>NC_140217.1:32985060-33585060 GCF_951802725.1 Rutilus rutilus | reverse complement strand
AAACCATGTTTAAAATGCATTTAAATAATATTGAGCTGTATATAAAAAGTAATTGACATTCTTTTCATTACAAAAATGCCTCCTTTATTCAAATTTGATTTATTATCTATAGATTTTTGCACAAAACTAAGCATTATTTACGTGGTGCAATTAAAGCTGTATGAAACATTTATTTTAGAGTGACATTTTCTTGTGATCAAGGCAGCTGTAATTTAAATGATTTTCAAATCATGGATAAAAGATTCCAGACACATCATGTGGTCAAGCAGTTTTGGCAGAGGCATTCAGCAGAGGCATGTTCACTTGTATTCTGAAGCATTCCTTTAAATACAATTATTTAATCTTTTCAGCAATTTCAGCAGTCTTCCTCCTGCTTTCACATTCAGAAAATGAAAAAGATAGATGGACATTGCTTTGAAAATAGCTCTCTGTGACTTTAAGGGCATGTATTACTATACAGCTGAGCAATCATCTACCCAGCATTCTCTAAAGTGCTCATTGTGTACCCTCCGACAAAAGACTTCGAAGATGAAAGCCATACACAAAATAAATATAAGAGCGGCAGGAACTGAACAGATGTTGCAAGACATGAGTAACGTGTTGGTCTATGGCGGAAAACAGAAAAACGTGTATTGTTGTAGCCTGATGATAAAGTCAGCAGTAAAGTGTGTGGAGAATTGTTTACTTGATGTAAGGCTCTTTGAAACCACCAGACGCTCTTATGCTTGAGTAGACACACCCAGTTGCTTCCATGTTAAACTTTCTAAAAACGGCATCATCAAACAATGCAAAATACCTCAAAAAATATGTTTGCCCTCTTGAGTGAATTGAAAAGGAAAAAAATAGGTTAGGTCCCATGTTGAGACATTAACATTTATATATGCTAAGAGAAAGCTTTGAGTACTTCAGTTCATTGAATAAAAGACATTTGGATGAAGGAAATACCCTGCTTAGAATATTTCACATTAATATTCTACAATTGACTGGCATGCTTTTTTCCAGTGTATGACAGATGAAATGCACACAACATGTGAGCGCAGAAGACAGCTCCCCATGAGTGTTTGCCAATGATGTCAGATTTCCATTGTTGTTGTTTCAGAAGAACTGTTCACTTAAATGGAAGGAAAAAAAATGCATTGGTAAAAATGAAAAAATATATTGGGATATATTTGCATAGTCCCTGTGATGCTTTAAAAGGAATTTTAATTAAATAAAAAATATAATTTTCTAATTTAATAAAAATGCATTACAATATTAAACCTATCAAAATAGATTATTGTACTGTATTTCATAAGCAAACATGCAAAGAGGTTGCAAAATGTATTAAAAACTTAACATGACTTAAAATCTCAGAGTGAAGTAAATCATTGCGATCACAGGAGTTCAGCTGACATAGAAGGTTGAGAAGCCCTGATCTAGAGTGTGGGAATGCACACTCATATATTAAAATAATGTAGTCATGTTCTCTGGAGGGCGACTGCAGCCCACAGGACTGTCAGACAGAGAGCTTTGATGTCTAGTATCAGAGTTCCAACCTTTTATATTTTAGGAAAATTAGATTTTGCTCTTGCATTTAGCACTTAGAATATCAAGTTATGTAGAAACTTGCTAAGCTCATTTCAACGAAGAGCTGGAAGGGGCAAAAGTTAATCTGGGGCAGCAGAAATGAGCAGAGTCAGGCTGTGATCCTAAAGTCACATCTGCCTTTCAAGGAAGAGGAAGTCTTGGTTTGAAGAGGCCCAGATAAGGACATAATTACTTTGACTTTCCATTTCGTGACTGAATGTTAAGCTCTCGTCAAGTGCGCAAAGCACTTCTTCTGATTGCATGGTTTTCAAAAGTCAGAGAAAATGAGATACGGGGCTACCTGAGTATGACTGAGCCACCAGGTATTGTTCACATCCACACTGAAGTTTCTGTTTCACTTGTTTCACTGTTTCATCAGGAGTAAAATGATTCTGGTTATAAATCTGTGGAGTGATTTAGGAATGTTGAAGAAAAATAGTCACCTATATCCTAAATAAGCACCCTTTTCAAGTATGATTTGTTAAAACGAAACTTGTTCCCCTATATTTGTCAAACAAAATGATGTGACTTTTTTTGTTCTCCACTTAAACCAAGAACCAAAACCTTAAGTTGGAAAATCCTTATAACCAACTTAAGGTCTTGGCTCTTGGTTTAAGTGGAGAACAAGGTAAAAACATTGCGTTTTTATTCTATTTGTAATTTATTTCAGAAGTTCGCCTGCCCATCCAGTCTTAATGGTAAAAAAAAACATGGCTTGCTGTCTGAGCTATTTACCACAAAAAAGTCACATCATAAATGTAATAATAAATGTATCACTAAAATAACAAAAAAGTACCTATATCTGCAATAGCATGAATAAAGTTCCAGCTTTTTCAAAGTGAAGAATGTCACCAGACCCCTCACCACCACAGGAAACCAACAGTCTTGTTTTCGCCCTGAAAACACATTCATGTTTACCACAGGATTGAGGCACCACACGCAAGACCCACTGAGGCCATATTGTGACATGGGAACCCCAATAAAAAAAAAAGAAAAGATGTTAAGAGCCAGGGGAATTTGCATTTTGGAAGGCGCTGAATGAAAGTATTTGTTCTTCCTGTTCCTCAGTGAAAGACTCTGTTAAGCCTAAAATGGTTTATAGATTCTTGCTCATAATCAGAAGTCAGGATTATGAGGATGATAAGTCTGACAATTGATGAATGTTTGCCTCGTTGATACTATTAAAGTCAGGCAGTAAATTAGGCACCGTGTTTTTTTCTACTTTTCCCATTAGTTCATCAGTCAATTACGTTCTCTGGCAGGTCGCTTGACGTGTCCTAGAAACGGGGGCTTTATCTTAAAATTATATGGGGAAAATCGCAAGCGAAAAGGACAAACACTTCCTGGCTGTTTATGTGAATGCAAATGTCAGGTCTTTTCATCTCGCTCTTCATAGAAATAGCTTTGAGGTTCATAAGGTGGCAGTATTTTGAATTCCACTTTAATGGTAGTTAAAGTTCTTGTTAGAACAGAAAGCTAAGGATGTGCATTGTCCCTGGTGAGTTTGGGAAAAAGGTTCATAGGAATTCTTAATGCTTATACCTAACGTTACCATACTGTATCAAGAATCAATCAACAGAACGTGATACACAAAAATAGTGTAATTTTATAATTAAAATCTACCAAAAATTGACTACCGTACTGACTTCACAACACAAGCATTTCACAACACACAACGATACTTAATAGAAACCAGTAACAAACTTTCTAACAACCACTTTGCAACATGCTAAGAATACACCTTAGTAACCATCCACATAGCAACACCCTGGCATAACCCATAATACACAAACCGTTTTAGTTACACAGGCAAAATCTATCAAAATCTTTGCTGCTTGTATACTGTATCACCAATTTAAAATTTAAGTCAGTTGCAGTCAGTGAACTTAACATTTTACAAAAACACAACAATCTACAATATACAGTATTTTCAGTATGTCAGGCTTGAAAAGGCACAGCTCTTTGTAGAAAGTCACACATGATGTCATTTCCATGCTGATGAATAAACCCATCCACTCAGATGACATGGTACACTTCCCCATTATATTCCACTTTCACACCGAATAAAACGTGCCCCACCACCACAGTGTAGTTTTTAATGGATTTGATCCCAATATCTGTTAAGAGCTCTGTAAGAGACAAGGCCGACATCCCGTCGGACTGCTTTTGGCACTAATGGTGGTTGCTATTGACCTGGGATGCAAACCCATGCTGTGTAACACAGCAGGACAGTTTGTTCAGTTGAGGGCAGCGTCACACCCTATATCGCCCACAGCTTTCATCCGACAACATCCAAAACTTCAAGTCAGCAAATCTGCTTTGTTGTTTCACCCACAAAACATGCATAATTTATGCCGTACCTTAGTAACCAAAGTGATAATGGCATGAAAGGTTGAAGATCCACCTGAATTTACATTTGTGAGGATGCTTTGATTCTCATCATGATCTCAGATTTAACATGAGGTTAGTGGGATATATACAATTGATTGGAATGACTGCAGACTAGTTATTCACTCATCGAAAAACCTGAGAGGACTCATGTGATCCTGGAAATGGTCCATCTTTAACTGCTGACAGGGTAGGGCCCCTGCCCTTTAGATAAGAAGATTACAGAGTGATTCAGAGGTCTAGCAGATTTATTGTGCCAGAGCTGAGCCATTTAAAGGATAGATGGAAACTCTCTCTTTGGAGGATGCTGCATTCAGGTTTTAATATCTACCAAACCCAGCTGTTAACCCATCAAATGTGACAGGTGTATGAAAAAAAAAGAAAATAGAGATTTAACCTTAAGGTGACATCTTTTTTTAAGCACAGTTGGCTCTGTTTTAATCAGCATGTTGGTTAAGTACAACGTGACCAAATTCTTGTTGCATTTTAAAGATATATTTCAGCCAAAAATCTATCCATCCATCCATCAAGCCCAACTTAATTTCATATGGATTTGGATCGGCATGAATGTGAGTAAATATTCCATTCTCTATACCGCATTTACATTGCAGGTCTTGATGCCCAATTCTGATTTCTTGACTATTATCCATTTTTTGACAACTAGCTTACATCTTTTAAAAGGGACTCATATCCAGTATCTGCATTTACACTATACACTTGGCGAAACAACCCAAGGTAGGCTTACTGACCTGGAAAAGCTTAGGCTGAAAAGGAAGTAAAAATGGCGTGATTTGCAATGGACATAGACAAAATGATAATGCAAGCTTTTGATTTCCGCACCATCTTTAAAGGTCAGGAAAACATCAGGTTGAGTCTTTGTCCTCGATTGCAGTAATAGTAGGGTGGTAGTAATGCTGGAGCCTATCCCAGTGTCTTGGGCCAAATGCAGGGAAACACACTGGACAGGTGGCAAGTCCACCACAGGGTTATACATTTTCCAAGCAAAACATATGTCCTGAAGGAGAATGATATGAGAAATGAGAGACATCACAGAGAAAGGACAGAGACAAATGAGCAATGACCCTTTGTTGATAAAAGACAGAAGCACCAATGAAGCGAAACCACAGAGAGGCATTATGTCTCTGATACGATCACACACTATGAGGGGTCACGTATCAAAGGAGAGAATGCCATTACTGGCACAGTGTCAGGCCTTGTTCTGCATGGCAAAGCTGCTTATTGATTAGAAAAAAAATATTGATTAGAGACAATGAGCAGCCACAGGCTAATCATAATTGATGCCTCATTGCTTCAGTTAACTGTTTCAGGCACAGACACAGACTTACTTTTCAAGCATTATATTTTATCACATGAACTGGTAACAAATGGGTATCCAACTAAAATGTATAAGGGATTCAGGGTCATTTTGAAGTGGGTTTTGACCACTGCTTTTTAAGTGGCTCAAAAAGTACTTGGTTTGGTAGAATGCAAATCCTTACAGTGCACTTAGTGTGCATTTATTTTGTGCATTGATTAGCATACAACTTTAATTTCTTAAGTAGTGGGAAACTAACTACTTAAGAGTCTTTAGAACTGGGTGGTATACAGATCAGAGTAGTTTGAAATCTAATTTGTCATTATAATACTGTATGTATCAGCATTTTTGAAATGCAATTTGGTATTTACTACATACATAACCTTCACATTTTACCAATTATGTTTACCAAACCACTTTTAAATTAATGTTTTATAATATTTTATAGTATTTCCTTAATATTTTTTTGTGTGCAAATTCTCATTTTAAAATGTTACATTCAATAACACTTACATAAAATGTGAAAATTCTACGAAAAATCTAGTTTTTAATAAAATAAACTAGATGAGATTGTATCTATAATATACTTTATATTTAATATTTTGTATTGAATTTTGTATTTTGTACTACTCTGCAATGACAGATTTTTTTTAACTTATTTTTCAACTGTTTTTACAAGTTAAAAAGTACAGTAAGAGAAAATACCAGTGCCAGTACAGTAAGAGAAAATACACCTGTATTAAAGAGATATCCTCTGAAGTCTTAATACCTTGTGTTATGTCTCAAGTAAATTCAAAGTGTTTCAAAGATTTCAAAATATTTTAACTGAAAAATTAGACATATAGAACTATTTTACGACACACAAATACATACTACAACTATGGCACAAGAATATAAATGTACCAAATGAATGTGTGCAAGTGGAAATGTTAACTTGAACTCTCCAATGTACCTTATCTAAGCATTTGATGAAGAATACATGGTCTGATCGAAGTGGACCAAAATAAAGAGTTTATCCAATACTTCAGATGTTAAGGAAGAGATCCATATGAGCACTTTTAATTAGTTTAATAGGTTGCCTTGCCCTCTCAATATCTGACCCACTCACTATACAGCATTACGGCTGCTTGAATCGATCAACCGTACCAGACAGCAGTGGCTAAACTAAGAGTAACAATCAATGGCATTGCTAAGTGCGGGACAGGCCAAAGCTCTCTCATGGTTTCTGGAGCTGCAAGAGTTAAATCAAGCTCTCATTGATTGTGTGGGTTTCAATTGGATGGGGGAGGGAAGAACTGGTGACTAATGAACTACTGGATTGCAGTCAAATAAAACCAATGCAAACTTTAGTGGGATCTTTAGTGGGAGTACACTGTGCAATGATCAACTGCAATGGGACTCATGCAGATCATATTTTGATATAATATAAACTTAGTATTTTTACTATGGTAAAATGAGTTGATTAATGCGTATTGTCGTCTTGCGTATTGACTCACTCCATTTTCAATAGTGTTGCCGACAGCATGATAAATGCACATAGCATTTTTGTATCTACATGTTAATGCCATTTGTGGGCATGCAGGATCTTTAATTCTGAACCGTTGTCAGCACTGACTATGAGACGATGGAAGAATGTTTCTGAGTAATTAGGAGTCTGGGGGAAAAGCGAGTCTAGGAGTCTCTCGAAAGCGCCCTTCCCCCCACTCAAACACAGCCTACATTGGCCACCCCTCCTCCCTGGTCCAAACGCGTAATATTTCGAACGGTAAACAAAACCATCCACTCTCCCCACAAATGAAGATAAATGAAGACTAAAACCCCTATTAGATGGCTGACAGGTGGTAGGGTTGAGGAGAATGGGCAAAAACTGCTGCATAGGATGGGCATGCTTCCTTCTTGTGGTTGTTCCTGGATACCACCAAAAGCTAGGGAAGGAGCATCCCATGGCCGATAATTCATAGTGCTATGGTCTTCTCGGTCTCAAATGAGCCAGATAAAACTGCAGTGCTTGCAGAAAGGACGCTATAGGGGTTCTGGGCCTTTGGTGGCGTTTTAATGATGATGGCTGCAGAGTTTCTACTTCGTGGTAGCCCTGGGATTGCATACCCCCACTTTGGCGAGGAAGGTTGCTGATTGTGCTGCCTGTCTTAATTCAGGACTCAAGCATCCAAGGAAACAGGAAACTGTGCCTGCATATCTGTGATGCAGCATGCATCGGATGCATTTCTCACTGTCTCTGTTTGTCTTTGACTGCGTGTTCAGCTAGTACTGATTGTGATTTAGTATTTGTGCCACATGAGACAGATTTCATCCCTGTGGTCACTGGTGCACTTTTCATGATATTCTTCCCATTTTCAAATAGAGAATCGATCAGACCAGCAAATTTTTTACTCACTTAGTGTTTATTAGCTGATGCATAAAGATCTCTGTAATATTTTAATTAATGACAATGTGCAGAAAAACTTTCAATCTAAAAATCAAGGTGGGGCATTGTATGAAGCAGGTAATTAATAAGGAGCAGTTCTTGATAACATCTGTTCTCAGAATGTGTTCTTTTCCTTATTTTCCCTAAAGATATGATTGTTTTCCAAAATCATTCAGATCTTGCCAGCTGCATTCTCAAATTCCATTTCCTTTACAGGCCCTTTATTATTACATGTCTATATAAAAAAAATACAAGGGAGGAGGGGTTTCATTTCTGGCAGTGTGGAGAGCAATCATCTTGCCAAGCTCGGAACCTTTATGAATTCCCAGCGTATCTCCTCACACCAGCTGTTTTCCATTGATAACGGCAGGTAGACACAGCTCTTTCAAACCGTTATCACCCCCCCCCCCTCCCCCCTCCTTTTACGGTCTGTTTAGGGTGGACAAGACCAAGTGGACAAATACGTATGTTCACCAATACATGAAATAAAATCATATCTTGCCACTTTTGACACACTCCTATTTACTTTGTTCTGAACGGTAGTGGAAGAGACAGATCCATTTGCAATGCCACATCTCCTGCAGTTTTAAAACTGGGATGAAACTGCGTATGTGATATTATGTGAAGTGGGGTTAATATGGTGACAAGCATGGTGGTAATGCATTGAGCGATAACCTGAGAACTAAGGTCTTTACACCGATGTGCTAGGTGCCGCTATGCTAATCTGCTTAAGCTGTTGTATCCCAAAAACTGTGGTTTCGCTCTGCAAACGGATGATATTTGTGTTCACCGGTCTAGTGAAGGTGAAGTCTGTCGTTAGCATTCACTGCTAGGTGTGGTTAAGCTCACTGTATGTCATCCACACCTCACAGCACAAAAGCAATTTGGTGACGTGACTCCACTGCTAATGCTAAATTACTCACAGCAATGTCCAAAGCCAAGGCTATTTTATTATTTACACTGCAGTTATAGCCAATACAATAACTATGTTAAGATAATGCATTATTTATCATTCTACATTATTTAATAGACTGGTACGGTAGTTATGAATAGAATATCATAAGCTTATAAATCATATACTATATGATTTCACACCTTGCAAACAAGTTGATAATCATACCTCAACACGAACTCAGAATTGTCTTTCTAAATACACATTACTGGACTTTACTAAATAATAAATATCCAAGCTGAAAATTGTATAATAAAAAAAAAAAACCTGATATTACAAAATCAATATCTTTCTAATCCATCTTGAATTATTCAGTCAAATGACCTTTCTTATACACATCTGGTAATTTACTCTGTAAATGTGTTTCTATCGTAGCATATGCACATCTTCTGACAGAATAATTCTTCATGTGAATTTTGCAATATTGTATACATATTTTTCCATCCAGCATTTTTATGCAAAATGCCAAAACTTACATAACATTATGTGAATGGAAAATTGGTTATTGCTCCATCTTAAAAAAGTAAAAATGTACCTCTAAAACAAAACAAAGGTATTTTCTGGCTATTTATCTTTCTTTCTTTCTTTTTTTTTATTTTTATAATAATATAACATTTTTACCTGGACATATGTCAGATTGCTGCAGTAAAATTGGTTTTCAATGATATTTTTTTGTGTGTGTGTGGAAAATATCGCCTTTGATGGAAAGCAAGTAGAAGTGCATCTATTCCAAATTAGGCTGGTTGAGAAAGTTACTAACAAGATCGAAACAGTGTAGCTTCTGTTTGAAGACACAATTCAAATAAAAGGCCATTTGGGTCCAGCAAAGGATGTTCATGTCAAGTGAGAGGAATGCTGAGCACTTGGGATTGAATGGAGAAGAGCTTGCCCGAGTGCCCTTTATAAGATGGCATAAAAGACTTAGTGGAATGTGAGTTTTAATGGATGAGCTGGCACACCGGAGCTCAAACCCTCTCATGCCACAGGTGGCAGGAAGGGGACATGGGAGTGGGATTGTTTTTCTATCGTTGTCAAACAAAAAGTGACATTATCTAGGGTGCCTTTGTACAATGATAATGAGATTAGATATAGATCAGCAGGAGATGAATATGAGTATGTGCCCTTATTCTCCTTCCTCCTTCAACTTCCAGTCCGTTCTTTCTTTCCACTATGATTGTGTGCTAAAGGCTTAAAATAAAGGATCCAAAAGTTCCATAAAATTAATCCATATATTCTTAATCTGGTGAATCCATGAGATTAAAAGGGCAAAAACAGGAAAAAAAAAGATACATTTCTCTTCTTGGCTTATTCATGAGAAAAGTAGCAATGTTGAATCGCTGATCCGATTCACAAAATGATTCAGTTTGCATGATTTGTTAAGGAACCTGACTGATCTGGTTACTAGTTCTCAATGACTTGATAACCTAATAATAACATAATAACCTAATAATAACGTAGTGAATAACGATGCAAATTTCCATCAGTCTAACAAAGATCTATGACTTCAGAATAGCGCACATGTCATATTAACTACTTTTATGGAGATTTTGCATCTTTTTTTGAAGCTGAAAAGCTCCAGTCCTTAATATGCTTGGAAAAGAGTAACCAGCACAGTTTCCACACTGTAAAAAAAAGGCAATTTATTTGAAATTTAGTACAAAGTAGAAAGACTAAAAATAGTATTTTCAAATAAAATGTAATCTTTGTTTTATCTACAACTTCGAAAAATTGTTTTTTACAGTGCATAATTTTCCCTATTAGGTTGCATGAAAGTCATCAGGTTAGTAACAACATGAAGGGAAATATAAGATGAAAGAATTTTCATTTTTGTTTAAATAATATCCCAAACCAGCTCAGCAAATTAAATGCAGCTTTTATCACTAGTGTTGAAAGGCTAAATAATTGCTTATCAAAACAATGCGCACTGCATGAATTCTGTCTCATGGTACTAGTCAGATGAAATAAGTGTTCCTCTCCTTCTGTTGTGTGCACGTGTGGAGAAACGGCGCTTTTACGCCACAGGCACCTCACACGCTAGTAGTTCTATCAAGGGTCCCATGTGACACAGGTTGCCCATAGTAACCGGCTTAGCTGCAGTCAATGGAAAATAATACATTAAAGAGTAGCGAAAACAACTACAAACATAGCAGTCTTGAAAGATTTAGTTAGTGGATGTAATGAATCAGATACAAACCGCTCTGGGCTGTTCTAGCACAGCAGAGCTCAACGTGTCAATCATAGCTGATGGCCTGTGAAAATGTAGGCAGGGCTTTTTTGATTCTCGACCCCATTTGTATGATGGACAGCCCCGTCGTCCAATTACCAGCACATGCTGCCAGATCACCACAAGGGTCGCATTTAACAGACCTCGGGTGTAGGAGAAACACCTGCATCGTGCAATTTACCACTGGGTTTGTTGACAGTTCTGGATCTGTGACATTTCTAAATGAGGGAGGGTTCAGATAACCTTTGCCAACCGTTTGAAATGTACACTTTACAACAGGCTAAGCAATGCAGGAGTTGGTTGTTAATTATGGGAAAAAAATTAAAAAGAACAACCATGTTGTAAATATATAAATAGACGGTTATAATAATGCTTGTCAGCGACACAAAAGACCTTTTTTGATCTGAACAATCTATGCAAATGATGTTGACGAAACGCCTAACGGTTATTGTTACGCTGTCATAGGCAGTTAGCCCAACACAAAACCTCTCTATGCATGTAGACACATGGGCATATAGAAAAAGACTATGTTGAAAGCTAACATAGCCATTCTCCTCAAACATCATTAGCAGAAAAGGAGTGTGCAAAACTGCTTTGTTCGTGTCTCTTCTCATCCATGTCAGCTGGTACAATGATTGACAAAGAAGTGAAACCACTTTGGCAGCCATATTTGAGGTGAGTCATATAACAGCAGGTCTCTGAGGGGCTTCGGCGCTGACAGTGACGCATTCGCGCTTGTTTCCCCAGCTAGATAATTAGCAGAGCGCAGAAACCTGCTCGAGACACAGGTAATAGGTAGACTTCAGAGCTGAACTGTAAAAAAAGATAAATTGCAAAATGGCAATAAATGAGCAGTATGTACTAATTAGGGCTAATTATGAGATGCTTTGCTTGAAATTCTTTTGTCAAGGACAGCCAACCAGTGAATCCAAATAATAACTCATCTTTTTGTCATTCCGTGCTTCTCTTGGTCTGAAAGTGATAACCAAATTAATCTCCTATACTGTATGTTTCTTAAAACAACCATACAAAGATGCTCATTCACATCTGACTATTAAGGGCTGTTCACACATACAGTATATAACAACTTTACTAATGAGCTTGAATACAACTGTCAAGTAGAAACTACTAGCCTATTAGCAAACAACACAACAACAAACAAGACTTGGCAATCTGCATGTGAAGAGCTTAGTTTCTGTATTTAAGCAACTGTGCTAAAACATCTCATTTCCTTTTGATTTCATTACCATTGTGTCTATTTTATTAATTCTAAAGAAGAAGATTTCCCAGGAGATAGAACATAAAATGTAAATGTGAACTGTTTTTATATTTTTTAACGTGTCTTGAGATCTTGAGATTTTCAACTTACACAGAATGTATAAATTAAATTAAATCAGTTTTTTTTTTTTTTCACATTTGGAGCAAATGAACTTCAAAGTCATGTTTACAAAAGAACTACATAAAAGTAAAATTGTGCATGTACTGTAAATATTCAAGATATGAGCCAAGCACAACATTATTCCATAAGAACATGGAAGCCTGTTTCCACCACACAAGGGGGAAAAACTGTGCTTTGGTAAATCATTATTATGACATACTAAATTAAAAATGCAGGCAAAATGATGATATATTAAGTCAGTAGGTAAGTCAATTATAAGGGCAAAAATTTGTCATACTATTTTTTGCCATATACAACTTTTTATCTTACATTTTTATGTCATAATTATGCATTTTTATGTCATAATTATGAATTTTTATCTCATAATTACTTTACCAAAGCATGTTTTTTTTCTTATGAGGCAGAAATGGGCTTTGCAAACTAAATTGAATTTCGAAGTAAAAAAGCTGAGGTATCTCATTCTTCTGTTTACAAATCATTGTCTATTTGTATCGTTTGAAATCTCTACTGCAAAGTTAGCAACTGCACAGTTATGTAAAATGTGAACATCTTGCATCAGTAGACTTTGTTTGAGCTATGTAAGCACTCGGCTAATGCAACCTGCCTGTCTGTAATTAGTTAAAACAATTAAACTGAAATTACCATCACTTATGCTATTTTCTGGAAGTGTATGTTTCTAAATCTGCCATGCAGCAATTGTCACTAACTACAGTAATTAGATCTTTCAAATAGAGTCTAAATCAAATGCTATACCAATGCCAGCGGTCTGAATTTGCAATAATGTTACTGCAGCAGGTTTAAACTTCTGAGATTTACATTTATGCACTTTGCAGATGCTTTTCCACAAGAGCATTCAAAATATAAATTTGATCAGTTTGTGTGTTAAAAATCAGGCTAGCACCATGCTCCAGTTGAGCTATTCAGGAATGGGATGTAGAAACTAAAGCAATAACAGCATGTTTATCACAATTAACTGAATGCAAAAGCTTGTTATCCAAGAATCCAGTTTCCTAGTTTCCTCATTTCCCAACACTTCCCAAATTAGAGACCAATCACCCTTATGGGAACTAACAGCACATCTGTATTCTCTCTCAATACAAAGATAAATTGAACAAATTAGAGTCTGGCTTGAATTGAACAGATTTCCCGGGGACCTGCAGAAGAAAATGTAATGAGGTCACAGGGCTATGGGCTCTCAGCGGGGTCAGGAAGGGACATGGATTTTGAAGTGTTGAATTATAGGTTTGGCAGCGTTCTGGTACAACAGTTGCTTTTCCTGCAGGATGTGAACATTGAGATCTTGAATATCGCTGTGCTTCTGGCCCTAAGCATGATTAGGTGCACACAGTGCCAAGGACAGACACAAAAGATGGCCTTATTCTTCCGCAAACGGAGTAACACAGTAAATGTCCAGAGAAAGCGATAACATTAAGAATGCCTTTTAAGTTCCTAAATGATTAAATTAATTTGAATTGAGGTAGAAAACAGGATGCAGAATTGTATTTCAAATTTAAATGTAAGGAAGCAGAAGTTAGTTACACATTGTTTTGAAGACTGATGCAAGGTCTTTTCACATCTACAATGAGTCTCAAACGTAATTGAACCAGCTAATTCGATTTGTGTTGGGTTAAATCCAATTACATTTCCGCACAAACTTTGGCCATATGTTGAGATTTGTGCAACACTTCAAGTATAAAAGGCTAAATGTAATTACTTAAGATGCTTTTCTTTGCAACTGTGTCTTAAAGGTTTAAGTGCACATAGAGAGACTGACAGAGAGTGAAGTTCATTTTGCGAGCCATTTATTATGCCCTCTATGCTTCTTCTCTAATCAATGCTCATCAACCCTCTGATGCCCGGCTAATGGTGTTTTACCACTCTCAGCCAGTAAAAATCTTCTCTCTATGCAGGGCATGCACATATATTAGCAGTATGTGTAGTGGGGTTTTTCTTTTCTCCCACTTGCGTGTATCCTTATAGTATCTACAATGTAATGGGTCCCAATGGGGCTGTTTATATAGGTCTCACACTCTGTCATTCTGATAGACATGGTTTCCGTGTTGGATATACTGTATAGAAAGGCTGTTAAGACCGCAGTGAATGCATGCTAAACAAATGGAAGTGGGCATTAGAGAAGGCAGAAATGGCCTCATTCACACAGGGACTGCACCTGCTGGTTTTGTTTTTGTTTATGTGTGCACATATGGAGTTCATACCCATTAGGACTGATTTACAATGTGATGCAAGACAAGCTGAAGTCCTAAGCTTTGGCATGAAGGTTGAACTCAGACAATAAAACAAGTTAATGGCCAACAAGAACTTGCTTAAATTATTTAACGTTTTGACTCTTGTGTTGATGTTAGAACTCATGCTAAAGGGATCATTTGTTAAAAATATGAAAATTTGGTCATTATTTACTCACCCTGATGTCGTTCCAAACCTGTATGACTTTCTTTTTTCAGTAGGATACAAAAGGAGTAAAACAGAATATGAAAAGAGCAGCATGAGCAGTTATAGTGAATAGTAAACAAGATTCAGTCAATAATTGCCTTTTTATTTACTTAAAGGCAGGGTAGGTAGGATTTTTCTAAAAAAAAAACATTCCAAATTTGTTTAAACTGTCTTTATATACCAATACATAATTAAAATGTAAGTACTCTGAAAAAGAGAATATAAAAATCGAGTGACTGTAGACCTTTTAATCTGCAATAAACACAGCTCATTATTTCCATTCACTCCCACCCCCTCCCTTCTGAGCTCCTTCCAAAGCCACGCCCCCAAAACACATGAACGCGCGACGCCAAACGCTCAGGCTCAGCTGGAAGACGCATTTATTACCTGAGACGAGTGGAGAGGAAGGAGCGCAGTACATACAGTGACATCATGTCAGAATCACATGTAATAAAATACCTAACTTTATCACTATGAATATAAACAAATAAGATTTATTTTAGTACTCACTATCAAGCAAGCATATCGATACTGGTAAAGTTTGATTCGGTAACGAGCTATATTTATAGCTAACGAGCTATATTTATAAGGCAAAACTAAAAACAGGTTGCATTGATACACGTTTTTCCATTACCATCAGTTACACTGTGATGAAGGTGAATTTCGTGTAAGATTCATAACATATACGGTGTTTTGCATGTAAGAGTTTCCATGATGAAAACATTGTTGACTCTAATGAAGACTAACGTACACTCCGAGTCCGGAGACAAGTACCGCATCGTCGGTTCGAGGATTGAGGGCGAAGCAGAGGAGGTCGTTCAAGAGTGCGGGCAGGGTCCGAGGAAGTAGTTTTTGCCTTGTTTGCCTTCGCTGACTGCATATGCAGGTGCTTTGAGCTGAATATTTCCGGGAACGGTGACATGTGATGAGTGCACGCAGGGCAGCGCACGCAGTGGGGCGCGGGCACGAGACATGAAGGCATCTGATTGGTTCTTTACACTCGGACCGAGTGGCAGTGATTGGTCAGAGTTTTTACTGTCCTGCAGCTGCTACAGAGGTCTGATTGTTTTCATTCCTTTTTCTGAACACATAATGTATTGACTACTCTCAGGATGGAAGGACCATTACACCCAGTATAAAAAAAAGTGTTTCTGAACAGGATTACCTACCCTAGCTTTAAAAGCTATCATTTGGCTTTAGAAAATAATGTAGATTCTGAGTTGTATTAACTGCTTTTACGGTGCTTTTTTGTACATTTTGCACCAGCCATTCATAAGGTCTTTCTTAAAATAAGTTGTTTGTTTTTATTTCCCCTCATGTAACTAATGAATTACATTTCCACTGAAATACTAGTCTGGCTATCACCAGAGGCGTGATCAATGGGCATAGTTCAAATGACCAACGATCCGGGTGACGTACTTTGCTTCTCTATCGTCATTGTGTTAAACCCGCCAATAGCGCGCCAGGTGGATAAGCCAGTTTGTGATTGGTCCCCGCAGATTTGTAACGGAAGCAGGATAGAAAAATTTACAGGTTTCCAGCCTGAGCTGCAGGGCGAAATCAGTCTACTGAAATACAGTACCTAAATAATAAAACGATTAGTATATTCCTTCTTGTAGCTCAAACAGTAGAGCATGGCGCCAACAAATTCAAGGGTTTGATTCCCAGGTAAAACAAGAACTGATCAAATGTGTACCTTGGAAGCAATAAAAGACGCTTTGGATAAAAACGTCTGCCAAATGCAAAAATGTGTAAGTATTAAGCAAAAAAACTTTACTTGAAGCCTGTATAATAATGTGTTACAATGGTATTTTTCATTATGCACGTTTTAAAGATTCCTTGCAGATTCCTTGTTACTACTGAAATTGGTTGTTTGTCATGTGTTTTAATGTATTATACTTTTTGAAGGTGTAACAGTGAATAGATTTGTATCATAATTTATTTTAATTGTGGTCACAGTTATTAATGAGATTAATGCAATCAGTACAATACATTATAGGGTGCATTACGAGGCATAAGTAATACATTGAAAAATACTTTTATAATTTACTATATAAAGGCTTTATTAAGTAAAGTGTTACCTAAAATGTATGGGGCAATACAAATACTTACAACAAACTATAACAATTGACATTATTATTATTTTTAATGAAACATGCATGGCGATGTCATTTAGTTTAGCTCCCATAAATACATAGTTCAAGGTGAAGTTATGTTGAATGTTCAAATAGTGCTACAGTACATCATTTGAGTTCCACAAAAGAAAAAAATGATACAGGTTTGGAAGGACTTGACAGAAAGTTCATATTTGGGAGAACAATCCTGTTAAAATTAATAAAGGAACTTGTTAACGCAACAGCTAAATGTTTCTTCTTGCAGGTCCTGTGACTGGTACATCCTTGTTTACATAGCCAGAGGGACAGACTGGCGCAAAAGCAAACCACTACATGTTTCATATCACGTCCCTGGACACAATGAGCCTTTTCACTGCCATGAACTTTTAGGTCCCCATGGCTGTCACATCTATCCTCCTTCATCCTTTCTTTCTAGCATCCTTTCTTTCCCTCCACTCCATATTTGCGGTGCCTTTCCAAGCTTGCCCATACCCTGAAACACAACCTCCTTTATGAGAACCCCAGGGACAAAGATGTCGCTATTCCATAAGCAGTCAAAGCCCATTCATCATTATTTTTTTTTGTATATTTTTTTTGTCTTTATTTATACAATCTTGATCCACTGCCTTCACAGTTTGGTTCTTGCTGATTTGAATAATGGCTCGTATAAATTCCATCAGTGTCACATGCTTCGTTTTTCATATCTCTGTCACAGGAAACATTATATCATAGATATCATGAGCATGCTATATTTCACACCATGTTATGGGACATATACGAGCATGATTTTTTAATGCGGCACCCTGCAGTGCAGTACGACATACGTCTTGAAAAGTTCAAAAGCGTATCTCCTGTAGTTTAACTGATACGTCCATTCTCATGAATAAGATTTAAAGTGCAACGATGGAAGTGGAGATTTGTGAAAAGAGATAGGACCATTAATCAGACTATGACCACAGGCATGCTGGGGGATGGGCAACCTGCAGGGAATGTTGCTGCTGGCGTTATTTTGCCTCAAAGCCTGTGATGTTATACTAAAAAGATGCTGATCTCTTAACTTCCTATATATAAGCTAATTTTATTATGTTACACATGAATAATGATGCAAAGGTATGACGTTATTAAAGGAGAACTCCGGTCAATTTTAACATTGAGCTAATTTTTTTGTACATTTGGAGTGCTGTCAGTACAGAGAACAATGACAAAAATCGGTGTTGCCTACACCGAGTTATCCTCTTTTTAAAATTTGCACCCTGTTGACTTCAATGGGGCAAGTTTTAAACCTGCTTTTAGGCTCTTAACAGCCTTGATGCGTCATTACAAGTGCACAGGTCATATGATGTGAGTGATTCCTTCGGAGTGAACGCGGGTGAATCTGACTGCAGTAGATGTGAAAGATATTAATAAAAATGATGTTTATTCAGCCAGCGCACATACCTGTATTTAGATCCTGTTTTCGGTCGAAGTCCACAGTAGTCGATTGTCGAGTTCACGTGCGTGATCATACGTACTAAACCTATGCACGTGAACTCGACAATCGACTACTGTGGACTTCGACCGAAAACAGGATGTAAATACAGGTATGTGCGCTGGCTGAATAAACATCATTTTTATTAATATCTTTCACATCTACTGCTGTCAGATTCACCCGCGTTCACTCCGAAGGAATCACTCACATGAGCTGTGCACTTGTAATGACACATCAAGGATGTTAAGAGGCTAAAAGCAGGTTTAAAACTTGCCCCATTGAAGTCAACAGGGTGCAAATTTTAAAAAGAGGATAACTCGGTGTAGGCAACACCGATTTTTGTCATTGTTCTCTGTACTGACAGCACTCCAAATGTACAAAAAAATTAGCTCAATGTTAAAATTGACCGAAGTTCTCCTTTAAGAAGTTACTATCAAGGTTTTGTCATCCTGGGCAAATTGGATGTTTTTTATACTGTTGCCAGAGTAAAATATAATAAATAAATAAAAAGTTTAAAATAAGAAAGTCATGTTGTCAGATTTAAAATTACACTATGGGCTAAAAAGTCATTGGGAGATAGAAATTATTGCAATTACAGTAAATAAAGTTGCATTGTGAGTTATAAAGGCGCACTGTGAGATATACAACTCTGATATGAAGTCAAATGTTTGAATGAAATATGATCTTAAGAGAAAAATTCAGGGAGAATTTATCGAGAATTGTGTGGATACTAGTGAATAATGGGCATTCAGTACCAGAAAGAAGATGGATTAATGGATGGATGGATATAGATAGATAGATAGACAGAAAGACAGACAGACAGACAGACAGACAGAGTAAATAAGTAAATAAATAAATAAATATTTGCCTTCCATTAATGTGTAAAATGAAAGTTTTTTTTTTTTTTACTGGAATAACATGATCAACCATGAAACAGCATCTATTTTAATTTCACATTGACTCCAAACTAAAAAGAAACAGTGCTTCTCTACCTCTCTGAAACACAGTCTGTGCATGCCAGAGATTATATTACCACAAATACACAAACAGCCAAAGGGTACTTTCTCTGAATGATAAAAGATTATTAACTAACGATCCAGTGCTTCAGGATCCAAAAAAGACACATTGAATGATCAAACAACATCTAATGCTAGATGAATCGTACAGAAACTGTGCTTTCCTACGGCCTTAGGCATTTGGAAAATGTACCGTCCTGGTGGTTTTGATGCAGTCTGTTTGCCTCTCGGGAAAGGATGGATAAAGGGAACCCTGAACATGTCTGATAAGATTGACCTCCTCAGGTTTGTCCTTCAGTATTACCTCATTATATTAATTCTCCTTTTGGTGCAAGTGATGACGGTGACTGAGCAACTCCAATGACAACCAGCCTGTTAAATAAGGTATGGGGGAGATCCTCCATCACAATAATCACCGCATCTTTACTACGGCTACCCGATACTCCCCTCCCCCAATGCTCAACAGACAGAATTGATCTCATTCACACCCACATTCAAAACCACAGAATACACAGGCTACACACAAACACACAGGCGCTGCCCTTTCCTTCAGAGAAAATTGTTTAATAAAAAATAATATAAGTGGATCTCAGAGATAGTGGCTTCAAGCCTTACTTCAAGTGGCTTCAAGTCTCACTGTGAGCAATGTATGCATCATTGACAACAGAAGCTTATATCGTAACATCATGTACTAGAATGTTCTACATTTATTAAAGGGCTTTACTTATTTTAAATCTCATTCATGAATAAACATATTCAAACTTTGTGTGTCAAGAAGATGCATTGCAGCTGATTTCAAGGCAATGACAACAGACAGAGTCATATGCCCACTTTAATGGAAAAGAGCAATGTGAACATTCTGTAATTTCTTCTTTTGTGTTTTACAGAAGAAAGTAAGTCATACAGGTTTGGAGCAACATGAGGGTAAGTAATGACAGAATGTTCATTTTTGGACTAAACAATAGACCCTTTGAAACTTAATCCGTGAGAAAAAAATGGTTTAGAACTGATACTGTTTGTTACCAAACCAAAAGAGTTTGCAACGTTTGCAAATGTCAACTCTGTGACATTTCCAGTAATGTTGCATTTGCAAACCAGACTAAAAAGCTCAGTCTGAATAACTTTTCCTCCCTCTTAAATTCCCTTTCACACGAATTCACATCATATCTGTGCTTCTTTTCAGAAGTGCCACCCTCATTCATTTATTTATTTATTTAGTGTCGTTCTGCTTTAGAAAACTTTGCCGCTTGCATTAAGCTCGCATGAAAATGAAAAGCGAGATGCAGCACATTTTTTTAGCTTAGGGCGCAGGTGTTCCTCAATTGAATTTGTATGTCTGAGTGAATATGGCATCACACATGGAGATGAGAGGCCTCACTGTAGGTTTCATCTCTGCCAGTGATGGTTCGAATCTACAGTGAAAATCAGTTAGCGCTGTGCTCAGCCACAGAGGTTATCTCCCACACAAAATGAAATCTGAATTGTTTTTGCAACCTTTGAATAAAATAAAAGTATATCATGAATAAGAAAAAGGTCTTATCACACATCATTTTAAAGTGGTCTTCAAAGAGTATAAAGAACCAGATATTTGGTGCTTGACCGCAAAACCCGCTGACACAAAACTAGGCTGTTGTGGGTGGTTGCTAAGGTGTTATATGTCCTTGTATTATTCTGGTCCCTATGCCTCAGGTCCTCTTTCACATTTAATCACTCTCCAGTTAAACTCATAAATCTGAATGCTTATAAACAGCACACCTCTCTCCAACAAGCGGAAGTATTTGATCCTCACATTAAAAAAAAAATCATTTCAGTGCGTGGCAGGCATCTGATAGGCACAGAATACCTCTCATTGTAATGGTGCCGTGTTGCATTGTCCACTTGCAGTGTTCTATTTACGGGTTGATGGTGAGAGGAATTTGCCCCAGTTTTCCTCACAGTGGCCTCAATTTGCCAAATTTGGCAAATAAATAGCCTTTATGCCATGAAGGAGTCCTAGTTTGAACTGAGATAAGACAGTCACACAAACATAAACATGAACAACAGTTGATAATTTAATCCATTTTCAATTCAAATTTGACAGAAATGGGTATTTTAGTTCTTGTTCATCAAACTCAAAGAGAAACATCTAAAACCCATCATTTTAAGAGGTTGACAATGTCAATTAGAACTTCTTATGAGCTCTGAAACATTGAACTGTGTAACTAAAAAGTTCATTGAAATGTAGGTGGTACATTATTTTACAGTGTTTTGCAGGAACATCCTATTCTCACACATATAGGGGAGAGCGGGGCACAAAGTAACGCTTTTTGACTTTCTCAGTTTGTGTAAATCTACTTATGGTTCAGAGTATTTTTTTTTCCCCCACATTAATTTCCCACATGTCTACTACAATTATGTGTTTTTGTTTTATTAATACAGTATATACTTTTTTCTTGATATACCCCGAAAGAATGGAAGTGAAATGTGACAACATGCCCCATAGGTGGGGTACATTGTAACATGTCGAGGGGCACATTGTAACATGACCATATGACAGCTTAAAATGTTATCTGATCTAATAAAAAAAATATACAAAACAAACTAAAATATTTTCTAAATAAAATACAATTAAAAACCTTTTTCATATAAAATAATGGCAATTTTTAATAATTAAATGTAAACTCATTTTTGAGTTTTGACTACGAACACATGAAAACACAGCTATACAACATAGTTCAAAACAAATAAATAATTAGTCATTTCTGAACATTGACTCTCAGTCTTTATTCACCTTTTTTTCTCACGTTTTCTCAATAAAATTAATACAAGTATAGAATAGAATAGCATATTTCTAATAGGGGCACATTGTAACGCAGTGTTACAACATGCCTCCGCCTGCACAACTGGGATTTAAACCCTGCTAGTGTCTTCTGCTAGTTAGCGAAGCATTAAATAACTATCTCAACTGTTAAATAACATCTTGGAGATTAAAATAATATCAGATTTGTCTTATTTTAAATAAACACAAAAAATAGAGATGAAAAATTAACTTAAGTAAGAAATTTACTTTTGCTATGGTTTAATAAATGTCTATGGATATCTTCCAAAAAAAAAAATATTTTAGCGGATTTTTTTTTTTCTATATAGTGTTGATATGGCAACTAGTAAATACACAAAGTTTCGTCATCCAAGCATGTGCGGAAGTATTTAAAACAAGCGCGTTACAACTAACCCCGCGTTAGGTTGTGCCCCGCGCTCCCCTACACCGTTTGGACTTTGATTTCAGTTGGCACCATTTCCCTTAGTTTATTGTCATGGTTATTTATTGATTTGTCACTAAGTTCACCCGTTATCACTAATATTAAGTTCTCTCTGTTTCTATGCAGTTTGTCTTGCCTCATTTAACGCTTTGTAGAAAATATCCTGTTCCTGTTTACCTGAGAGTTATATTAAAATACTTCTGATCCTTCATCATCGTCTTTGTGTTTGTTCCTACTACAAACTGTGACAACTATGTACTTATTGTAGTAATGCCACTAACTGGGTAATAACTAGGTACAAACCCTGAACTACTGTACCCCTAAACACAACCTTAACCCATGTTGTTGCCTTGCATTATTCAGTATTTCCGTGGATAACACTATACGTACATAGAAAGTTCATGTACTGCAAAATAAAGTGCAAAATGTATCATGAGGCTTTCAAACAATGTGTAGGTCTAATGATTTATAATATCGCAGTTAAATTGCTCAGGAAACAAACACACAAATGTGTGACCCACCCAAACTTATCAGATTAAAGCTGCATTCAGTAACTTCGGGATTTCTTCGCTGTATTCTGGCTTTTTGCTCGCAGGTTTCTGTCTAGAGCTCCCCCCACAGCTTCGGAATAGATATTTGACAACACTGTTGTAAAAACTCGTTGGCTATTCTCAGACACCAGAGGCTAGTAGATCAACGACATCAAAGCAGATGGGATATTCTTTAAAACGTCTTCTTCATTCGGGTTCGAACAGCGTGAGGGAGCGCAATAATGACGGCATTTTAGCAGATTTCTTTTGGCCGTAAAGCAATTGTTTACATCGCGAGACCTGATATCACGCGAGACTTCCTGACGCAAGTGCGTATTTTCCGCTCACGGGCACCAGGGGGGTGCGAAACGACCACCATTCAACCCGAAATAAGTAATATAACCATTCCAATGACTCCGAAGATGTTCAGTTAAGGTAAAAAAAGTTACTTAGTTCACCTTTAACTGTTGCATAATAATGATGATGATAGCTAGCCCTACTGGATATCGTACATAAACAAGATTTGAATATGAAACAAATGAGCCCTTTTGTTTCTGGTAGTGGGATTTAAAAAACATCTAATAGAGCTAACTACAGTGTTCTCACAAGCTCAGATGAGCACAATGTTCACTCCTCTGCCACCGCTCATTAGAAGCAAATCACACCCACTGTCTCAGTGGAGGAACATCCAACTCATTTCTTATCTGGCTTTTCCACACTCTTTACTGTGGACCGGAGAAGAAACCAATCATTGTCCTAATTCATGGTACTGAATTCACTCGTGAAGTCTCAAAGCACACGAGGCTGCCTTCTGTCTCTAATGCGACTTTAATTGTTTTCCTTACAGTAGAGTAACTTATCTTGCTGTCATGACACAGATTTAGAAAGAATCTGATTTTCATAATAGACGGCAAGGCTTGATAATCACATCAAAATTCGACTGTGAGAGCTGCATTCAATATGTTTTACATTAAAGAGCCTGCTTAAAGAGTTCACAGAGCTTACATACATCTTATGTAAAAGGGTTTTGTACAACTAAACTTCAAAATTCAAGGTTCCTCAATGGTTTTTGGTGTTATATCAGGTTTAGGTTCTTTCGATCAGCGTATAGTTCCTAGGTTCTTGAAAATACCAGTATTTTAGGGTTGATTTCTCAAAGGTGACAGTGCCTTCTCAAAAAGAATCAGATGAGAAAATAATTGACAACAAATATAAAACAAAATATTGGGATCAATAAATGTGAAAATATTTTTTTAATGAATTAACACTGTACAACAGTGTCAGCACTAGTTATAGTTTAAAGATGCAAGTGAAATGTCACGTGAGACTATGACTGGCTTGGCTATTAATCACTCTGTCAACACAATAATGTCCTAGGATGTTCAAAAAAGGTGTGCAAGAATGTGTCAAACTGGTCAAAATGAACAAACTAATTACAAAGTTAACAACTCACCGGCATCTTTCATTTTGGTCACGTTCAAATCAAAATGACCATAAAATTACATTTGCTTGTGTGTAAGGTCATTATTTATAATATAACATACTAATATAAATATGGTTCCATATGCATTTTACCTGGAAATCATTTCACCATCAAATGGAAGTGAAACCTTGTTTCGAAAGCTCACCACACGCCACTGCAGTGCATAGATGTGTTCTAAACAACTAGAGAATAGAAAGTATGCTGTGGAATTTAAAAATACTCTCCTAGACTCCTACTGCACTGGCTTGCTCTACAACCCTTTTTTCTTCAAACGGAAACCTTTAAATTTTAAGACCGTACAGCCTGGGGTTCAATGAGAACCCAAGAGCAAGCCAAGCACTCCAAAAAAAACACAAGAGATCAATCCTGTTGAGGAAAATTAGCATCTCTTCAAGTCTAATGTTGGTGGTAAGGATGTCAAGGGCTACCAAGGGCATGCTTTTCAAAAGCACAAAATGCTTCAAGCACCACAAGTGCCATGGAAGTACCACATATCTGTACTGTAAGCATCTGCATGCCAGTGTGCTACTGATACACTATTATGCTACAAACCAAGAGAAAGAAAGTTGCAAATCTAACAGCTTACTCATTAGTATACATCTGGCTTAAGCAAAAGAAATACAATATCACAATGCATGTAACCACTTAAATCCATCTCGAAATATGATGCACTTTTGACTATAATGCCTAAACAGAAAGGTTGACAGTATCAAACGTCTCTATTCATATTTTTAATAATCTAAATATCTTCAATAGCCGTAGCAAACAATCAGTAATAAATGAACTGCGGGGTTTCCTCTTACAGCTGGAGTCTACAAGCACGCTACTCATAGTAATTTGAAATAACCGGCTTTGATTTCACCTGTCAGATGCGCAAAAGCAGAGAACGCTTTAGAATTACTCTCATACATCTGATAAGAGGCTTGCAAAGACTTAAAACACGCGTATCTAATGATATATTGAGAACAAAACCTCTACTTTCCAAAAAACAAAGAATTACCTACCTTTCGCTGTAGTTTGTGGGCAATGATCGCAGAGCTCGAGCTGATAGTCAGCGCGCTACACCAATGTCTCGAGTGATGATGCTTTTCCTTCAGTGGTGCGTTTCTCTAACAAATACATTCAGTGAAAGGCTGAACGCAGTCAATAGCTTTTAGAAATCCATGGCAACCGAGAAAACCCTCCACAACTTCGCCACATCGCGACCGGGTTAACACACCCCCTTCCTCAATGACAGTGACTCCACGGACTCTACTCACTAATAATAATATGCCAATCAGTGACTATGAATTACTCAGAGGTCTTATGGGTATTTGTAGGGTACTGAATCACTATGTAATGTTCCCCTTTCATCATTTTTGTTTATTTGGTTATAGGTCGAATAGATAATAAATATATATATATATATATATATATATTTTTTTTTTTTTTATTAAATCAAATGGCCATAAAACATGACTTTATGTTCCCTTAAAAAAAAGTCAAACAAACAAGGATGTTCAAAACAAGATGGTTTTGTGGTCTGAGCTGGTTGGCTGTTTTAGAGGGGTTTGGAGCACTTTTCAGAGTAGGAAACCTGCAGCTAGACCAGCTGGGAGACCAGCTTAAACCAGCTGAGTCAAAATAGTGTTATGTTAATGCTGAGGACTTGGGTAAAATATTTGGCCCCTGCTGTGTTTTCAGCACCTTAGACAGCAGCACAATTGGTGGCTTCTGGCTTATGTGTAGTGTGTCCTAACATTTACAGGCACTACATTGTCATGGAAATATAGACCAGTGTGCTATTATGGTTAGTAGTGACCATAGATTTGAGCTCGTATACAGTGAAGAAAGCACCAAAAAAGAACAATTAGAAAGCTAAATTGAATTTGCATTACATACAATATCAAACCAAATGCAATTATATCTATCTATATATATATATATATATATATATATATATATATATATATACACATCACTAGTGTGGACAGCTTTTGTCAGTTATACTCCTAGTTATCAATTTGAACCCATTTAGTTGAGTTTATTTATTATAGCCAACACATCAGAATTAACAGTGGAAATTCATACCTGCTAAACTGGTAAACGCATTCTAGTGGATCCCCTCAAAGACAGCAAATGACCAGCGAAAATCCAAACTAATCTAATTTGGGCCCATCTAATCTAATTGAGAGGCTTACAAGATCATAGATTCACCCAGCACAAAATGTAATTGGATCTTTTTATGAGGCCCACTGCATCTCAGTAGGTGCTCTCTTAAATCCAAATTGATTTATTGTCAGCCGGCGGACACCTGTCACATCTAAGTGTCTACTGCAGGGGCAGGAAAGTGCTTGCACTACACCAATCTATAGTGATGAGTATCAGACATGTGATGACTAAAAGGTTAGGGGAGTAGCACTGAGTTATGGGTAGTGTAGCAGAACATGTTGCTCAGCTGGATGCAGATTGGTAACACTATCTCAGTAGGATTTCTGTTAGCTAAGCTTGATTGCTGTGTGAAAATCACTGGGTGTGTAGATAACCTGCAATTTTTTTCAGATTAAAATACTTAATATCATATATACGTATACACTTGTACACACACACACACACACACACACACACACACACACATATTTCAGACTAAAATACTTAATGTCATATATACATATTTATATATAATGTTTTAATTTCGTAATTAATATAGTAGAATATTTTATAGTAAACTTTAAATGTTTGCTATATATATATATATATATATATATATATATATATATATATATATATATATATATATATATATATATATATATATATAGCAAACATTTAAAGTAAAAAATAAATGAAAAAATCTAATATTCTAATATTAATTGTTTTTCTTCAGAGACACTTGCACTTCTTCAGTTTACCAGAGACAAATGGAGGAATGAATAGCATAATTTGGTTAGCAACTAGTTACAACCTCTTTCAAAAGTGTCAGAGTTCACCAGTTCAACCTGAATACAATAATACCTTTTATCCTGACTCTCTCTCTTTCTCCCTCACTCTCTCACGCACTGGTGTATCAATGGAGCAGAAATGACTCCATTGACATCCCGAGGACTGTGTAATGAGAATAAATGATGTGGAAATAAATATGCAGCCTGTTTGCGGTCTGCTGACCGTATGTCTGAATA
Source organism: Rutilus rutilus (assembly GCF_951802725.1). Taxonomy (NCBI): domain Eukaryota; kingdom Metazoa; phylum Chordata; class Actinopteri; order Cypriniformes; family Leuciscidae; genus Rutilus; species Rutilus rutilus. Next base: position 33,557,332 of record NC_140217.1, on the reverse strand, counting down.
TGAGTTTCCCTGTGAGGTAAAGAAAACGCTGGACTTTAAAGATGGTTATATATTTTTGCCCCTTGAGGTAGAAGGCATTAAATGCCTTCTTCCTCAAGGGGCAAAAATATATAACCATCTTTAAAGTCCAGCGGTTTAATTCTTTTCTTTTTTTTTTGTGGGAAGCAAGACCATTTACATTTAACAAGGGAGTAAATCCTAAATCCAACAAACAACAAACCAGAGATTCAGATTTAGCCTTGGCTAAACATATTTTTCCGGAAAGTTAGAATAATTTATACTAAATAAAAGCGAAATTCATTAGTCTTAATAAATACTTAAGCAATGATTTAAGTAATTAAGTTTTGCAATTAATTATTCATTTCACCTTATTCAAGATATAGTAGCCTACAGAGTTAATGTCATTACTGTTTGGTACTTATTACCTTTAACATGCACACATATACATACACACAGACAGATGGATCTCCAGTCTCTATAAATCCAATAATCCAAAAACACAGGACTGAATGTTATGTTTTTCCAAATATAATTAACATAATATCTTTGGCTGTTAATCGGCAGCACTTATTTGCGAAAGGGATTAGTCTGTTGTCTTCATCCGCTATTAGGAACCTTTGAAGGGTTTTAAGTAGACCTATGGTCTCTTTCTCTCATTCCCTCTGAGTATGTGGTACATCAAGGGTGGATTTTTGATTCATTAGGCTAAAAGCATGTTGGTTTCCAGAGTGGATGTAAAATCTTCTTATTACCTGTGGAGACACACACACACACAAAAAAAATCTTTTATCTTTAAAAAATACACATACTGTCAAACATTCTACCTCAAAGTACATTACCATGTTTACTGAAAATGAAAGTTTACACACCAATAAGACAATTTTTATTCCACATAATCATCTCACATTATCTTCCTGTTGAAACAGCATGTAATGTCCTTTTGCTCCAGCACAGGCTACTCATCTGATTATGAGATTATGAGATTCTCATGTGGCAAGCCATTGACTAGAGGTTTCCTTAATAACCACATAATACCTTTATCACGATTTCATATGTTGCTTCCTGTAATCCTCCCCCCTCCGAAACCCAAGCAAATGTCACTGGGAGATGTGGATTTTGTCAGCCCGAGTCCTATTGGGCGAGCTCATCATTGAGCTGAAGCAGAGGCCATAACTGGTGGTGAGCATGTAATTAAAATGTGCGGATAGCAACGTGGAAAGGCATTTTCCAATTCCATAGTGGACAAAGGATATGCAGACCCTGGAGAGATCCATGGTGTTGATGAAGAACTTAATTATATGCTTTCAAAGAATCATTAAATGGTAATGAAGCAATGAAGAGGATCAGGCGGGCAGCTTGAGAGATGGAAAATGTCTCAGAAAATATGACTTTGATAAGTCGTATAAAAGTACTCCTGTTGTATAATATAATGCAGGATTTTTCTTTACAGCTCATGCAAGCATAACATTTGAAGTTGTCTCCTGTGCTCTCCACCGCTGCTCTGCGAGAATTAAACGTGGCATAATTACATTTCTCAGTGGATGATTGCTGCACAATGACAGTGTGTTCATGCAAATAATGACTTTCATTTCTTACCCTGATGCGCCGAAGAGAGGCTTGCATCTCCATATCTGATGTCGGCGGAACACAAAAGAGGCTACATGCTTCGAAAAAGGAAAACCTCCCAGATTGATCTTGTACATCTGAACTTATTGTTGGGTGAATGTAACCACAGCAAATGAACACTGGGATGCTGTTGCTATTCTTCAAAAGAGGTCTCGCTTCATCAAAAATTCAACACGGCCCCTCAGGCATTTCATTGACATGTTTGCTCAATTCCCCTGATGAAATTCAGAGATGAGAAAACACAACAGTTTTGCTGTTTGGCCCCTAAATCCCACTGGTGACTCAAAACATGGTAATAGATTTTTTCTCCCGAGGGATGAGATTTTGCCACATCTCAGTCGAGAGCTCGCTCCACCTATCAGACAGAATCATAGCAGTTAGTAAGCCAAGGGCTTGGGAGAGGGAAAAGTTGTTTTAGGGGAAAGTACATGCAATCAATACGGTTAGACCACGGGGCAGATGAAATCACAATTTAATTGCACAGCTAATTAAAGAAAAGAGACAAAAATCAATAAGAATGGTCCCCAGTATATTGTCTCTACATGTTATGCCCACGCAGTGATTTGTAATTGGATATTAAAGGTGAGACCGATGGTTTACGGGTTTAGTTTGGGGGGTAGTGATGTAAAAGAAGTGAGGAAAGCACAAAAAAGGCTGATTTCTGAAGAAAATGTTAGCACTTGCCCATGTACAACACAGCACCATAACGTTAGGGTGTTAAGAATGGTTGCTAGGTTGTTACCATGCAATTCCTGTGGTGTTCTGAGTGTTTTTAGTATGTTGTTATGTGGTTACTTTGATGTAACTTGGCGTAAGTCTCTGATATATATCAACTCAGATCCAAAAGATTTTCCCTCTATTTTATTGTCTATCTGATTGCTAAGGTAGAAACTTATTTTCAACAAGTTACACAATAAAAAACATGGGCCAGAAAATCCCCTAAATTAACACTGAAGGAGTGGCTTGTGAAATATCAGCGCACCAGAATATTATAAAGAATTTTTATTTTATTTTTTTCAGTAAGCAACTCCCCAGAACATCTTAGCAACCACAACACCAATAGCCTAGCAACATTTTGCATCATTGTAGCACATGTAAACACCACAAATTTTTTTATTTTAAAGCATAAAAAGCAGTAAGCATCCATCTAGCAACCACCCAGAACACCCTAGCAACTGCATTGCAAATACCTGCAAAATGCTACTCACAACACCATTATGATGTGTAGTGAATGGGCAAGCAGTACTCAGTATTCACAGTTAGTGATTGTTACTACAAAGTTCTGTCATGAAACTCTAGATGGCACTGGCTGATAGGTCCTTAAAGGAGAACTCCGGTCAATTTTAACATTGAGCTCAATTTTTTGTACATTTGGAGTGCTGTCAGTACAGAGAACAACGACAAAAATCTGTGTTGCCTACACCGAGTTATCCTCTTTTTAAAATTTGCACCCTGTTGACTTCAATGGGGCATGTTTTAAACCTGCTTTTAGCCTCTTAACATCCTTGCACAGGTCATGTGAGTGATTCCTTCGGAGTGAACGCGGGTGAATCTGACAGCAGTAGATGTGAAAGATATTAATAAAAATGATGTTTATTCAGCCAGCGCACATACCTGTATTTACATCCTGTTTTCGGTCGAAGTCCACAGTAGTCGATTGTCGAGTTCACGCGCATAGGTTTAGTACCTATGATCACGCGTGTGAACTCGACAATCTTACACATCTACTGCAGTCAGATTCACCCGCGTTCACTCCGAAGGAATCACTCACATGACCTGTGCACTTGTAATGACACATCAAGGATGTTAAGAGCCTAAAAGCAGGTTTAAAACATGCCCCATTGAAGTCAACAGGGTGCAAATTTTAAAAAGAGGATAACTCGGTGTAGGCAACACCGATTTTTGTCGTTGTTCTCTGTACTGACAGCACTCCAAATGTACAAAAAAATGACCTCAATGTTAAAATTGACCGGAGTTCTCCTTTAATCTGTTTGTAATCAAATCATTCTTTGTAGGGCACAGCTGATTGGTCCTTAATTTGCTTGTAATCAAAGTCTTTTTGTTGGGCACAGCTGATTGGTTCCTGCTGTATCAGTAGCCAATGAGCTCGCTGCTCAACCTTTAAATACTGGTCAGTATTTTCTGTTAGCAGTTGCAGCACGCTTTCAGAAACCCTCCACCTTCCCCAGCTCCACCTGTATAGATCTGCTAAGGTTAATTCATGTATGCTATATTGTACAGCAGCAGCATGTCTGACTTGCTCACAGCAGTGTGTCGTGTGTGTTTCGGCAATACCAATTACCGTTTTACCTGCAGCAGTAGTGTAGCAGATCTCTTATTACCAGATATCCTTTACCATGCCAAACACTCAGAGAGTTGTCATGACAGAAATAAGTTTAAGTTGGAGTAGGTTACTAAAATTACTAAAACATAAAAATAAATCTAATAAATAAATACATAAATAACCTAACTTTTTTTTTTTTTAAAGCACATAACAAAATGACTAAACCTTGAACTAAATTTAAGATCTAAAAAATACAAAAATGAAAATTCAAAATATTAAGATGCACTAAAATAACACTGTTAGTGACAAACAAAACCAAGTAGTAGTGACAGTGAAATATGGATGGAAAAACAGAGAAGGTCCCCCTCTCCAATTATGTTCTGTCTTTTATAGTACACAGAAAATAACAAGAGTATTCAGCGTCTCAATTGAGTGACAAGCACTGAAGTCTGACCTGGTGTTTTCACCCAATTTTCTGTAGCCTGCAGTCACCGGTCGTCTCACTCTCTGTATTTTGCACCTGAGTCATTTACACTCGGTGACAGACAGCCATCAAATATAGCCTGTGGTGTACGCTGTAGCGTCTCATAAGAATTTCCTGACATTTATAAAGTGACATGCAAGTAGTTCTTTTAATGGGTTTTAAGTGATATCGGTCTTATCAGCAAGTGCTTGGACATGCAGTGCCAGAATGCTTTGCAACTCAAGCGGATGGGTGAGGCGTTAAAGAAATATCATGAAATATACTCTACATTTCTACATCAGCAAAAAAGGTTCATGAATGACTGGTTCATATAAAGACAAGACACAGATATATGTGAAGAATAGAACCCACAGATCAGTGTGTGAATCAGTGAACGGTCATCCTTATGGGAAATGAGATTGGTCAGACATGGCTAGATGGTGATATAATGACATTTGTTTCCGACGAGAACATACGACACCCACAGGTCAGAGTCAATGGACTTACGCATCCCCCCCCCTTTTCTCTCTCTCCCTTCCTGTTTTTTTTCTCTACACAATGGCTGCCACTGTTTCTGCATCCAGACAGAAGATCTGATAGGTCTCTCTTTGTGAGTGTCTATGGAAACCACAAAGCCCTCCCCCCCAAAAAAACCTAAGTGTGGGCTTGTTAAGATTTTAAGTTTTCAAAAGAAGTCTCACATGCTCACCAAGGATGCATTTATTTGATCAAAAATACAGTAACTTTTCACGTGAAGATCGAGAGATGATTGACAGGAATATGTCAGATTTTTTTTGTGTGCAACAGATCATGACCCAGATAGCATGTAATCAATGAAACAATGTTTTTTTTTTTTTTTTTTTTTTATATATAATTCAATTTTTTTTATTGTTCAACAGTCAAAACTTCAGAGTACATCGCCACATTATTCAGTAATCACCTTTGCAATTACACATTCAGCCACTAGTCACCATCAGTGAAATACAATCAAAACAAAAGCACATGGAATTAATTGTTAAGCAGTCCTATTCATTTACACCATTTTTCTATGCTGTCAAAAATGATCCCATGTTTTTTTCATTTCTTCCTCACTATGCAGTCTCCCCAACATGCTCTCATATGAAGCAATTTCAATCATCCCATCAACCCAGTCTTTCAAGTCCAATTGCGTAAAATCATCCTGGCAGCTGTAATACAACCACTCATAAGGGTAAATGTATTATTTGCTATGTTGGGTATCACTGATTTATCTCCAAGAAGGCATAGTCGTGGTTCCACAGGTAAATTAGACCCCATCCACTCTTCAAGTACTACCAGAATTTTACACCAGAATGGGTGAACTAAAGAACATTCCCAAATCATATGTAAATAAGTACCCTCTTCTCCATTACATTTCCAGCATAGATTATTTCCAGCTATCCCCATCCTGTAAAGCCTAGATGGTGTATAATAATATCTATGTACTATTTTGTACTGAATGAATTTCCCCCTAGCGTCCCGTATGTTCTTACCCACATTAGATAGGATGTACCGCCAGTCATTATCATGGATATTAATCCCCAAATCCTTCTGCCATATTGTTTTCAGGTTATTACAGGTATCTGCAGTTACACTAAGCATTGATTTGTAACACATAGAAGGAGTCTGAGCTTCTCGTGGCAACTGAAGATAGGCATAAACAGGGTTATCACTATCAAGATACTTCCAAAAATGTCCTTGGCCCCCAATATTATATTTTTTCACCAATACAGAGTATGATATAAAATTTCCGTTCTCAATGCGGATCCAACACACTTTAAACATTGAAATGTCAATCTCAACCAAAATGATTTCAAAATCTTTTCTTGTAAAATGTGAGGTCATACCGCCACTCCCTAAACACAGACTATACATGATCGCGAATTTGATAATCAAAATTGAGCGCACATTCAAAAACTATTTCAATTCCCTGCTTATTGATAGCGGCTCACTGATACCCTCAAATTACATACAATATAATTACCCAACTATATAATAGCGAGAAAACGCATAACCATTGTAATAAAGGACCAGAAACTTGCCGACCACCATGTCCCTTTAAGGGCTCTGTATGGAATGTATAATTTCCTTTCTAAACAATTTAATATAACTGTTTCCTGATTTAATATATTTGAAAAAGTAATTTATTCCTATGGTGACAAAGCTGAATTTTCAGCAACCAATACTCCAGTCTTCAGTGTCACATGACCCTTCAGAAATCATTCTAAAATGCTGATTTGGTGCTCAAATTTTTTTTTTTTTTTTAATCACAGTTGAAGACTGTGTTTACTTGACATAGAATTTTGGTATATTGAGTTATGCACCAAAGTTTAATACGTTAGGGTTAGGGGTCTTTGAAAACCCCTATGATCAAAAGTAATAGTGATCCTTGCATTAGCAACGACCACAAATAATAAGCATTACTGTTCCACTTTTGCCAGCTCTCAAGGCTAACGCTTAGCAGTAGCCTGTTGCCTGTGGATAAATGGGAGATTAGTACACAAGACTACATCAAGGTAAATTAAATTCAAAGTTGGGCTAAAAGAAAAACTTAATATTTTTATTATTATCACAGTTGAAGACTGTGTTTACTTGACATAGAATTTTGGTATATTGGTTGGGTCCCTCCTTCAAGTGATTTTTCACCCATTCTATTCACCCATCCACCAGGAGAAAAATATAAATCAAATCACTTAGTAATAGCAGAAGTAATAGCAGATCTGTCCTCAAACATTTACACAATTTGAGGTATACAACTGTGCGGAATGAGTTATGCACCAAAGTTTAATACGTTAGGGTTAGGGGTCTTTGAAAACTCCTATGATCAAAAGTAATAGTGATCCTTGCATTAGCAACGACCACAAATAATAAGCATTACTGTTCCACTTTTGCCAGCTCTCAAGGCTAACGCTTAGCAGTAGCCTGTTGCCTGTGGATAAATGGGAGATTAGTACACAAGACTACATCAAAGTAAATTAAATTCAAAGTTGGGCTAAAAGAAAAACTTAATTTTTGTTATTATTATCACAGTTGAAGACTGTGTTTACTTGACATAGAATTTTGGTATATTGGTTGGGTCCCTCCTTCAAGTGATTTTTCACCCATTCTATTCACCCATCCACCAGGAGAAAAATATAAATCAAATCACTTAGTAATAGCAGAAGTAATAGCAGATCTGTCCTCAAACATTTACACAATTTGAGGTATACAACTGTGCGGAATGAGTTATGCACCAAAGTTTAATACGTTAGGGTTAGGGGTCTTTGAAAACCCCTATGATCAAAAGTAATAGTGATCCTTGCATTAGCAACGACCACAAATAATAAGCATTACTGTTCCACTTTTGCCAGCTCTCAAGGCTAACGCTTAGCAGTAGCCTGTTGCCTGTGGATAAATGGGAGATTAGTACACAAGACTACATCAAAGTAAATTAAATTCAAAGTTGGGCTAAAAGAAAAACTTAATCTTCGTTTATAGGTCTTGAAGAGGGGATGTGAAGTTGTTCATCTTCTTCCACTTCCTCTTTTTTGTATCTTCCTCCCCCAGCTACTGCCACGGCTGCTTTAAAAGCACACAGCGGTTGCTATAGAAATGCAATCTAGGTGGCACGCAGGAAGTTCATTAGCTATCCAAGCGCATATCATTAGAGGCTGCGTACTATTCGGTTGAGAGGGTGATGAATATAGGATTTATTTTTCAGCAAAGCCCTTGCTTTTAACACATTCATCAACTGCTTTGTTTTTATGGTGCATTCCCTTTATAATCACATGCAAACCATATGCATCTGCACCATGCCACTCTGGAGGGGTCTTTAGATTCGGGGGGCCTTTCAAAGCTCTTATATATTGCTTTATGTGTTTATTTCAGGTTTAAGCGTAAGGATCCACAACGGAGTAAAACAAGCACACAAAAGGGCGACTGATAAATCTGTCAGGGTGGAGAAAGTGCCCTGCCCCTTGAGCTCAAAGATGTCTGCTCGCACACACAAAGCCAGGCAGTGTTGCGTGAAATTTGCATGTGCCTCTTCGCAAGAAGCCTGGCAGCGACACGGAAGCCAGACGCTTCGTCTCACAACTACTTTCAAATCAAAACAGCACAGCATGTGACACATTAAACAACATCCTAATCGTGGATCCATTATCCACAAACACTTCGTAAATAAACCGAAGATAAATGTTCACATGTAAATGTCGAATGCATTTTCGCAAGAAAGGTTCTGAAGAAGTCGATATCACGAACGGTTGCCATGGCTTTTACATTGTTATTTAACAAATCTATAATATATATTAAAAAATAACTTGAGCACCCAAATCAGCATAGAATGATTTCTGATGGATCATGTGACTTTAAACAGTGGAGTAAGTGGAGCTGCTGAAAATTCAGCTTTGCCATTATGCTTACAAGAATAAATGTCAATTGACATGTTTTGATTTGTGGAACAATTCATGCCTGTAGAACAAATGGTGCAGGATGAATTTCACACTACAGTTTATTTTCGATGTATTCTTAAGTATGCGCTATATGGATGCTTCACTTAGCAAGCACACTGATAAATGCTGTCCGTTTTGCTAGGAATGCATTTGTATAACATTTAATCTACGCAGCCATAAGCAAACACCTTATCGTAGGTTTAAATCATGGATAGGATAGAAAAGTAAGCGAGCATGGAGCAAATTCTACCTCTATATAATATGTTGGCCTGACAAACTGCATCATGATGAGATTTGAGCTAAGTGTGGCTTGTGGCAGCTGCAGAGATAGGCAGACGTCTGATGACATCAGCTTGCCCCCGAGAGCAGAGGAGACGTGGCATTTCCTCCTCATCAAGACAAATAAAGCAGCACTTTGATGGTATCATCCAGAGACGAGACCCTCGCTCTCTGACACTGTCAGTCACACCAAACAGTGGAATCACATTTCCCACTAATCAGGTTCCTGCCTGCGCAGTGTGTGTTATGTGTGTGTGTGTGTGTGTGTGTGTGTGAACGCATCTGTTTGTATGTGACAGACATGGAGGTCTAGACTATCTGATGAATAAACTATGCTCTAGAGGATCCTCATTCAAACAAAAAAATTGTGTTTTTGACTGCTTTCTGCATGTTCCGGATACTATGGACCGTGCAGAACTGTTATGTAAGTTCATGCTTGTTTCGTTTCAGTCTCTGCATTGTTTATTGCAACAGCAACAAGTCAGTAATGTGATGGAAGCACAACTGAACAGATGTTTTCAATTGAACAGATGTTACGGGAACGTCTGCATGGCGGTAAGTAATAGTAATGAGTTTTGTTTTGTAATACTACAATACATCAGTATGGATACTACTACTACTACTACTACTACTAATGTATTATTATTAATATTTGCAATAAAATAAATGTATTAATACTAGCCAACTACTACTGATATTATTGTTATTGTAGTTATATTAGCATGCCAGCGAAACAGAGGAGATATGACATTTCCCCGTTTAATAATTATATTGATTATAATATATATAAATAACTATTATTATTATTATTATATCCTTCATTGTGTGATGATTTTCCACAATCCCCTGTTTGTGGTTCGGCAGTTGGTTGAAAGAATATAAATTGTCTAATGGAGTGGTTGAAAGGAATAAATGAATAAATAAATGTGATAATTACATTGTTGTATTCAAATTACGATTCCCTTTTAGTGGGAAATGGTTTTTAGATCATTAGAAGCTTGTCTGAAACCTCCATTTAAATTAAATACATGTATATATGCCATTCTGAATTCAGCCTCCGTGTTAAAAGTAGGCATGTGCTGCCCTCCTCTGTCTAGCACTAATAAAGCTGGTCCTCACTGCATTTTCACAAACTTTAAAGCATTTTTAAATATATGACGCCCCCTATTGTTGGAAAAAGTAAAGTGCCATGAGCTTCCTGAATATTTTTTTTTCAGAAAGCATCATAGAGGCCATATGGGCTAATTATTTGCACGGTGAATCACTAGCCCAAAGCCCACTAGATATATTATCACACACCCGTACTATTAACACTTTCACTATGCACAAGGACCCTATAGTTAACGTGCACGTTTGATCAATTCAAAGCTTTAAATTTATACAAATGTATGATATACTTAAAAAGTACATTTAGAAACAATCGATCAAATAAATAATTAAACATGCCAATGATCAACCATTACTTCACTCAAACATTATACATCCATTGACTTTCAATGTCCCCTTGCTAGGGTGCCTCACCATGCTCACTACCCCTTTTTGTTCTTAAATTTATAATTAAGACCCATTTGTGTGTGTGTCAGCAAGGGGTTCTCTGGAGAAGCAATGGCCTGCTGCCTTAATGGTGCTGCATTTGGTCTCTAGAGGACTGTTTATTGTGCCCTTCAGCAAAGACCCTGTCCTTAATTACTTCAGCATGGGTTCTGTCACACCAATGTGACCCAGCATGGGTTTACACTGTAATACATTGCTTTGGCTGCAGTTGATTTTAAATAGAGCTCCTCACCAGCAACATAAAAAAAAAAAAAAAAAAAAAATTTAAATTACTTGTGGACTCTAGCCACAGCTCTTTAGCATTATCAAGGGCTGTTATACATATGAGCTTTTTCACATTTCAAATAATTAATTGAATGTGTACTTGCTTATGAATTACATTACAGACAATCTCTAAATGTAGCTGTTGCTCATAGAGGCACATGCTTACACAGATATTTAACAAGAAAATGTTCTGTTAAATAAACCTTGTTGTTAATCTTCTATCTTGGAATGACTTGCGCTGTTTATTTATCTATAAAATCAACTTTGGACCTCAGAATATGCAAAAACATGCTGCAGGTCACACTCATACATAAAATTAGCCATTTGGTGCACTGACCACTGAAGCACTTTTACACAGCATGTGGCCTAATTTTCGCCCTTCATGCATACAGCCTCCACAACCCCCCTTATTTGAACATTTATGCATCATAACGCATTTGATGTCACTGGTAATTTAGAAAAAGTAGGAAATATAGAGGAGGCCATCTCCCTATCAAATATCAATGATACCACCTGTCAACGTTTGGGTAGTCTCATGCCAAGCACCATCTGCTAGCAATTTGCCAAATTTAGAAGCCATTGTTCTTGAGGGAAAATATTTAATTATGTGGAGTTCATTAAGCACATACAGAATGGGTATTGTCTACATATACACTGCATAAAATCCTACTCTTAATGAGTATCTAATTTTAAAGTTCAAATTTACTTCAAGAAGAAAATGTACTTGTCAAGACTAATTAAATATGTATTGAGAAGGCTATCTGTTTTTTTTGTTTGTTTTTTTTTGAACATTTCTATTAGCTTTTTATTGGATTTTTACACCTAAAACACCACATATGTTGTTTTAGTGGAACCAATGTTGTTTCAACAGCTTTGCAATGTCACAAACTTTAAAAGGGACAGTCCACTCAAAAATGGCAATTCTGCCATCATCTACTGCCCGCCAAGTTGTTTAAAGTTCTTTATCTGTATTTGAGTGAAAATCTGCTAAGGTGTAATAATGGAACAACAGCTTTACAAAGGGATTTTTTGTACTATTATTTACAACAGGATCTGCATTTTCATGGGTTTAAATAAAAGATGTGTGTTATAAGAGACAAAAAACAAACAACAACAACAAAAAATACTTTGTGCATCAAAACCACTCCTTTTCTAGTAAAAAAAGAATATATGAACTTGTTTTTTAATTGGCAAAAGCTGAGTGTAACATTTTTAACAAGATAATCATGTCAGTCTCTGAATAACAAATCTTTTTTTAAGCCACGAAATAAACTTCAATAACACTTTACAGGTGATTGTTATAAAATATAGTTTGATTTTTATCCTTTAAAAGATTAAGGCAATTATCAAAGTTTGATAAAATGTTGTTTCATTTTCCAATAAAGGATGATAAACTTTTACATGATTTGTTACATTTAATTACCCCTAAGCAGATTTTGACTCATATTTCTTTCTTCTATGAAAGAGTTGAAAGATATAATTTGCCCACTAATCATTTTTGCCAACTTTGCCCCCACTAAATGTTGTTTTGGACCCCATTGACGTTTTATAGAGAAATATCAAAATGAGCCCAATGTAAATTCATACTCCATTTGATTTTTATACAGATTAACAAAGAAAATTTTCATTCAGGCTAATTTGCGGAGTGAATTTTAACCAGCAAAAGCTATTTAGTTCTGTTCTAAAGATCACCAATTATTAAATGTGTCAATATCATCTATAAAGTAGTTCAGCAGAAAACAGTGTCATCATCCAGCTCATTTCTACCAGAAAGACTCGGGAGGCAAATTGATGGCGTCAGCAGCATCTGCAAACTCAAACATGTGAAAGTACCGATCTTCTATACTGCAAGTATTAGAACACGATTGGTTAGATGTGAAGGTAATAAGTGACGTAACAATTGAGTCTTCCTGGCAGAACTTACGCTAAAGCTTTCATTTCAGTTCTCATCCAATAGTGTCAGTGCCATCAAATCAATAATTTTGTTGAATGTGACAAGGAACCCAAACTCCATCAGGTGACAGAATGGAGAGGCAATGAACAAACATGGTGTGAAAAGAGATGCTATACTTCCCTCTAAAACTTTATCCGTTGCTGTAAGACAGTTTTACTTTAGAAAAAGAAATGGTTTAAACGCTTTTTGATTTCTTATGTTGTAATATTCATTTGCCTCCTCATGGAAAATGGCCATGCTGAGAATGCATCTTGGCCCACTTTAGCAGTCCTTAAAGGACCATCCATGATGCCAGTGACAACAGTAATGGGTCCAAAATTGGTCTTGTTTTGAACAGGGTGAAAATGAGAGTGCATTTGAGGGTAGTTCAGAGGGCATTTGATTAATCTGTGAAGTCAGTGTGAATGGCAGGCAAGGCCTACGGGGAATTGGGATCCATTGGGGAGCGAGAAGGAGAAGGAAACAGAACGAATCAGGGAGTGAGGCTTGGCTAGGGAGCAAGAGAAGCGACTGTTGACAGTCCCTCTCCTCATTATAGGGGCAGTGGCAGGGCTTGGCGGTGCATTCTGCTGGAATATGTCTCTTCTGCAGCCCTTGAAGCTCTCTGAAGCCTGCTGGCGCACTGCGACCATGTCAGGCTCAAAATGAAGCCAATGGTGCCCCATACCACTGCACTGTTTTGACATTAATTATCAACACTGACAAAAGTTTGCGCAAAACTTTGGTATTTCCATTTTTATGCCGCATGACACTTTATCCTTCTCTTGCTACGACCCCCCTAGAGTTTTAGTTTATTGACTGCAGCGAGGACATAAAAATAAAAGTAGAAGCGAGTGTCGGGAGTTGACGACAGAAACTGTGGGATTAAGGGAGATGCATCAAAAGTCACAAAAAAACTAACCAAAACGAGTGGAAAAAATCTAAAAGTGTCCAAGTAAGAGGTTGCGAATGTCCAGGGGGGGTCTAACAAAAGAGGATGCAGTTATTTTGTGATCCTACAAGGCGAGGGTTTTCCCGATTCACTCTCCATGGGAGCTCAGCGGCGGGTTTGTGCAGGGAATCGTAGGATTGATGGTGGAGTATACAGCAAACAGTGAGAATGCCAAAAAGTTGAGAAACGCTGATTTTCATGCAGATGATAGGCATAAAATGCCAGAAGGCATCCAATCGCTTTGAGGTACAAGCCAAGGTCACCATAAGCGACCTTGTCAGTCATAAGCATTTCAGAATCTGTTGCTTTGAGCATGCCAAAGCATGGTGGTGGTTGAAGAGAGACTCCTGATATGATTGTAAAACGCTTTGGATGTAAAGTACTGTAGTACATAGTAAAGCGTGCTACAAATGCCTTATTTCATTTCAAAGAAACATTGCATTTTTGCTCTATAACTATGCATAAATGATGATTTTCATGGCCATGTAATGAAATTAATCATGGACCACGCTAAGCACAACTACTTCCTGTACATGTCACAAACACGCCACCATAGCAACAGACTCTGGCCTTTTTGGGTTAGTTTTAAAGGGATAGTTCAGCCAAAAAATAATATGCTATCATCATTTAGTCACCCTAATGTCATTCCAAATCTGTATACTGTATCTGACTTGAAAATAAGATATTGTGAGAAATGTCCTTTCTGTTTATACAATAAATGTTAATGGGGTCCAAGGTTTTTTTTTTTTTTTCACAGATGAAAGAAAGTCATAGAGGTTTGGATTGCCATGATGGTGAGTTTCATTTTTGGATGAACTATTCCTGGATCCGGATCTTGAGGACATATTGTATACGAATGTAAGGAACCTGGTTAGTTTGTGACGACGCTGATGCAACGAAGACCAGACCGATGCTGACTGAATGGAAAAGGGAAGGAAAGAAAGGATAGGATATATAGATGTGTAGAAGTAGGATGAGGGCATGTGAGAGAGACATAGCAAAAATAGATAAATAGTATACAGCATATAAGGATTAAAAACCAGCCTGCGGATACAAAAAAAAACAAAAAACTATTTGCTACTGCATATAAATGAATACATATCAGAATCGGGGGGTGTTTTTTTATTATTATTTTTTTATTTCACTGGAACGGAGAGCAGACGTGTTTGACCTCTCAAGACAATGGTTATGCTCAGAACAGCATATTACCATACTCTTATATTTGCTGCTGTATCCAATATGTATACTGTGCTGAGTATGAAAAAAATTAAAATTCAACAAGAACATGCTGAAATTTTACACTCCATCAGTAGGTTCAATTTCTATAAAATAAATATAAATGAATCTAAAACTACAAATATCCTACTAACTGTCACTAATTTAGCAGACTGTTTTAATGAAGCTTATAACATTTTTAAATAAAAACACACCGAATAAACGGCAATTTGTATCAATTTTGTGCGAGACATTATATTTGATTTATAGATCAGACTGCAGCTCAGATCTTATTTGTGATCAAAATGACAGTGCCCATTTGCTGCCCATGGGCACTGATTGCATCAACTGATTATTGATTAAAATAAAACCACAGCAATATTGCCCACAAGTCTGGTTTATTAAGACTTTATTAGGTACATTTATAGGGCCTGTAATCAGCTAAATAAATGCATACCCAAGCATATCCTGCCAATCTCTTGTGCACAAGCTTGTCAAGTGGTGCCACTTTCTGTGCCGCCTCCGTTCTGCCACCTGCAGCCTTCTGGTTCCTGGGAGCAGCTTTGAGACTGCTTCATTCACAGGCAGCACTGAAAAAAAAAAAAAAAAAAAAAAAAAACACACACATGGGATAGATTCACGGATTAATAACAAGCAGTTAAGAGAGAATGCACGTTTGGAGGAAAGGCACTCCAAACTGTAATGTAAATGTTAATGATAAAATGAAATGTACCTGTATAACCAGGAAAAAAGTTTTTAAAGCATCTAAAAACTGGACATTTTGAACATTCCAGAGAACTAGTAGAACTATTGATTCCACTTAACAGACGTTTTTCAGCCCTTTTCATTTGCTTCGATGCCAAGAGAACAGTATAGAAGGGTTTACATTGTTTCCTCACAAGGCCTCAATTTAGAACAAAAAAAGTTAGATTAGTGTAGTCTCATATTGAGAGCATTTAGACTACGTGATTGTGCTTCTTTGCAACAATACTCTACATATGCACTACGACAAGGTCCTCTAATGTTCTATATTGAGTTCTGGCAGATGTCAAGGGCCTCAGAATCAAATATGGCTATGGTTTGTTGTGATCATCCAGTAATTTTATCATTCGAACGTCTCTTGAAGCAGACTACCCTGTTAATTGGCTTTTCCAGTACAGTCATACTGCACCTGCGTCCTGTTACACAGGGAGCACTGCTGGTTTGAAGGGTGCTTCACTGGCTGGTTGAGAGCTTTAAATAGTCTGATGTTCCTTCTTAGAGCTGAGTGAAGAGACCGGTGCCGGCTCATAGATCTAGGATGCTATGCTGCCGAATCAGCCATTATTGAAAAGGAAAACAGCCACATAAGAGTCACTCATATGGCTCTATACAAGCTGCGCTCATAGCAGATGTGTCTCAAGTAGTCATCAATCATAATGCAGACGTATTACATTTGAATATTAGTGTTTAAAGACTTTTTCATTGAAAGGTTCAAAGCTTCTTGTATATGATTAATGGTGAACTAAGACTTTTACTTTCTTAATTTGCAAATGTGATTGATACATTTTGGCGGTCTGTTACATGGTGCATTCTCCTGCTGGATAGCCATCAGAAGCTGGGTACACTGTGGTCATAAATGGATGGACATGGTCAGCAACAATACTCAGGTAGGCTGTGGCATTTAAACAATGCTCTGTTTTTACCCAAAGTATACCAAGAAAATATCCCCCACACCATTACACCACCACCACCAGCCTGAACCATTGATACAAGGCAGGATGGATCATGCTTTAATGTTGTTTACGCCAAATTCCGACCCTACCATCTGAATGTCGCAGCAGAAATCAAGACTCCTCAGACGGGGCTATATGTTTTCCAATCTTCTATTGTCTAATTTTAATGAGCCTGTGCAAATTGTAGCCTCGGTTTCCTGTTCTTATCTGACAGGAGTGGCACCCGGCGTGATCTTCTGCTGCTGTAGCCCTTCTGCTTCTAGATTC
The DNA here is from genome assembly GCF_951802725.1 of Rutilus rutilus. Taxonomy (NCBI): domain Eukaryota; kingdom Metazoa; phylum Chordata; class Actinopteri; order Cypriniformes; family Leuciscidae; genus Rutilus; species Rutilus rutilus. The sequence continues at coordinate 33,540,332 of NC_140217.1, read as the reverse complement.
TTCGACATGTTGTGCATTCAGAGATGCTCTTCTGCAGACCTCGGTTGTAACAAGTGCTTAGAGTAACTGTTGCATTTACATCAGCTTTAACCAATCGCCTCTGACCTATGGCATCAACAAGGAATATTTTACCCACAGAACTGCCGCTCACTGAATTTTTTCTTTTAACCATTCTCTGTAAACCCTAGTGATGGTTATGCATGAAACTCCCAGTAGATCAGCGGTTTCTGAAATACTCAGACAAGCCCGGCTGGCCGCAACAACCATGCCACATTCAAAGTAACTTAAATGACCTTTCTTCCTCATTATGATACTCAGTTTGAACTTCAGCAGATCGTCTTGATCATGTCTACATGCCTAAATGCATTTAGTGCTGCCATGTGATTTGCTGATTAGATGTTTGCATTGACCAGTAAGTGTATATTATGCCATACAGGGGATAGTAAAAAAGTCAAATAAATAAATAAATAAATAAATAAAAAGTCATACAGGTTTGGAATGGCATGAGGGGTGAATAAATGACATACTTTTTAGTTTTTGCCAAACTATTCCTTTAACTGCACTTTAAATCGCAACAAAAATTTCAAATGGGTCCTTATCTATTCTGTTCCAGTTTTAACACAAGACAGATACCTCAGCAGGTTCAGGCTTGCTTTGGATTTGGGCATCTCAGGTGAACCCACTGATGTCCATTTCCAGAGTCTCAAGCTACTGCAGCTGCAGTCTAAAACACAAAGAGAATATGGAAGCAGAAGCAAGGTCTTACATGTGAGCAGTATTGCTTACTGGTGCTGCGGATTGTTTGAAGATTTTGCTAGACTCAGGCAAGGTACAATGAGGTTAACTGTTAAACAAGTAATTTTCTGACTTTCCTGAACCTGGTATAATGTCGAAACTATTATTATATAAAAATGTCACATAATTAAAGTGAGTCATAATAAAGACAAGTGACATACATGACATGCTCCGCACATCATCAGTGGGGCTTTGAACTATTCAAAAAAACATCAAGAAAGTGTAGGGATTTCAACTTTGCCAGAGCTCCAAACCTGCAGACATGAAAGTTATCACTGACACCGTAGCCATGGCAACTATGAACAATACAATGCTGAGCATTGAAACCCACAGGAAAGCAGTGAGATCTCCTATTTTTTCTCCTAATAACAAAAGAGAAGAAGAAGATTTCAAATATCAAAAGCGTTTCTCAGAAATTGCTTACTGCACCTTTAATGAAACAAAACTTCATTAAAGGGGTGGTATAATGCCCTTTTCACAAGATGTAAAATAAGGCTTTGATGTCCCCAGAGTGTGTATGTGACGTTTTAGCTTAAAATACCCTACAGATATTTTTATATAGCATGTTTAAATTGTCCATTTTTGAGGGTGAGCAAAAACGCACAGTTTTGTGTCTGTCCCTTTAAATGCAAATGAGCTGCTGCTCCCGGCACAGAGGGCGGAGCTTCAACAGCTTGCACTCACACAGACATGCACTGAAAATTTAAAAAAAAATTAGCCTTTTATGTTCAAACCAGATTCAGACAATGATGGAGAGACTCAAGAAGAAGTGACAACATGTAGAATGCAACAGGGCATTTCTGAATGGTTAGTTGACGAATTTATGTAGCTTATGTGTAGTTATCTTCTAGTCATTGATTAGCATATTCTGTTTTGATCATCTATAAATCGTGTTCCAGGGGCGGGGTTTATGTAAATTCTAGGGTTGGTGATGTCCCGGGAGGAATGTCGTGTAGTCCCTACCATCCGTTTGTTGTAGTCCTTAAAAAACGATTTCTTTAAAAGCAAATATCTCCCTTTGCTTTGAACTTTGAGCAATGCAACTTTGCAGATGCTGTTTATGCTCAAACAGCAACATTACACACTTACTAAAGTTAGAAAAGTGAAATCATAATCACCCACCTCTTTAATATTCCTGAGCTACAAAGAAATTACTTCTGAGCGGTATTCTTCGCTGAAGACGAAAACAAAATGCATTTTCCTACACGGTTTGTGATGCCACATGCAGAAAATAAAATCTGTGAAATTGCAGTGTGTGTATCCGTCTAATCTGAAATGTAGGAGGCAGTCGCATCCCTTGATATTCTTTTATTAAGGGTTTCCTGTCACCTCATGTTATTTTATGACAATGTTTGGAGACCGGTGTAAGTTGCAGCCTCACTCAATCAAATCTGGCTTCTATCCACCCACAGTGCTGTGGAAATGATTTAGCAGCTGTTTCACCACTTCAGTAGAGAATAATAACAGTTTGCCATCAACCACCAAAGAATTATTTCACTTAAACAAGCCTAGACCTGTGTGAGAAGAAAAACATTACTGTGATTTAAAAAAAATAAAAAAATAAATGTGTGTCGCCTGGATAGATGGATTGCTTTTATGTAATGCTTTTGTATAATGATTGGTATGCCATCACTTTTCAGAGATGTGGAAATTTTTGGAGCTGTATAAATGAACTTGAGTGGCAATAATTGCCCCCGCAGGACCATTTTTTTTTTTCAACCACATCCTAACCTGTCAAGATATTTACCAACAAAATTCGTCATTCAAGACATCTACAAAAAGGGGAAACTTTATATAATGCTATTTGAATAGAAGTTGCTTGTGATGGGCTTCGGAAATAAGCAGGAAATTCTCATCTTTGGGTATTTTTAGTCCAATGAAAATTAATTTTCCAATTTAATTCGATGTGTACTCTGTTGCCATTCACCCAATAAATTAGAGTATATATACACTGATCCTGATTTGATTTAGTCTGGAAATAATTATATTGGTGGAGCAAAAATAGACAACGTAACTGGCAATATTGTGCATTAAATGCAAGTTGCTTTTGTTTAAAAGCAATATCACACTCGCAATCGTGCTATTCTGACAATCTATATAAATATTAATAATATTATACAATAAAGAAGGTGTAATAATAGTATGTTAATATGTATATGAACATACTGTTTATTAAAACCAAGTCACATGAATATCAAGGGTTTTTTTTATTTTATTTTTATTTAATCTATTATTATTATTAATAGTACCTCACTTTCTGATGAGATCATTAGTCAACAAATCCTCATGTGATAATCACAGGCATATGGAGGTGCAGATTTAATACTGGTGAGTGGTCACTAAAAAAAGCTCACACACAGTTCAGCATTTAAAAAAAAAATGTAACATTCATTTATATAACAAATGATACTGAATGTGATGGTTACTTTCATTTGAAGCTGCCTCCCTTGGTCCTTTTGAATAAACCATTGCATGCATCTACTCACACATATATGCACTCAGCCAGCTGGCTATTTCCCATGATGAATTGTAGGGTTATTTTCAGCCCTTTCTTTTGGCAGAAACACCTGGCACTGATTAAGGATCAGGTCACATTGGCACCCTAGATCAACTCATGAAGCAGGAGTCCGGGTGAGACTGGGTGCTCTGGCACTGGGCAGGCTGCTAAGGGTGCTTGTCTAGGACACCAGATGGAGAGATCTGCATATTTCTAGCACAAGTGACTGTTTGGAAACTGAGAATGGACCAATAGCTTGGCCAATAGCCAATGGACCGCTCAACTGATCATTGATGTGAAAGGGTTTTGTTTTTTTTATTATATATATTTTTATATTATATACATACCCACAAGCTCTTATCCTCACCAAGGCTACACTTATTTGATTAAAAATACAGTAAAAACAGCAATATTGAGAAATATGATATAAAATATATCAAATATACGTTTTAAATATATTTAAATAGTACTGTCAATCGATTAAAATCAACTAATTAATCGCACACTGATTTTTTTAAATAGATTTTTCTATAGTAATAATTTCACATTTAATTTCCAAATTAATGTAGAAGCAACAAAGACAGAAGCCTATATTTTAAATATTTGTTTAATGGCATCTTTTAATGAAAGAAGGCCAATATCACCATACTTACATATACCATACATAGATACCAATACTGCTGATGAGGCATCTATAAAATAGAAAAAAAAAATTCTCAATTTTAGACATTAATTATAGCCATTCAACATTACAGTATAACTGAAAGCTATAATATTTTAACATTTATAGGCTTTAATTTAAGTGAACTTAAAACAATCTTCACATAAGCCCTTTATAATAATGTCACATTTACCTGCTGTAATGATGCAGGATTGAATCAAAGGAGGAAGCAGGATCCACGTGCAGCAGCTTTATTAGATAAACTCAAAACTAGACAGACAGACTTAGATTAGATTAGATAACAGGGAACAGGACTCAGGAACAGAACAAACAACATTACAAAGTCTGAACCCACAAACACTGAAACAAGACACAGGGTTTAAATACAGAAAAACTACAAGGGACTACAAAACATGGTACAGGACAGGAAATGACAAAATTCCACACAAGACAAGGGGAACATAAGACAGGAATCATAACAGAGCCCCCCACTTATGGAACGGATTCCAGACGCTCCTCAGGAAACAGTCAAGGAGGGTGGTGGAGCGGAGGCGGACCCGGGGGCGGGATGGAGGGCCAGGCCCGTGGAGTGGAAGAGGGCCTGGAGACTGCAGCAGGACGGGAGGCCAGGGCGGAGCAGGCAGTTCAGGTGGCCAGGGCGGAGCAGGCAGTTCAGGTGGCCATGGCGGACCAGGCAGTGCAGGTGGCCAGGGCGGAGCAGGCTGTGCAGGCGGCCAGGGTGGAGCAGGCAGTTCAGGTGGCCAGGGCGGAGCTGGCAGTTGAGGTGGTCAGGGCAGACCAGACAGTGCAGGTGGCCAGGGCGGACCAAGCAGTTCGGGTGGCCAGGGCGGAGACGACAGTTCAGGGGACCCACTGCCCCCTCCCAAAATTTTCTTGAGGGCAGCTATGGGGTTATGCTCAGGAACAGACACCAGCTCAGAAACAGGAACAGACACCAGCTCAGGAACAAGAATCTTGTCCGGAGACACCGGCTTAGCGGCGGCCATCTTGTCCGGAGTCTCTGGATCGGCAGACGTGACGTGAACAGCCTCTGGATCGGCAGACGCGACGTGAACAGTCTCTGGATCGGCAGACATGACGTGAACAGTCTCCGGATCGGCAGGCATGACGTGAAGAAGCTCAGGTTCAGGAACAGGCTCAGACTCAGGAACAGACGCGGTCTCAGGAACAGGCTCAGACTCAGGAACAGACGCGGTCTCAGGAACAGGCTCAGACTCAGGAACAGACGCGGTCTCAGGAACAGAAAGAGGCTCAGGAAGCGTGGAGGTGGCCATCTCTGCTGAGGGCTCAAATTCAGGCATGGCAGCGGCCATCTTTGCCGTAGACGATCTCTCAGGCGTGGCGGCGGCCATCTTGGCCGGAGGCAAACTCTCAGGCGACATGGCGGCGGCCATCCTGGGAACCAGAATCAGGCGTGGCCGCCTTCTTGGCTGGAGACTTCCCAAAGCTGCTGCTAGATCCATTTGTGTTGGTGTGTTCTTCTGTAATGATGCAGGATTGAATCAAAGGAGGAAGCAGGATCCACGTGCAGCAGCTTTATTAGATAAACTCAAAACCAGACAGACAGACAGACAAACTTAGATTAGATAACAGGGAACAGGACTCAGGAACAGAACAAACATTACAAAGTCTAATTACAAAAAGGTTTAAATACAGAGACTAACAAGCTAAACAAGATAGGGGGCGTGGCTAATCACAAAACATGGTACAGGACAGGAAATGACAAAAGTCCACACAAGACAAGGGGAACATAAGACAGGAATCATAACACCTGCCCTTCAATATATCAGGGCTATTTTTTTCTGTTGGCCCAGTCAGAACAGTTCATTTTTTGCTTGCCCAGTCAAAATGCACACAAAATTATTGTTTTCATTGTTTTTTACCCACGTAACCTTGTAAACAGTGCTTTAAGATTTTCAGGTAGGTCTAACAGGTAGGACACGGAAATTTTATTAAGTTATCAAACACTTCACAGTCTTCACAGCATAAAAATATAGATTAATCCTTATTAAAGCTACAAATGTTTTTCAGTCAAGAGAAAGATTTTCTCTTTTTCTTTTGTTCTTTGATTATCTTTAAATGACAGACAGCAGCAGATTTATTAGTCTGCTGTCACTTTAAGACCTGCCACACATATTCTCAACTCTTTGGGCCCTATTTTAACGATCTGAGCGCATGATCTCAGGTCTTGCACTTAGGGCGTGTCCGAATCCACTTTTGCTAGTTTAAAGGGACACTTCACCCATTTGCATTAAGCTTTGTATTGTTAGAAACCCAGTCATATATTATAATAAATGTGGATTTTTCATCCATTTTTCCCTGAGATGGGAGAAATAAGGATTTAAGTGTTTTACTTCCTGCTTATTATGACGTAAAAATCATCATTTTGCGTCATAATAAGCAGGAAGTCACATTTCATTGAAAAGTGTAGAGACTACAGACACTCGTTCCTCATCTTTCCCAGGGGGCGGGAACCGCTCACGCTACAGGCCTATTACAGATCAGTGGGTGGGACTTGACTTTCTGAAAACTAAAAGCAATATCCTCCATCTTGTTTGGAAGCTAAGCTAACAGGCGCTGTGGAGACAGATGTAAAGTTATGACAATAGCGGAGGAGAGTGCTCAATATGATATAGAGGAAGAGGATTTCAGAAGTCTGATGCTTGAATCAGGTGTTTGTGGCTACCTTTACAAGCCGCATTATAGCGAATAGCAGCCGAGGCAGAAGACCTGCCTGCCGCGGACGAGGAGCCCGGACTGGCTCGGGTTAGGGCGGACTGGTGGCGCCGGTGATCTCACTATGCAACTACGAACCGCTACGAACACAGAGATAGAGTCCGACTGTGGCAAAGAATTTCAACAATGACAACTTCTCCTGGATGAAATCTCTGAATCAGACGAGGACACGGACGTTTGTGTTGTGAACTATCCTAGTTTCGCACCGCATCTGACTGAACATCCAGGTAACGTTACAATGCAATAATTCACCACTTCGAAAGAAATACAAATGAAGAGTAATTCACTAATGAGTTCGCCAACTAACTAGACATTTTGTGTGAAATTAATTTCAAGCTCTGGTGGTAGCTAGCCTTGTAGACGGAAGAGTTATTTCTCTTGGCAGATATGCGCTTTCTGGATTAGTGGGAGTGGCTTGCGCAGCTGTGCAATGTGGTGCATTGTGGGAGTTGGTGTCTTTCATACAAATGCGTCCTGAAGTTACTTTCTTTCTTTCCTCGGCCAAGAAGGCACCAAATTCAAAATTAATTTTACATTTCGACTACATATATGACCCACTTTCAATAAAGATCAATGTTCCCATGGGTGAAGTGTCCCTTTAACGACGGGAAAAATGGTCGTCGTGCCCAGCGCATGGTCTAAAAGGGTTGTCCCTATTCTCTTAATGAGTAATGGGCCCGTAATGAGTATGAGTAATGAGTGTTTTGGGCGTAACGTGAAATAAACCAGTCTCATCTCCCAATCTTTTACATTGTAATCCTTTTATTTTTAATATTTGGCATGTGTGTGTGCTGCTGCGCATCCCTGTGTGTGTAATAAGCAGAGTGTACGCGCGTTGTGGACCCACCTATAGGGTCTCTTTTGAGCCAGTAAGCAACTACCAAAACACCTAAGAAGCTACATAGCAAAACCCTGGCAACATGGCAGCGAGTTTGGGCATACAACACTCACATTTCCTTAAAAAAAGAAAAGTAAAATCTAGTTATAGGCTAATTACAAGACCAATCACAACCCTACACATTTTCAGCATTTTTCTGTGTAACAGGGTTATAGATTTTCAGACATTTTATACCCTAAGAATAGCAAAATCACACACAATCGTCTGGCAGCTTTAAATTCTGCTACCAGCTTATATAGTGTATAATTTAACACCCACCAAAGTGTGTGCTTGTATGTGTGTGTGGCCACACATGTGAGTGTGAAGTGTTCCTGACAGTGCGCCCACTTTTAATGAGAAACACCTGGCCCTCATTCATAATGGAGGGCGGATTTCAAATTAATTTGGTGGCACTTCTGTCTGTCCTGGGTGATGTTCAACAGCTGTACAACTCCACTCTCAACTGCATAATGAATCACGCTTCCCTCTCGTTTGAACCCAGAGACGGGCTTTTCATTGTTCATCTTCTCTGGGTATTGAGGGCCGCCACCTCTATAATGCTGCACATTATTGTCAGAAAAGTTGCTAAACTTGGAGTCTGATTTTAGCCATGATGTCTGGAATAAATTATGTATGTCTGTGGAAATCTGTCAATATAGAGTGAAAATTGCAAAAACCTGTCAAGGAATGAAGATGATGAAGAAGGAGAAGGAGAAGGAGAAGGAGAAGATCATCATAATTTGCTTTAACAAAATGTGTAACACTACAATATGTTTCAAAATCAGTTATTTATAATTAGTTAAAATTATATATAGGTATATATCTTTTTTTTTCTTTTTCTTTCTTTGGTCAGTGTTCCCAAAAACAAACAAAAGAAAAAGGTAATCTACTATTAGGACACTTTTTGTGTTATTTTAAGGACAAATTAGTAGCCAACATTTATGCAATCAGTTCTCAATATTTTTTTTCAATTATGATTTTCATTAATGTAATATAATTTTTTCTTTTTATCAATTAAAATATGATAAAAAGCAGTACACCAAATCTCTTTATGATGCAGAATTATTTCAAATGTATATATGAATAATTTTATTCTACTATAGTAGGAATAAGATTCCATATTTTGAATTACAGTAAAGATAATTGAGGGGAAAATGTCCTAAAAAAAATAAAATAAATAAATAAATTCTAATAGGACTTTTCCATTATGCAAAATGTATTTAAATATGTATATTTATACATAAAAATATTTCAATTTTTTAGGAGGTTAAATTGTGACCTGCACACCTGCACACCGCCTGGAATCAGTCTTTAACATCTAGAGCATGACATCTTATTCAGCAAGCTTCTGTTTTTTAACAAATGATAAATAAAAATAAAAAAATAAAAAAAATCTACTCCAATATACTGCAACACTTCCTTGCACTTGTCCTTTCCTTGTCCTAATAGAAATTCTTCACAGTCGATGTTCCCTGATTGTAAGGAACTACATGGGATGATTAATGAAACGCGAACGCTGCTGATGTTACATGGCGTTTCCATCAAACGCCTGTCACCTAAGACTTCACAACTGTCTTTCAGTATGTGCATGACAATTAAGTCAGAAATAAGTAAAACAGCTGCTGTGCCTCTGCCCTGGTGTGTCCTTGTTCTCTGAAATACAGTTTCATCAAGAACTCAAATCTTGTGTTTAATTTAAGACTGCACACATTCACAAATTCCTACCCAAATTCTCATCAAAGCAACTGAGAGTAAAACTTAAGTTAAAAAATAAATACGTGACTAATAGCATTCCACAGGGCACCATAATGTTTTATCCGACTGTGAAGATGATTCATAAGAACAAGGATTGTGTCAAAATCCTGTCCTTCATTTTAGTATCAGTACACCCACCTATCCACACTCAGTCACATACACATACATAGCTGCTTGTCAAGTGCTGGATTTTTCATATAGAAATATTTCTGTGGATATGGATTGCAATTCCACTTCAACTACCCGAATCGTATACCCTCTCTGATCTTCCTAAGCAGCTTGCTTTTAATTGTCACAATGGTTATAGGTTTAAGGAGCAGGATGTCACATCTCCTTTGAGGATTTTGATGTGCTCTTTTTATCTGCTCTGCATATGTGCATCCAATCTTTTACTGGTAATGGAAGATGTGTCATGTCCTGATGATGCATTCTGATCATGTGATCCAACAAGTGCGTATTTCTTTGAATTAGGAGGGGGTCAAGGTTTGGCTGGTTAGCATGGCTGAGTTAGTTGCTGGAAGATGTTGTAATTATTGTATAACATCTGACTGCTAAAGCATTTGCCCATAACCCATTGCCTGGACTTATTGTGTTTGATTACTTCCACCTGTGTCTCATTAACTTGTTAATGCCTACCTATTTAAGCCCCGTGTTTTCACTCATTCTTTGCGAAGTCTTGTATAATTATAAATATATTAATATAAGTCTATAATATATAATATTGGGGCAGTCGTGGCCTATTAGTTAGAGAGTCAGACTGGTAACCCGAAGATTGCGTGTGTGTGTGTGTGTGTGTGTGTGTGTGTGTGTGTGTGTGTTCACTGCTCACTACTCACTATTCCTAATGTGTGTGCACTAACTTAGATGGGTTAAATGCAGAGGACAATTTCTGAGTATGGGTTACCATACTTGGCCTTCACTTCACAATTAAAATGAAATAGCTTTACTTGTTTGTTTGTTTTAATGCCATGCCAGCTTTGTTGGCTATTTTTATTTTGGAAACCTTTTTTTTTTGGAGTTATTAATATTTAAAAAATAGATATTAAGATATTTAAGACCCATTTTCCTAAAACTTCTAAGACTAAACTTGATTAAAAACCTTTTTAATGTTATCAACATAAACAATTGTATCAAAGGAGTAGACATTTTACAATCCAATAAAATATTTAGACAATGAGCTCTGACATGATGTACATCATGATGGGTTTCCTTCTGTGTGTCTTATTGTGTTTCCTGTCTTACTGAAAATACTTTTAAAAATAGTATTTTGATGGAATAAAATGTATTGTAAGCACCATATTAATCACAAACATTTCATTACGAAATAGTAGATGTTTTGCCAGTGCTTGCTCTTTTGAAGTATAAAATAGATTTTTATCAATTAGGCTATGCGAAAAACTATGCTTTGGAAAAATGTTTTATGTCTAGGGACTATATTATCACAGAGACTTGGAGGTGGTTCTTTTGACTTAGGACAGTAAAGAAGAATAACCTAGCAACTACATAGAAACACCCTAGCAGCCACACAGAACACCCTGGCAACCACTTAGCAACACCCTGGGAGCCACTCGGAGCACCCTAGCAACACACTAGCCACTCAGAACAACTTCATACCAATGTGCTAAACCACTGAGAACACCTTATAGAAACCACATAGAAAAGCAAGAACATTTTCTTTACAAGTATTGTTATCTTCGTTTAATTATTTTTACTGGAAAAAAATCTTGTACAAATACATCAACAGAGTGTCACCGTCTCTGAAACGTATTATTGGCGGATAAATACTGGTCAACAAGAAACAAATGTTTTTATTTTTTAACACAATGGTCTATGTCAACCTTAGTCATTATGGAGACATTGGCCCTGTTTACACCTGTTATTAAGATGCATTAGCTTTCGTAGACCACGCCCCATCTGAACGCTGTGAGTGTGTGTTTAGCACTTATATTTAGCATTGTCTACTTGTGATCCGATTGACTAAAACGCATTTTTAAACAGTAAAATTACTTTTCATACCTTAATGTAACGTCCCTTCTGGCTTCATGTTTGAGAAATATCTCATATGATCTGCATATTTTTATACAACTTTATTAATTGTACAATTGTAAACAATTGTATCAAAGGAGTAGACATTTTACAATCTACAAACTGCTTTCCTGTAGCTCAAACAGTAGAGCGTTGGTGCTTGCAACGCCAAGGTCATGGGTTCAATTCCCAGGGAAAGCAAGAACTGATAAGAATATAAAATGTGTACCATGAAATGCAATGTAAGTCACTTTGGATAAAAGTGTCTGCCAAATGCGTAAATATAAATTAATGCAGGTGCATTGTGCCCCTCATGACCACTGTAGTTTAGATGTCTGAGTCACAGAGATTTGTAGACCAAAGCCTTGATGTCAGAAGTCTTATTCTGAATATCAATATTCTAGGATGTAAACAGGATATTATAAACATTTGCCAGAATTTTGAAACCAATGCAATCACAGATGGGCAAAGAACATACAGACTGAGTTAACAGATCTTTCTATGAAGCCAGATCCATCTGCACACTGCATTTCAGAATAGGCAAAACTGGCTATGGATTGAACAGTGTTTTACTTCATATGCCAAATTCTATGAGCCCCTTCCTTATCCTTTTATCTGCCTATAACTTATATGCCTATAATTTTTCACCGAAAAATAATAGCATTCTGTCATCAATTATTCACCCTCATGTCATTACAAAACCGAATGCATTTCCTTCATCTGTGGAATACAAAAGGAGACATTTTGAAGAATTGTACTGGTCGCTCTTGTACATGCATTTAAATAAAAGGGACTGAGGCTTTCAAGCTTAAAGCCTTAGACAATTTAAAAACAAATTCAACATATTTAAAGCTAAGACGTAAAATGATTGATACTACGATTGTACTAATGACAGTGTATTTGCTCACGGGTGATATTTTGTATATTGTAGACCTTTTAAAATTCCTATAAAGTGCAAATGGCTTTACCTTTCCTAAACATCCTACCTGGATTTCATTTAAATAAATTTGCTTGTGAAAGATACACAAGCTCAGGTGTCTTATTAAAGAGAGAGGAAGCTGATTGGTGTTTCATGGGGGTTTTATTTTGTGTTTGGCCACTTCTGAGGATTTTCTTTTCCCATAAATGCTAGTTGTAATTGTTATTGCACTTGCTGACTTTGTTCACACAGTGTCTAACTTCCCAGAAATCAGGCTTTTTTTCTCTACCACCTTCTTACACTTGTGGTGTTCCCAGTCAAAAAGGACTAGCCTACAACAACAACAAAAAAAAAAAACTTGTAAATCTCTCGTTTATTTCTGAAGTTTATTTCACGTTACGCCCAAAACACGTTATGCTGTTATTGCCAAACAGGCTATTGGATTTGATATATTTTTATTAACTTGTTTTCTTTCAACTAGCACAGGTTTTGTATTTCTTTTTGGAAATGATCGATCGTAGGACTCATCGATCTGATCTTACGCCTCACCTTTTTTAGGTGAATAAGCTTGAGTGAACTTTAGCATAGAGTAAAGGATTTTCAACACAGCACAAGGGTTAACACCAACTTCATGATAATAGCATTAATGCTAATTCAGTTCAAAAGAACACAAACCTGGGTAGCTGTCGATAAAGGGGTATTTAAGCCATACTGATGGAGTTCTGGGGGTAAACAAGACACAAGTATAATGAATATAATGTTGATTTTTCTCATGAAAGCTTATTAAAGCTTAAAGCTTTGATTTTCAGTGCCATAGCAGACATACTTTGCAATGCTTTCTGTGTAACTCTCTGTGATTAAATGGCCACATTGAAGGTTAACACAGCATTAACTGTTAACTGAAGTTATTGCACACAATCATTTCCAGGTCACATGTGCCTTTCTCAACAACCACCCACCCCACCCCACATTGCTCATAAAATAACAATTTCAAACCATTTCTTCATGTTCACAATGGTTATTTATCCAGTATGTCTTAGAAATGACCTCCCCAATTCAGCCGCTAGTACCTCCAAAACAAAATGTCCACCTGTTGGCCTGAGATACCAATCAGAGCTTTGTTCCTTTGTTGTTATTTCAGCTAGCAGAGTGCAGTAATCCCCAACACAACTCAAAAAGGCTGTAATGACAGCAAAAACGTCATTCCGTAAATTCCTCAAAATCCTGGTTTTGTGATGAAATGACTTTGTGAAAGTACTTACAAGAAGCTTACACCAAGCAAAGCATCAGTGAAGCACTAAACACAACTCCTTTGTCTCTATAAAGGATTACACAAGCCAGTGATCTCAGCCCAGAATGTTCCTGAGATGCCTGAAGAGGCTCTGGGTAACTGCTGCTTTCCTGAGTCTCTATATGGGAGCATCAATGTTCATGTTACACCCACTACAGATGTTTGAAGCCTGCTGTTTTACTGTCTGAAAATGTGCTAAAATGCCTATAGCCAAGTTCAGTGTTGCCTAGTGGTGTAATACTACAAAATATAGCCATTTTATTTAGTTTGATTTGACATTTCTCCTTTAATAAAACTACTGTGCATCTAAGATTTCTGAAATTGTGTGGGATGCAAACAGGTAAGGTGTTGAGCATAGCCACTTTTATACATTTAATTTTGGAATATTGATATTAATCAAAATAGAAAATCAAGAAATAAAAATAGATATTTATGGAACATATCTCTCAGTCCTTAAAGGGATAGTTCACCCAAAAATGAAAATTGTGTTATCATTTACCCACCCTCAAGTTGTTCCAAACCTGTATGACTTTCTTTCTTCTACTGAACACAGAAGAAGATACTTTGAAGAATGTTGGTAGCCAAACCATTTTGGTTACAGTTGACTTCCACTGTATGGGCAAAAACAGTGAGACGTTTCTTAAAATATCTTCTTTTTGAAAAGTCACTGTGAACATGGATGTCATGGAGACTATCTTTTAAATTCAAATTTAACGTCTGAATTTTAAATGAATTTGAACTGAGGTAGCAAAAAGCAAAATAATAACAATATGCATACAAAGTGCATGGCCTAAAAAGGTTTGAGAACCACTAGCCTAGTTAGAAAATAAACAGCATGTGCATTTTACCAAAGTCGTCGCTGAGTGTTCTGACTTTCCTAAAAGTACTTTGGTTTGTTTCATGGCTACACATGCAATATTTAAATGCTAATGGTTATACTTTTGAAAAAGTGTAACAACTGCCGTGACAAATATTTCAGTTACGGTCAGACCTTCGTTGCAGACTAAAATTCATTGCAAAGGTAATTAACTGTGTGAACAATCTAAGTGAATTAAGCATGATTTTTGCAACAAGAAACCTTTACGATGACTGAAATTGTGTGCACGAGATTTTTGAGTTTCCATACATACCACTATACACAGCCACACTAATTGAATTGCTCACACCTTTGTTGGATTACTCCATCAAGCAATACATTCTCCATCAGAGATAATCAATATCAGATTGAGAAATTATGTGATTAATTGCAACATGAAAGTAATTTACTTTACTTAATAATTTACAAGGATGGTGAGAGGGTTTATTCGGATTCCCACATGCAGCAAAGCAGATTAATACAGATGAAGGACAAGAACAATGTGTTTGTGCTTGTTATAGAGAGCAGACGTCATTTCTTAGCTTTTAGCAGCTCGTAAGAGCATGTATTGAAGAATTTGCACACTATCTTGATCAATCAGAGAAATGAAGAAATGACTGCAGCTAATTACAATCCTCCTATTCCTTTCATTTGCACAATGGCTTTACTTAAGGTAAATGCATTGCAGAATAGCACAAACATGAATGCAGAATACTAAACAACAACTTCACAGTACAAGTCAATACAGCATAGCAATTCTTCAGCAGCTTTAATGTATGCAGGGCTTGTCATAATGCAGTCCAAGGCATTAACCAACCTTTTAGTCATAGTCACGAGCACATTTTATGGATTCTGTGGGGAAGTGTTCACAGAACAACACATATGCATTTTTTTCTAAGCTTTTAAGCAAGTGTTGAACTTCATGATCAATTTTAAATGAGAGCTTTTGAAAAAGTTCGAAGCAGTGGAGTGCTGGCAGAAAAAACCTTTCTCATTTGCCTCTGGTATATATTGCATTATATTCTGTTTTTAAAGGTGAGTAGGTGTGTGATGCTGAGGATGCTTAACATGTTTTAGGAGAAACTTTCTGTCCCTCTGGTCGTATTCAACCCAGAAAGAAATTCAATTCTGCAAAGGCTATTCTGCATACATCTAAAACAAGACAACTGCTTTGGAGAGTCTGAACCAAATTTCATTTGAGAGAGAGGTGTGGAGAAATCTGCTTAAATTGACTGGCCTTGGTGATGCTAGCACTTCCTCAAACACAGAAATACAATTAAGAACTCTATAGACTCCACACAACTCTCAGGCTACAGAGAGCCTTGAAGGCATAAACACACAACACTGCTTCAATTTCATGTTTCATGGATTTTAGGTTTAAATCAATGTGCTACTGTAGATAAATACATAGTGACACACCATATCACAGAATGGAAAATAGTATAATATTAGTCACTATAGTCACCACTGCATTTAAATGGAAACAACAATAAAAATACACCAGATAGGTTTCCACTGTCAGACTTATGCTACCTAATTCACATGCCATCCATGGATATATAACTACATAATTGCACTAAAATAATCTCTTAAATTGACAACTCTAATAATATATTTAATAAAAGAAATAAAAAAACATTTTTAAATTGCACAAAAAATATTACAATTTAAAAAAAAAAGTTTTCTATTTCAATATACAAATATGATTTTTCAATAGCCATTACTCCAGTCTTCAGTGTCACGTGATCCTTCAGAAATCATTCTATTATGTTGTGCCCAAGAAATATTTCTTATTATAATCAGTTGAAAACAGTTGTGCTGCTTATTATTTTTGTGGAAGCCGTGATACATTTCTTTTCATGTCTTCACTGTCACTTTTGATCAATTTAATGCTTCTTTGCAGAATAAAAGTATACATTTATTTATTTATTTTAAACTTACTTACCACAAACCTTTGAAGAGTATAAATTTCACAGTAAATTATTGTAAATTAATGTGATTAAAACTAAAAGGAAAGGCCCATTTGATAGTGATTACAGTATCATCATTAAAGGGATAGTTCAGCCAAAAATGATATTTAACCCATGATTTACTCACCCTTGAGCCGTTCGAGATGCATAAGTCAATCTTTTTTCAGACGAACACATTTTCAGTTATTTTAGAAAATGTCTTAGATCTTTCAGTGGTTATAATGTGAAGCTATGGGGTCCACCTCCTCCAAGTCCCAAAATGTGCATGCATCCTTCACAAAAGTAATCCATCCGGCTCCACAATTTATATGTAAATGAATTCAAGTTAAGCCTCATGGGTGCAGATGTATTGCTGATTATACCTTACATCTTATGTTCATTTGGGAATGAGGGCTGACACACTGTTTAAGCATGAACGTCACAAGATTTATTTAAAGACTTGAAAAAAAAAAAAAAAAAAATAAATATGCGTACAACCTCTGGGTTACAAGTGACCCAGCAGCAACGCTTTACTAATCGGGATAATTTCCACAAGATTCCATTGAAAACTAACCAAACACACAGGACTTTCAAAGACTTCCTTTAAAAAAGATCAAAAACTTTATTTGGTATTAGGTATCTGGTATGTCTGGTATTAGTGCGGATGGCCACAGTTGCTAAGGAAGGACTGGCGATTAATGTTGCCAGGCGGCAGCAAAATGCATGCTAGGCAGAAAAGCACTAGTGACAGAGATTAAACAAATAATAGGCCAAGAGAGAAAAGAAACAAATCGACAACATTCTTTGCGATCATAGCTAACTTTTACAGTCAAGACTATAATGAAGTCCCCCCGCGCCGTGTTACCGCACTGCTGTGGGGACGGATTGTGCCTCGGTCCTGTAGCATCTTTTCCATTCAAAAGATGCATCATCTTTTGTAGGCAAAACACAATTCCTCTCTGTGGCGAGACTTTCTACTGTCTGTTCTTCGATCCCCATGTGCACTTGCAACCCTAGACCTCCGATTTTCTGCATTGCCTCCAGTCTTCATGCTAGCAGTTATCTCTGCACAGTTGTAGCTACGTTCTGTACCCTTTGTAAATTCAAAAGCCATCACCCGAACCCTGGCTAAGCTTTGCTATTCACAGCTGCGATGTGGATAAAGCCCTCCTCCGAGCTTCTCTCAGCAGCCTGTGGGCTGCATAATGAGCAAAATACAGTGACTGATTGCTGTTTGGATGCCAACGGCTATTTGGCTAACCACAAGGCTTTTTCTAGTGTGAAAACGATGTGTAGACGTTAACATCATCCACACAGTGAATTTGTGTAATGCAGTGCAAACTGCTTTCTTATCTACACTCATTTCAGGTTGTTACCATAGCATAAATCTTTCGCCAATCATCTATAGATGTGCAACAATATCTAGAGCAAAATAAAATATGCAGAGGAAGTTGCATCCATGTGCTCAGTAACTTGATGATGGTAACAAATGCCACCTTTCAGCCAGTAAATCTGGTATAAAAACGCAGCATGTGCCATATTATTCATTCTCAATAGCCTTTTACCATGATGCACAATGATGATGAGCCAGTCAGAAGATGCAGAGGGGATGTTGGGATCAGTCCTGGGTCTGAGTGTGAAGTGTATATGACCTGATTGATTGTGTTGTTATTGTTAAGGACTGGATTCTCCCTCGCTATTCATCCACTCGTCTGTTTGCTCTGGCTCACATAAATTTCACAGGCAGAGCCGAGCTCTGCTGGGAGCTTAAACAATTGCCTTATTGATGGATGCCCACGTATGAGTGGAGAGAGAATCTTTACAGGAGCTGCTCCTTGAGGTCTTGTGGATTTTCTAGTTTGCAGGCTATACACACCCTTGATATATGTTCATTTTGAATATATGTTTTAAAAAGGATGGAATGTTTTATAGTGAGACAGACCAACTCAAACACCACAGAAATTATAAAAACCATTGCTGATATTTATCGAGCTTTGATTAGCTGCTTTCCCTCCAAAACTATGTGTGAGTGAAAAGGTTGACTGTCATTGATTTTCAGTATATGCGAGCGTTTGAATGCACGCTTATAATTGTTTCAATAATGAAGCGATATCAGACCTAAATGCTCCTCTCCTGAATGTCTCACCTCAGCAATGCCCTGCTTGTTGTGTTCCTTTTTTCAAGAACAAATACTGCTATAACATGTTTAATTCTTGCATGCATCAGCTCGAGGCACACAGTGAGTCAGTGGGGGAGCTGGCGAAATGGAGTGCTGAAATATTTATCAAGGCGTTGCATATTCAGCCTGAGGTCCTTTGTGAGTGCTCTTGTGATCTTCCGCAACACGTTCGCAAATTAAATATTGATGGCGTTTAAATAAATAGGCGAATGGCGCGCCCCGGCTCGAAAGGATGCCATGCTGAATAAGTGAAGATATCGGTGGTGTCTGGGGTGCTTTTTTTCATGAGGCACATGAGTGATAAGGGGATATTTCGCCATGGCCTGTCCTCCCTCTTCACATTGAGTAAAAGTATCAGTTCGGAGATAATGTTCACAAGTGATTTGATCGAATATGGTCATGACAAATAAAAATGAAAAGGTCAACTGTCCGTAGGTTAGACTCGTGTTTAAATTTGGCGGAAGAAAATGAGGCTGTGCGGAATTGATGTCTGCTCAATAGGTTGTAATGTTGTGATCACAGCAAGGCCGTAACCATGGGTGCTTCTCGTTTCTTATTTGTGCATCCTCGTTTCCTTTCCTCGTGTCTTAGCTCCACCGCGTTAGGATACACCTGTGTATCCTTGCTCATGACTCCTCAGGAAGCTTCCTCGCTCCTTATTCCTCGCTGTGCAATTAGAGAACTGAGATGTCCTTCAAGATGGCTGAGTTCGATAGGTTTCAGGGCTACGGACTGGAGAACAGAGGAGTGAGGAAACGAGGAAGCATCAATTTGAATCTCATCTATCTTGAAGGACATCTCATGATGCTAGAGTGTTGTAGGTGGTTACCACCTTAAGTACATATGGTTATTAGGGTCGTTAGTGGTTGGTTGCTTATGGACAAAGTAAAAAAAAAATGTATTTGTGATATATTGTTGCTCTATGGTTGCTAGGGTGTCTCTATAATATCCTGCTCCCTGTATGATTTGGGTCCCTCATTTAATGTATGTCTATTAGAGTTTGTTTGCCTCTTTTACTGTCCAACAGGCAAAACTGCAAGTGGTCAAATGCATTTTATTGATCTGACATATGTAATTGAACATTTTAAATAAATAAATACGGCCATATGCATAAATGCTACAGAGCAACCAACTGTAATTTCACTAGAACGTATCACCTACATGGATGAGTAGCAAATTCAAAGTTATGTTAAATAAAAATGCTAATTAGAACTGCCATCAGAGATAGAAAGAAAGTGAGAAAAGAGAAATAAAATCCTGCATCCTTTTTCTTCCATGTTTGGAGGACAGCCAAAAGTTGCACACATACAATTGCGCATAAATTTGGTGGTTC
This sequence comes from Rutilus rutilus, assembly GCF_951802725.1. Lineage (NCBI taxonomy): Eukaryota > Metazoa > Chordata > Actinopteri > Cypriniformes > Leuciscidae > Rutilus > Rutilus rutilus. The sequence continues at coordinate 33,520,438 of NC_140217.1, read as the reverse complement.
CATATTGTATTCCCTTTCAAAGGCGTAAACAAAAGACATGCCACACTATAATATGTACTGGTTCAGACAATTCTCTGTGAATCACACACACCACCTGGGCCTCACACTTATTCTAACCTACATTGAGAAAGATAAGCAAGAAAACATCAGAAGCTCACTCAATTCCTGTTTTCCATAGAACAGCAGCACCATGGGAATACAGCATCATTTATAACACTTCATATTTACAAACAGAGCAGGATAAGGAGATGAATTCAAACTGCTAGTTTGCATTAAGGTCTTGCCTTTCTGGCTTCTATGTGCATATGATTTGTTGTTGAGCATATAAATGTAGTGATCTTTAGCTGTCAGATGCAGGCTAGCAGGGGTCTCCTGGGGTATGATCCAGTTTTAAAGATCCCCTTAGGAAACTCAGAATCCCTAGTGATGATACATGCTATAAATAAGCATGTGTCAAAATATGTAGAATACTGTACACTTATATTTGACAGTTATTTTTTACCAATCCAGAAAAAGAGACTGAAAAAGGCAAGCTGTTTATTTGCACAGTGTTTCAACAATATTTGAATAATGAAAAATGAATAGTGGTTATCCTCAGCTCTTAAGGAATAGGCCCATTACTCTCCAATAATCAGTTTAGTGAGGGATAAGCCAGCTAGTCAATATCACATATATCACAAAATAATAGCTCTACTCAAATAAATGAAATGAATCACACCCCTACTCATATGGAATATTAAAATAATCATATTCTCTTAAAACATGTAAAACAGATGTAAAACTTATCTCTGAATGCCACGAAGGACCAATTAGAATCAGAATTCCAAGTGTGTCCCAAGTGTTTTGATACACTTTTTTTGGTATTGTTATGGGATATATGGATATAAATCATCTTACCTGCAACAGTATCATTCACAAGATACACTTGGCACAAAATTGACAAGTTTTGTTTTCAGTTTGTTTTCAATAGACTGTAAATCCAGCATCATAAAAAGTAGGCTATCCGTCATTATTTCGGTGTGAGAAATCAGTGTCAGAATGAATCAAACTGAATCACAAACGATTTTAGACATTTTTGCAAACCTGTTTGACCATTTAAATCAGGGGTGGGCAACTCAGGCCCTCAAGCTCCATTTTTTCTGTTTAGTTCCGTTTAGTTAGGGATTACTAGACAGCCAGGTGAGTTTGATCAAGGTTGGAGATAAACTTCGAGGCCAGATCTCGAGGGACAGTGTTGGCCATCTACGAATGTGGTATCACAGCTGGTTAAACACACATGTATATTTCTGAAATATTACCAAGGACAATGATTCTCAGGTCAGTATAGGTTCATCTCCATCATCAGACAAGGATTGATTATCAGTAATATTTTACCAGGGTACAGCTGTATGGCACTAAATGACATATTGCTGAAGTATTTCAGTAAAAAAGGGTTTAGCAATTGTTTTATCTCAAGATGAAGTGAGAAGTGAGAAGTGGCACTGGGTTTTTGAATGTAGCAAACATGCTCAGTCAAGGGGAAAATTCTTCTATCTGCCAAAAGAACCAAACACAGACACTAAACAAGCTCAGACTGTGCAGAGATAAGATTGATATTGACAAATGCGACACTCAAAAAGGCACAATAGATATTTCATATCTAAAGAACTCAACAGACATTTTATGTGGCTTTGCTTATTGAGAGTCTGAGCCTATTTATTTAATTTGTTTGTATTTATGTAATAATCCACCCAAATTAATGTTCTGTCATCATTTACTCACCATTGTGTTTCAAGCCCGTATGGCTTTCTTTGTTCTGAGGAACATATTCACAGTTTTATTCTTGAGAATACACTGGAATAGTGTATTTTTATTATTTTAGCACTCGAGTCCATACTACGTGTTCTAGTCCGGGTCTGATGAGTCAGATGACGCTGTCGGAAGGTAAACAAATAATTTCGATGTTCCATACTGGCTTTCACGGGACTAATGAATGAAACAAGTACGAATTTTCTTTTTTCTGTTAATCTTTTTGCTGAAATATTGCACATGTATGGCTACTGTGAAATAAGTCACTCTTTAAAAAAAAAAAAAAGAGTCATATAAAACATTTGTTAATAAAAGAATCATTCATCAATGACCAATCAATCAGTAAAAGCTTGAAAGATTCAGTTCTTATTCATTTTAATTGCATGCAAAAGAGCGACAATCTTTAGAATTTCTCCTTTTGTCTTAAACAGAAAAAAAGTCAAGTATGGAAGCTTGTTTCTGCCGCAGAATAAACTCACATTTGAGAGTTATAAAGTCCAAATTCCGAGATATAAAGTCGCAATTGTGTGGGAATTTTTTTTTGCTTTTTTAATTGCAAGTTTATAACTCAAAATTCTTTTTCACAGAACTGAGATATAAAGTCGCAATTCAGAGAATAAAAGATGGAATTGTGAGATAAAAAGTCACAATTACTTTTTTTGTTTTATTCCATGGTGGAAATTTGGAACAAAATATTGAATATTAAACAACTCAGCAAGACTTTATTGGGGTAGAGTGTAAGACATTTCAAGAGAGTCCACAGCCCTGCATTGTGTTAGGAATAAAGTGGAGTCATGACCACAGCCGTGCTATAATTTACAACCTCAAATCATCATTCGGAAAACCATGTTGCCAAAAAGCCTTAGCGGGAGAGACTTAGGAGGGCACCTAATTGGGAGCAATGTCTGTCGTGGGTCAGAGCTGAGTGGTACAGATCTCCCTCTCTTTTTAATTAATACCAGTGGGCTGTCACAGCCTCTGAATGAGAAATCATAAAAATGAGTGTGCAGTCAACCATGCAGCCATTGAAAAAAAAAAAAAAAAGGCACTACGTGTGTTTGTATTGATGCCTCGTTCGTTTTCTGTTTTTCTTTCTCTGTTCACTGTTGTGGATCAAACAATTTAGTCAATAGGGCTTTTTGGTGAGCTGGACACGTTCAGAAATGTTCCAGCAGCCCGTAGTTATGACATATACAATAACACAAGCAACGTGGGTCAGTATTGAACCATAACCAAACATTGAAAAAATCATGTCACTTCTTCATCATACCTGCGTCATTAAAGATCAGTACATAACAGCAAAACACAAAGGGTTAACGTTTGATCACAATATGAAACCCCAGCTCGAATTTTGGTTCACATTGTGTCAATGAATGAATATTCATATATGTAAATATGCACTACTTTAACAACAAGGCAAGGCGAAGTAGCGGTTAAGGAAAAAAACTAATAAAGGATACCAGCCACAGCAGCAATCGTTCTCCCCTCCGCCATGCATGTTTAAGATTTGTGGCCCGCCCATCTCAGGAACTTGGGTATCAAAATTATCCCCGAACTTCCCAGTGGTAAATATGACTTGAGAGGGAGTTCATGTCCAATGTTTAACTAGGAAACTTGTATTTACGATAATTCTGATTACGTGAAGGCAGCATAAGAACCTGATTAGCTGGTTAAGCTGTTTAAACAGCTGATTGCCTGTTTATAGGGTTGAAGCTGAACAGGACAGTGGCCCTCCAGTCACAGGATTGGACACCCCTGACCCACAGTATGATATACACTGAACAAAATTATAAACGCAACACTTTTGTTTTTGCCCCTATTTTTCATGAGCTGAACTCAAAGATCTAAGACTTTTTCTATGTACACAAAAGGCCTATTTCTCTTAAATATTGTTCACAAATCTGTCTAAATCTGTGTTAGTGAGCACTTCTCCTTTGCCGAGATAACCCATCCACCTCACAGGTGTGGCATGCACAGGTGTGCCTTAGGCTGGCCACAATAAAAGGCCACTCTAAAATGTGCAGTTTTATCACACAGCACAATGCCACAGATGTTGCAAGTTTTGAGGGAGCGTGCAATTGGCATGCTGACTGCAGGAATGTCCACCAGAGCTGTTGCCCGTGAATTTAATGTTCATTTCTCTACCATAAGCCGTTTACAATGGCATTTCAGAGGATTTGGCAGTACATCCAACCTGCCTCACAACCACAGACCACGTGTAACCACACCAGCCCAGGACCTCCACATCCAGTATGGGGTTATGGTATGGGCAGGCGTATGTTATGGACAACGAACACAGGTGCATTTTATTGATGGCATTTTGAATGCACAGAGATACCGTGACGAGATCCTGAGGCCCATTGTTGTCATTCATCCTTGACCATTACCTCATGTTGCAGCATGATAATGCACGGCCCCGTGTTTCAAGGATCTGTGCACAATTCCTGGAAGCTGAAAACATCCCAGTTTTGTGCATGGCCAGCATACTCACCGGACATGTCACCCATTGAGCATGCATGAGATGCTCTGGATCGGTGTATACGTCAGCGTGTTCCAGGTCCTGCCAATATCCAGAAACTTCGCACAGCGATTGAAGAGGAGTGGACCAACATTCCACAGGCCACAATCAACAACCTGATCAACTCTATGCGAAGGAGATGTGTTGCACTGCGTGAAATGGTGGTCACACCAGATAATGACTGGTTTTCGGACTGGATTTTGTCTGGAGTAGAGTTTGTTCAGTGTAGTTTGATGGAAGCATGAATAGGTACACAGCACTCTGGAATTCAATGTCATTTACTTCAGTCGCCGCAGCCAACGTGTGACACACTAATGATTACGTTTTTTGCTGATATTTTCACTGTATTTCATCAAATTTACCCTGCAAGAAAATTTGTGGTTGATGATGAAGGTCGTAGGCGAAAATGTGAAAACCATATATGAAATGGTTAAGACAAAACGGCATTTTACAGCTTTTAAATAATTTTAGCAAATGCTAATTTTTACAATATATTTTTGAAAAATATATTTTTTAAACTAACCAAATAAATAAATAAATATATAGGTCAAGAATTCAGTTTAATTAAGTTTCCCTCAACAGTTTGATTATGATTGATGCTTATGAAATTCATGATTGATGACAAGTCATTAAAAGTTTCCCCAACTATTTGGTTATGATTAATGATGAGCCATGATTGACAGGTCATTCAGGAGTTCCATTACTAAATATATGTTAACATTTTTTTGAAATAACGATTTTCTTGGAATTCAGGGCATTGTAAAATGGCACTGCAAACAAATTAGCAGATGGAGATTAATGGATCCATCAATAAATAACACCAAACCTAGCACCCCTCTTCTGACAAGACTTGCTTTGATTTGGGACTTGATTTACCTCATTTAAACCCAATCCATTCATATGTGCTTTAAGAATATGCAATTTTAAAATCAACATCAACTGCGTTTGGAAACAATGTATTCTAACAGTATCCGTGTAGATTGAGCTGTGGATACCAGAAGAGAAATTAGAGAAAACATATCTCAAGATATAACAGCTCATCTGTGTCTCAAGAATGCCCAAGTAAGACATGCTGCACTGTCTAGAGAATACAATGAAAAAAACGTCATGCTGAATAAGCAGTGAGGTGCCCTTGATTTACTCAAAGCCTATAGGGGAACCAGATGGATCTGTGTCACCTGCCCAGCTTTGAAGTTCACAAACCCCTGCAGGATATCCACCAAATGAGGGATCAAATTCTGTTTGATGCCATTTTTCCCTCTGTATTGGAAGATGAAATAACGTGAGAAGACTTGTCTTTATTGCACATAGCTAGTGTCTTATCATCAAGCTTGGATAATGAAATATGAGGTTAGGGCTGCATTTCATAATACTGTTAGCTTAGACCTTTAGATTGCTGATTCATTTGAGCCAACCTGAAGTTACTATTAAAGACTAAATTGAATAAATAGTTCAGGGTGACAGTAATATTAATTCACTACATGTACTTATAGAGTTAAGGTTAGTGTTTGGTTTAGGGTTAGTTACTTATAATTATGCATAATCTTTGTTTACTTTTTACTTTGTTTAACTTTTTTACAGTGTAGAGCTCCAAAAAGGACAAAAAAGCATCATAAAAGTATGTGACCAGTAGACAATATTCCAAACCATTTGATAACTTTGTAAGGAATAGTCTTTGTTCAATGATAATAGCACCATTTGAAATGAGAAATGCTTACATAATCCATTGAAAATGACGTGACATGAGGTTGGGTGAGTTAAACAGAATTTTCATTATGGGTGAATTATTCCTTTAATGTTTATGTGCTGTAAAATATCAGCTCATGCTCACCTCAAGCTAAATGTCGCGAGTGACATGCTATAACACTAGCCGATGCAGTCGACCATTCGGCTTCACTGACTGTTTCACAAAGCAGCGGGTCATGCGGTTGTCAACTGAACATGTTTGGAGCTCCTCAGGGTCCAGTGCACATAATTAAATGAAAAACTGTGCTATTATTTACCAGACGTTTCTCAAAGACCTTTTGCTCCATCTCTCATCACGGTCTCCTCTATTTTTCTTTGATTCTTAGAAACTACACTGACCTTTGACAAAGGGTCAAAGAAAAACTACACCTTTGTGCCACAATACCATGCCATGAATTCAATCTTCAGATACCTCATGCTTTACTGATTGACACTGTTAAGTGTTTGGTTCACTCTGCAAAATTATATGGAGGTATTTTCAGTTAAATATTTTTTTTTGCAAATATAAGAGCAGTACTTGGTTGAATTATAACAGTAAATTGATTTGCTGAAAAATAACACCTTAAACCAGCCTTGGACCAAATTGCAGAAAAAAAAAAAAAAAAAAAAAAAATTCAAGTCTGGACAAGACCGGACTCGGACGCAAGTCCATCTCAAGTCCATATTTCAGGAGCGTTTAGACTCGAATAAACTGGTTTGATATTCACAAAAAAATAAGGCCTTGTACTCTGAACTTAATTCTATGTCTGGACTTGTTCAAACTCAAGTAATAACACTGTTTAGTTGGTTTTCAGTCTGGATTAAGTTTGGTTAGCTGGTCTCTCAGCCTGACAAGGTGGCCAAAACCTTCAAACCAGACTGGACAGCAGAAATTAGCCAGCTTGAACCAGATAACCACCTTAGGCTGGATTAAGCTATTTTTTTCCCAGTGGTGTACATCACTGAAGGACAAAGGTTGTGTAAGGTTCAGAAGAGGAAAAGTGACTGTGTTATGGTGGCATTCAGCAGTAGGGTGTGCTGTTTTGTAGCTGAATTCCAACTGACCCTGAATAGTAGGGTTTTCTGACATTCACTAGTTTCCTAGTCAGTTTAAATCATGGGAGACTGGGGCTAATTGTCACACATGGAGGGTCGCAAGGGCTATATGTCAGTAGCTATGAGGTTCTGAGGCAAAAGTCCAATTGCATATTTTCTCTATAGCTGTGGATTTTTATGTTGGTTACAAAACAATCTTACAGTAAATAATAATAATTAAAGAATTACGTCCTCCAAACAAAAATTTCAATATCATCTTATTTCAATAGTTGAACAGCTTAAAGTAGGTTTTAATTTTATTGAAGTTGTCACGTATGTTTTACATATGTAAATTATCTTTATTAATTAAAATACTTTAAATGTTTTCTTTTTCATAATTTTGCTGTTTCATGAATTTTGTTATAATGTGACAACATGCCCCATTGGGTTGATTGATGTGTGTTCAATGAACTGTTTAACTGCCTTTTTTTTTTTTTTTTTTGCAACCAAGACTTTAAGGTTTGTGCCTATAATTGATTTTCAAAAATAAACCTGCCCTGCGAAATATTCACAGGAGTAAAACGTGTGACAACTAGCACCCATCTCATTCGAGCTGTGAACTGAAAATGCTACAGGGAGGAAGCTTTCGTGGAACAAATGAATCTCCTTACATTTTAGGTTTATCCTGAGCTGCCCTTGCCATATCTGAGCATAGCACACATAGATAAGCTTTATGCAAATTCAAGTGGAATTAAAGCAGAGCCATTATGCTATTACAGTTCTAATATTGCAAATGAAATTCTTGAGGGTCTAGTCTATGACATTCCAATTTTGAATTACAATATCACAAACCACAAATGGCACTGAGAGGTCAGGCGTTAGACAAGTGATGCAAATGATCACTATCACATACAAATCTTCCCTTTGAGGCACTTTGCTCACTGAATTTGGGGCGTGCTTACAGAGACACTCTGTTGTATGTTAGGTACCACAACTGCGCATTTCATCCACTGAGAGACTGGAGGAGGGGATACGCATCATATATACCCAACCAACCGTCTTGTGGATCACTCTGCTGGTCGAAACCGATCTCGGGGCACGCGTGTGCGGTGAATACGCCAGAGCGCTGTGATTCGTGGACTAATTGCGGGGCGCTTGCGGGAATACGAGGAGCATCTCTGTGCGCGAGAGGGAATAAATCTCGTTCTCCTGACCGTCTCCACACAGTCTTCGATTTAGAGGGCATTTATTTTGTACTAAAAGTGAGAGAACGATATCAGGAAAGATGTTGCCGACGACATTATGGGGTTAGAGGTGCCAAGTTTCATCCCATCACTGAATATGGAGTAAATTCCCAGTCTTCTCTCATTTTGACTCGGAATACAGTGAACAGGAGCGCATCACGGTGACTCGGTGAGTTGATTCATTAGCTAGTATGCACTGCAAGATTATTCAAAGTTAAACTGTTAGCCCAAGTTTTATTCGAGATGCCAAATAATCTAAATGATACATTATCGATATAATGAATAATAAATGATTAAATACGAAAATCAAGAGCAGTTTTACACATGGAAACCTGGCAACGACCCCTATGATTTCTAGAATGCAATAAACTGATAATTAATGGGAAGGAATTCAACGTTTCTGAGTCTGACGAATCTTAACGATTCCACTTGCAATCTTTAAGTCTACTTTAAGGAAGGCATATGAGGAAATAACAAGAAATGCCATTCTTAATGAATTTAGCCTACTATACTCGGCAGTCGATGCGATCATTGATTTCAAAAGAACAGATCGTACTATTTAAACAGAATTCTTTCAAAAGGCGTTTAAACAGACTTTTTTTTAGAGTATCAATAGCAAATAAAAAAACACACAATGTTGCATTCCATTCATTCAGTCATTTGATACACAAGAACATAACTCATATCGTTCATGTGTAGCCTATCAACGCTGACATTTGAGTCTCAAGAGCTGTACAACATAGACTTTCCTGGTTTGTTTAGCGAACATAAAACGAATAACTTGCGATTCAGGGATAAGTTCAACTCACAACAAAAGAATCAGATCATTAGAGTCGTTCATCGTTGGGGAATCGGGCTATACCCTCCTGCATTTTATTCACTGAAAAGAATCGGATCACAAAAAATTAATCGTTTTTTTTTTTTTTTTTTTTTACTATAAAAAGAGAATCAGGAATCGTACTAAGATCATCGCAGGTTTTTGATTCGCTAATCATAAACGCATCGTTCGAGAATCAATCAGACTAAACTGATCTAAACAAACTGATTGTGCGTAGAAAAGCCGGGGAATAGTATGGAAAATCTATCTCCGAAACCTCGTAGGCCTACTTTCAAAGCACTGAATTTAAGTGAGGACTTACTTCTTGATCGATGATGGACGTTATTCAGGTATGCAGGTGTGTGGTAGCGATAGCCCGTGAGTACTAGCTACATCCGCCATCTTGACATGATGATGACCCTTAATTATGTTCTTTGACCTATGATATATCAAAAACAGTGCAAAACAATTTAATCAGCTGTTGTTAAACAAATTTAAACAGCTTTCTTTGGGGGAAAGTAAACAAAGCATATTTTGCGGCCATTTTTAATTTTTGAATTATCTGTGAATTCTGACAGCGCCTTATGCTTTTGTAGCAGCTGCACATGTGATTTATTAGGTGAACTGCATACTGATCTCAGTCATGTAGGGCAGAAGATCACATGGGGCACACACATCACTCTTACTGCAGATAACCTCACATTTCCTCAGACTCAAGAGACAATGTATATGGGATAAAAATAAAAACTGGCAGGTGCTGTTCTTCAGCATCTCCATTCTGATAGTCACCCGTAACACAATTCTCTTATAATGCATCCCACACAATAGAAGCTACATGTATATGGAATTCCATGAAGAGAAATGTCAAGGAATACTTCCATGCCCAGCCCATTTACTCTGTTCTAAATATGTAATTGGTTAGATATTGTTCTTTAAAAAAAAAAAAAAAATAGAATACCGGTATTACTTGTCTGCATGGAAAATCATTCTCTCTTTTGATGGTCCTGTTGGAGCCAATTGTACACTAGTTGTTTAATCTAATTCCATACAGTAACCAGGAATGTCTGGAAACACCATGGAAATGAATTTGTCAAAAAATCTGAGAACCCCACAATTGTCAGTGAGAGGGTAAAACACATACTTGTGTAATACTTTTATGATAGTGATCTGATCTGGGTTGGTTGCTTTTGAAGTAAACCCTCAAACAAGTGTTAGGTGGATCAATAAACTATCAGCCTCTCCTCAGATCAGCCAACACTCCTTCTATCGCCTGGTTTATAATCTCACAAAGGTGTGACTAAGCTTTGAGAACTTTAGTGCCATTATGTATTGCAGGAGTGAGACAGAGAGAGGAAGGACTCACAGGAGAAAATACATTCGGCTCTCTATCCGCACCACATCTGCTATTCAAATAGGAATGGGATCCTTCTCTCGTGTGTTCATGTTTATTTATGGATGCATCTGGGATGCATGTCTCATCTCATTTTGTTGCTAACAAGCACAGCCAAATTAGAGGTGAGAACACTGGGAAACAGCAATGTGCAGAATTCAGTCGAACCACTCCACAGCACAGCTTGGCTTCCTCCGAGACTATTTATTTATCTCATTGTGGCGTATAAAGTTTATTTAAAGACAGACTAAAGATAAATTTGAACATGTGGGAGGAATTCATTAGAGATGAAAGTAATGTTAGTTTATATAACAGAGTTTTTTTTTTCCCCCTCTTTCTTAATATCCATCTTTAGAATTCGCTTTTTGCAGTCTGGATCACAAACTTTTTTTCTCTCTTGTTATCTTTGTGCGTTTTCCCTATCTTTTTATTTTTTAAATCTTTCATTGAGGCCTAAAGGAAAAGTTCACCTCAAAATGAAAAATTTGTCATCATGTTCTCTAAACCCATTACTTCCATACACTTCTTTGGGAGAGAAACAGAGAAGAAAGTCCATGGAGGAATTTACTTGGTGACGCTGTATTTTAAGTCTTCTGAATTCAAGTTGGTCATTTTTCACCAATAATCTTCCCCTCCAGTCAACTGTTAACTGTTCAAATCATTGAGTTAGGTAGTTGATCTTGAGAACCGGATCAGTCTGATTCATAAATGAATCTTTCTGAGTGATTTAATGTAACAGATCAAGCAATTAACTGACCATTTGCCTCAAAAGAGCAATATGTTCACAATTTCACATGAATGCATATCGGTATACCAAATCAGCCAATATTAGATTTTTTTAAATTATAATTATCAGTATTGTTGGTGTTGTAATTGTTCATTTACAAACTCAGTTTTTACAATTAGATTACCTCTGCCATTATCTAATGCTCACCTAAGGTTAATCTTTAAAAACACTAATGATTTAATAACACTGTTAATCTTTTGCCAACACAGTAATCTGTAGCCAATCTCAAAATAAATGTTTCACACTGTACATTATAAGGTTGTGATGCTTAAATTCACATGATTTAAATTTTTAGTGTTTTATTTTTAATGTACTTTAACAAAATAGTAAATAATTGTAATATCAGCATTTGTATTCAGCCATAAAATAAAAATAATAATTTAGCATCCTTTTTGAAGCTTGAAAGTTTGAGTTACACAAAAAGAGAGGGATGGATCGCTGGCTGCCATCTTACTGTTAAGTGCACTTCCTCTCCTTGCCCCTCAACACTAGTGGTGGAAAGAGTAATGAAATTTTTTACTTAAGTAAAAGCATTGCTACTTAAGAAACAATTCACTTGTTTCATGACTCATGACTCAAGTAAGAGTAAATAAGTAGTATGTTAAATAGCTACTCAAGTTACTACATTATAGTACCTAATGTGATTTTAAAGTGAAAGAAGAATTGAAAGGGAATTCAATTTGGCACTTGTGCGCTTTTTTTTGTGCTGTGCACACATCCAAAGCGAGTACAGAGAGACGGCTCTCATATAGTGCACAAATGCTGAATTGATCATAAATATGCACAAAATTATGTCAAAATATCCTTGTATACACAGTCAGTTTTGTCTTAAGTGAAGGTGAACAGTTGGGAAAGAAAACACGTGTGTACCAGTATACTGGATCCGTGCATTTGGCTTGAAATTACAGCAGTCTAGTCTATTTATAAATGAAAACTATGCAGTTATTTGACATATTTTGATTACGTTTGATTTCAGTTTCTGTACCTGAACTTTGTTCAGTAGCATTTATTTGTGCTATTGATAATTTTTTATTTGTTCTTATTTTATTACTGTTTACTTGTCTTTATGTTTAGTGTAGTTGTATTTTTCTGGGTAGTTTTGGTAAAACCATAGGCAAAAGTTCCTCATGAAAGTGTTCTGAAGGCTGCTGTTTTGTGTTCATGGTATTCAGCTGCAACAAAATGTTTTACAAAAAAACACATGATAAAAATGTTTGATATCTAAACAGCATGCTGTGTTTTGGAATTGCCTGAAGTAAAATCTACAGAAAACAACCTTATCAATGAATCTCAAACTTATTTAATACAAATGTATCTTCAGGTTTAGTGAAAGAAAATATTGAGAATCTCAATGATGTACTGTACTGTAGACTGTTATAACAGAACCATGAAAAAGATCAGCATGGTACAGATAGCCCCACAAAATGTATTATACATAAAACATATTAGATACAATAGTAACTTGAACATATTTAAAAATTGGTTTTGTTAGTTATTCAAAGAATAAAGATTAAGACCGCCCCCACTTAGCCCGTCCCAACAAAAAACACCAAAGTGATACATTGAACAACTGTTTAGAGTGAATGTTAAAAGAAAATGTGAGCAACATGCATGATGATGGTACAAGCAGTACCTGAAGTGCTGTCGGGTTATCCTTCCTCTTTCAATGATTTGGGTGTCAGATGTCCACAAAGTCTTGAATCTTGACAAAAGGATGGGAGCTGCGATAAGCTCAGGGTCGTCCATCATTTTCCCAAAACTCTTTTGGAGTCATTCTTGTAATGCTTGCATCAGTGACAAACATAATTTACTGGAGGCCTCCATTCTCCTCAGTTTTGCCCTTAGTGGAACACAGCAAACATCCCATGTGGATGTTGCTCCCAGACTGTAAGACAGTGAGTGCTAATGTAACAGGCTTCATCACTGCTACATACTCAGCCAGAAATGCAATCTCAGCTGGATTCAACCTACAAGATATTATATATTTATATGCCAACCAAGCTTTAGTAATAACCTTGATTTACAAATGCAAAATATTCAGTTAAATAACTAAGAGAGCAGTTACATGTTTACTTTGAAGGCTCCACACACATTCCGCATCGCCTCCTCAACATGGTCTTTAATTATATGGACCACCCTTTCGACAGCCAGGTGTAGTGAACACCACCGAGTTTGGTTTGTCTTATAAACTGCAGGTGGCACTCAGCGTCTACTACCTCAGAAGCTGCTGAAGATCTTGCAGTTTTGTTCCACATAGCATTGCACTTAGAAAAAGCAGAGCATTATGCTTTCTGTAGATCACATTCTGAGTTTCAGCTGCAGAAGCATTGCTATTGCCACTAGGTTTAACAGTTGGCATGCACATTGCTGGTGTTTTGGAAGATGATATTCTAAAACAGAATCAGCTGCCAAAATGATACTCTACTTCCTCTTCATGTTCAGTGTCATCATCAGTGTCATCATCAACCTCAGTGTCAGCTACTGTCACGTCAGTCTCTTCAAAAAATTAGACCCACTGTCTGTAGTTGTTGTCACGTATGTGAGATTGGCTGTGGATATAATCAAAGGTAGATGCAAGTACATCGAATGTGTGGCTCCCTCTGAGACGTTTGCAAGCTAAAGCTGCAGATCTCCGGTCTACTGTCTCATCAATCCAGTGAGCAGTGACCCTGATGTAGCTTCTCTGCCTCACACTCCGACAGTCTGTTGTTGTTGACACAATCTCCTCGTTTCTAAGCTTAGCTGTTATGGCTTTTCTGACATGCAAGCTTCTTGAATTCTCAAACGCACCAGTTAACCAGGGTCTTGAAGGCAGGTTGTTCAACTACTGAGAATGACTGAAGGCCTTCACAAATAAAGCTGATGACCAGCTTATCTAGCGTGGTCCGATAATAAAACGATCTGGTCAATTCTGCATTGCTTGCTTGAAGATGTAGAAGATGGAGTCTCTTTTTTTTTCTTTTAATTCGCTGAGCAATGCAGTTTTGATAACCTTTCATTTTCTGTGGGTGCTTTCTCTGTAATGACACATTTAACTTCATTAAATATTATTATGTACATTTTATAGCATTTTTCTCAATGAAACTGAAAATTTACATTTAAAATCTAGCCTACTTGTTGAAAGTTTTATTCCTCTGATTGATTACTAATACAAGTGCAGGATAGGCAGTTGCTTAAACTATGCTAGCTATGTAGTTTTTTCAAGGCTTTTTTCATGATGATGAAATGTAATTAAAAAGCCCTATTTCAGCTTTCACAAAATTAGTACTTTAGAGTAATGCATGCCCTGTTTCATTTTGCCCTACAGGCTCTAGGTGAAGTGGCACATACTGTAAAGTAAGCGCGGCGAAGTCGCACTAAGTCATGTTGGATTTGTCAATGTCATGTTTCACTGCAGGACAACCCCTGACAAAAAGTGTTTATAAGCAATTAACAAATAAACGGGTTCGGATCTACCAATTTTACAAATATAATTTGCATATGATCAAATTAATTCAATTCATTTTGGCAGTTACTAACTTATTCGGCATATTTAACTTTAGCTTGCCCGTTTGCCTCAATGGTTTGCGCAATTTCAGAGAGGAGTTGTAAAAGGCTGATATTTCCACATGCTTCGGCAGACAGAGTTTGCAGCTCATGAGAAAGCTTTTATCCTTACTACCTCGGAAACTGAATAGCGGAGAAAGATGTGGCCAGGGATGCTTATCATCATCATAGGATCTGTTGGTCTCCTCTGCAGACATAGTCACTTCGCTGTATCTTTTTTCTCATTTTGTTTTTTTTTACCAAGCCATACCTTATCGTTGGCTAGTGCCATGATTGGCTCATGAATCTTACAAACTTTACTGTTTCACTGAGTAGGATTAGAACAATGAGGGATGTTTTTTTTGTTGTTTTTTTTTACTTTGTACTTTTGGTGAGAAATAAATGTGGCAAAGTTGAATACTTAGCTAGATTATTTCATGTTCATAGTCATGTTCATAGGTGTGCTAATTTAAAAAAAAAAAAAAATTATATTAATGGGAATATACTTCAGAGATATTTTACTCATAAACAATTCTAGGGGTGCCAATAATTGTGGCCAACGAGTTTTGGAGATCCCATTTTATTTCAAAGAAAGGTTCGATTTTTGCGAATTTTTTGAATGGAAGATTAAAAGGATAAACAATGCAAATTTATTCTTACAGCCATCTTTGATCATATTTATCAGGGGTGCCAATAATTGACCTATCAGTAAGCCCCTCCCCTCGAATGCAGATGAGCCAATGGCAGTTGAATATCAGTTGCACAGGGACCGAAACTCGGACATCTTTAGGTTTCAGCGCCATAGAGAAACATTGGAAGATCCGATGCTCTTATCATTTTGATGGTATTTATGCTACAAAAATGGTAAAACGATGTGCCTGGGACTTGTAACACTGATTCCAGGTATCCTGAGAGGATGGGCATGGGTATTCATGTTTTTAATCACCGTTCTGTGCGCGCGTTCACCAGCGCGTTTCAAAAGTCTAAAAGGCTACATCTCCGCAATGCTTTATTCAGACCAAAATTGGGGTGTGTTATGACAACTTGCCTATGCCCTGATGATACCTGCACAGTTTCGGCACGGTGCCTCTTAGCGGTGAGGAGAAAACCAGAAACTGGTCTCTTTAGATTCGGTGCAGCATGCCAAGTCAAACAATACCCAATTTTATTTCGAATTTTTTTTGTAAAATGCTATCTGTTACGAGCGCATGAACGTATCATTACTGAGTGTCTCAAAATGAACGTGCTTAAATGGTTTCGAGACCCCCATCTCGTCATCAAAAATTATAATGAAATTTAAATACAAATAGCTTTTCATTAATTTTGGCTTTTGTAATGAAACTGGTCTTAATAGATTCATTTGGTCATGCTGAGAACACAGATACCAAGGATTCCTGTCCACCATTTTGATTTTCTTTAAAAAAATATACTTTTACAAACTCTTCCTAGACCATTTGTCCAATTTTCACCAAATTCGAGTCAGATCATCTTCAAACCATGCTGGAAGCAGATGGTCTTTCTACCTTGAATTGCTATGGTTTGATGCATGGAACATGATTTATTACCATTGGCTAAAAGACAATACAGTCAACTTCAGCACATTGTTACAAAAGCTGATGATTTATAGCAGGAGTATGAAACCAGCTCCTACACCAAATGTTAATACCAAGCAGTTGATCTACAGTAATTATGATTAAAAGTAAACATAATGCTAAGGTTCAACTGACACTTTTTCCCAAAGCATCTTAAAGCACACTTATTAAAGAGAAAATCCCCCTGGAGTAACCTAGGGTTAAGTGGCTTGCTCAAGAGCATGGCGGGAATGGTTTAGGGGCTGTTCCCTCTAGAACTTCAGCTTGTCAAGAGATGACTGAGTTTGCCAAGTAGGACGTGTTCATTAATCAACATTAGTTTTTGGTTTTGGAACAACAATCCAGCCAAAAAACATTGTTTTTCAGGGCTGTCAGGATGGCAACTCAACAGATGAGAACCACTAGCCTACACCTAACCCTAAAATCTAATTGACTAAAAATAATTTAGTTTATAAAAAATATGATGTTGATCTAGGAACACATTAGGGCTTGCATAGACTAGTTGGGTAGTCGATTAGTTCAACCACTAGTCAGCGCTGTCGGAAGTCATTGAGTTCTTGAGCACGCAATGACCATTCTGCATCCTTGACATGTTGACAAGCTTGTTTTTCTTAATGCAAACCAATGAGCCATGACTACGACCTAAGAGAGTATGTGGCAGGAGGACGATGACAGCAATTAGACTACATGGATTTTGTCTTATTCTATTATGAACTATTTCGAACCGGTTGAGTGAAGATCTGATGAGAGTACAGATCCATTATTCTTTTTATACTGAAGACCTGTGAAATGTTATATGACGAGGCTAATGTTACATAATAGGCTAACTGTTAAAATTTTAATAAGGTATGCACATACTGTTCAACAAAAAAACGCGGATGTTAAGGTTATAATGTTGCACAATTTTACAAACCCGTTATGTTTTTACAATACATGAAAGAGAAATAATTGGGGCAAATATTGGGCTGACAATTAATAAACACTTGTTGACACAAACTATTACTTTTTATGTCTTTTTTAAACTCTAACATAAACCATTAGTACTGGGGTATTGTTTTGATAAGTAATCTACTAACTGAGGAATCAGTAGACGGGATTTATTGCATAACCAACCACAAAATCACCATCTATCATGGAATCTATTTCATAGCTTAAAGTGGGAGATTTACTCAATGATTGGCTCAATATATAATTTTCATCATCAACCAGTGGGCTGCTGGCCTATCATGCACCATAATGAGACCAACAGTGCTTGGCATGTTGATCATCTATGTAATACATTGTGTTAGTGGATTATAATTACATGTAGACCTCATGTTGCATGTTGGTCCAGTCCTCAGATCTTGACATGTATGTATGAAATCAGCATGAATTCAAAGGCAAAACATATGCCTTTAACCACTTCTTATATTAAATAGATATGCCAAAACAATGTTCATGCTAACCAAGTAGTGATCTCATTTACTGGTGCAATAGAAGGATGCAATGGTAGCACTGTTGCTGAGGTGATGCCGCATTGCCTCATTATATTTGCCAGTCAAATGCTCATAATTTTGCTTAATAAGTTGGTTGGAAGCTGGTGGAAAAATCACACCCCAGCTCAGTTTTTTTGGAGGATCATGAGAGATTAATTGTAATTGCAATTCATGCCCTGTCTCTCGTGTTGCTGGATGTGACATGCAAGCTATTTGAAAACTACATCTATTTTTGTTAACCCACATTTTTTCAACAGAAATCTGCCCTTGAAAACCTTGCTGTGGGGTGTGAGCTGTCCTTTATTTTGTTGATGTGCCTGTCAGTGTATTTTTTGGGGGTTGCATGCAGGCATAAGTGTAATTTGCGGTTTGGACACCCCACCACTTTTTTTGCCATGGGTTGACATTGTCCCAACCACATTTTTCAAACATCTCGCAGCACTGAAGTACATAATACAAAATAAACATCTCTAGTTGATTAGCAATTTGTTCGTTAGTGTTAAATAATAGGCGCTCTGGCGGTGGAATGTGTTGTTTTCGAAATCATGCTGAGTGCTTGTTGCCGCTGTTATCAGTGGCGGAAGGCAACAGTGTTCTCTTGGCACTCATGAAATGCGTGTCTTCACACAGACGAGCGCTTCAATATATCGCTTAACTCTCTATTCATTCCGGTGAAATCACAAAACAAAATGCACAAAACGTGATGAACATCTTTGGTTTTAATGTGAACAAATGTGACCCCAGAACCTCTGGCACTCTTAACAAAAATGCAACCACCAGTCCATTTGGACAAACAAATCTATAATCTACATATTCACTAATGTAAATACTCTCGAGACTAACAATATATTGTATTATAGTAGTAGATGTAAGGATGAAACTATGACATTAAACATGGGTTTTATGTCAATAAATTAAACTGACTGTACTACTGAAATTGAGTTTAATTTATTGACATGGAAAAAATCCCCCCCTCCGCACACACACACTCCTGTCCCACCGACTTTTTAAAACAAAGTTACGCCACTGCATTCAGGTTACATACAGAGGTCACAATGAAAAACAATGACAACTGAAATGCTTTTCATGGGAGGACTGTAACTACAGTTCCTCTTCCCTCTTGTGCTGTGTAAAAAGCCGAGCTGTGTAATCCAATCTGACAGAGTTTCCTGCGGCATAATGCTTCCCCAAACTTAAAAGACGCCAGGCAAATCCTCCCAGAGACCCCCTGTCCCTGCAATTATGACAGACACCCAGCAGTTATCCCCACTAGGATACATCGCTAAACAAGGGGCTCCTCTGAAGATTATGCAATTATAATGCAAAGATTGCAGATTACCCTTCCTCTAAGCCTTCATGCGTTTATTGATTTAAAGGGCCAGTATACCAGAAATGAGTAAGCTTTATGAATCTGAACTGAGAAAAGGGTGTATACAAATGGTTTTAAACCTCAGGGTGTTTAAAAAAGGCTGACTAACTGGCTCTGTAGACAGGGGAAAAAAAATCATATTGCCTCAGGCCATAGAGCTGGAACTGTGACAGTTAGGGATTTTCAAAGCAAAATACTAACAGGAGCGAGCTCCTCATGAAATGTTATAAAAAAAAATCCCAAAGTGCATTCCAGTCTGTCAAGAAAACATCTGAGTATTAATTAAATACAGTAGCTTTTTGATCCAGATGCCTATAAAAGAGCAACATATAAAGCATCGCTACTATATAGTGAATAATAAGTGAAATAGATGATCTATTATCAATATACATTCTTAAATATAAAGGTTCTTTAGGCATCTATGGTTCCATATAGAACCTTTAACATCCTGGAACCTTTCCATTTTACAGAGAGATCTTTATAGAGGAAAAAGGTTATTTTCTTTAGATATTAAAATGTTCTTCACACTAAGAAAAAATGGTTCTAAGAGCTGTTCACTGAAAGGTTATTTGGGGAACCAAAAATGGTTCTTCTATGGCATTGCTGTGAAAACTGATAATTCACTAAGGCTCTGTTATTAGGCCCTGGTATTAAGATGCGTTTTGGTCGATCAGATCACAAGTGTATGAAGCTAAATACAGGTGTAAATGGGGTCTAAAATGCTTTGAGCTTGTCCACTTTCGACCACTTTCAGAGGTAGTCGAAAACGCGGATTGCTTTCGTAGTGTAAAAGCTTGCGTGGTCAAAAGCGTTCGAATAGCCACAAAAGACTAATGCGAGGAACATTATGGGAAGCTCTCTAGCCAGATGGGATTTAAACTTGGGGCTCAAGCTGAAGACCCAAATTTGGTTTGACAAAAAACATACCAAGCACAATGTTCTCTCACCATTCCTGATTTCTAACACACACTCACAGCGTTCTTCATGGTCTTGAGGCTATCAGAGCAGAAACAAAACCTGATGCCCTCAATATGTTTTTCCATCGTCCCTGGGCTCGTTCATATGTAATTTGCACAAGCTTATTATGTCCATTAGATCGAAAGATCTGGGGGAAAAAACATAAATTTACCCACCCATAGACCCTCCTAGAAGAAATGAGGACAGATGAAAAGAGACGGATTAAAAAAACAGGTGAAAATGGGTATTTTGAGGATGTGTTAAGTTTAAAGTATTTCAAAACTTTAAGGCCCCATTTCGAATGCAAGAATATTTCCTGCAAGATGGCATCACTTTGTAATTGAAATATGCATAAACCTCATATGTAAATGGCTGCATTTCTGGTAATCAAAATGAAAGGTCCTCCGAGAAGTCATTGCGAATTATTGTGTCAGATTCAACCCTACGCAGGGCCTCCGAAGATGTCATTTTGTCTGTATATGTGGGTGGAA
Source organism: Rutilus rutilus (assembly GCF_951802725.1). NCBI lineage: Eukaryota > Metazoa > Chordata > Actinopteri > Cypriniformes > Leuciscidae > Rutilus > Rutilus rutilus. The sequence goes on along the minus strand of NC_140217.1, from coordinate 33,499,725 downwards.
TTCTATGTGCTAGTGAAAGCGACTAACAGTATTTAGGTTGGCTTCTAGCTCCTATTAATAGTCAAGAGAAAGTAGCTTTTGAGGTCAACAAATTCCAGCCCCCTGAATTCTCTGATGTTGCAGGTTTCTGTTTGTTTCTTTGGTATTGTGAATAATAATGCATAATTTAGACTGCATCAGGCTTCACAACAAAAGCAGAAATTCTCAAAAGCAGTTGTTACTTTCTTTTAAATGTGCAATGAATATTTTTAAGGAGTTAACAGTTGGGGGATTCTAGCTGTCTGCTTTCTTGTTTTATTCTTCCATCGAAGCGACACTTCCATCTGTCATTTACACTCAAAATATCATTGCATTGATTGCACATTTTTGACTCAGGGCTTTTGTTTGCAGTGCTTTAATATTTTAGTTGCCGTCACATTGAAAACAACTCATTTGTTAACTTTCTCTTTGATCCAACAACATTTCACCAGCATTTGTCCCTACAGTCAAGGGGATCACTTTTAAACAGGAGTGTAATCTTTCAGATATGTCAATAGAAGCAGCGTGTCTGTCATATATGATTCAAAATGTCTTATTTTAATTATTTCTGTAATTACTTTCCCCCACAGATTATACTTCTCACATTCAAGGGAGAAATCATTCCATTCACAAGCAATTGGATGAGAGTCGTACTTGCCCTTGGCAACTAAAGATGACGTTACTATGGAAACGACTTGTGGTGCTATCAATCATTGGCTGCCTCACAGGTAAATTATTGTCCTGCTGTTTTTTCTTTTCTTTTTCTTTTTTCTGAATGTGTTGCAATGGACTGTCATGCAAGAAACAATTTCATTATGATCTTAAGCCTTCGATTCATTCAGTCCTCGGTGGAGGTTTGAGACAAGGTGTGCTGAGTTTATACACGCATTCATCTTGAGAATATTGTTGTTTTGAATATCGTTGAATTGAAATATCATATTATATCCTGAAAATAAATATAAATATATTGAGGAAGTAATCCTTTATTTTCAAGTATACTAAACTTTAACAGGAAATCACCACTCACACACAATATAAATAAATAACACCTAACCCTAATTTTGAGCCTCAAGTTATTTTTCATTTATATATATATATATATATATATATATATATAAAATATATATATATATATATATAGAGAGAGAGAGAGAGAGAGAGAGAGAGAGAGAGAGAGAGAGAGAGAGAGACAGAAATTCAACGAGGAAGAAGACGAAATAAACTTGCGTTCTAAACTACTTAGAACACTATCTAAGGCTGCATCGAAAGGTAACTTCGTGTCTGCTGCCATGTTGGATCCATAGATATAAACAAACTGCTTCGGTGTGTCGCATAGACATCGTCATCGTCTTGCTGCTCCCTCCCCGTTCTGTGATTGGTTCCCTTTTTGAGGGGAAAATCTGGTCCATGGTGTCCAAGGCAGCATGGGGAAACCCAGGCTAAGTGATAACAGTAATATTGAGAAATTTTTTTACCACTTAAAGTCGCTGTTTTTTTTTTAATACTGTCGTTTTTTTTTTTTTTATACTGTAATGAGGAGTCAGAGGAGTGAGAATCCGTCTGCAGCTTTATTTTGGTCAGAGTCAAACAATACCGGGTCGAGACACAGCAGGGGCAATGCAGAAGGCAATACAGAATCGTAAACAGGGACAGGCTTAGGTCGAGGCAGGCAGAAAACATACATATTTCAAAAGGACAGGCAAGAGGTCTGGGCAGGAGGCTGACAATCACAATCCAAAAGACAGGCAATGATTGAGGCCGGACAGCAGAGAATCTAACACAGAATAACAGGACCCTTTTAATTTCTTTCAAAAAGCGAAAATCTTACTGAACCCAAACATGTGAACAGTAGGTTATATATAATATATATTTTTCTTTATCCAGTCCTTTTATACATCCATTTATGGTTGATCTCCACAAAGGCAGGTAGGCTGTGGCCCAATACCCGTGTTTGTCAAAGATGATTATGGGGTGGGATGGAGGCTTGTCTGTATCTTATTATAAACTACTGCCTCTTCCTGCCTCTCTGGATGCAATGGATTACAAATGGAACACAGAGGCCACTTATTTTTGTTCATTGTTGGCAGTATTTATAACAGAAGTAACATTTGATTAATGAGAGTGCAGATGCTATTGTGTGGAGAAATAAAGACTTAATCATTTTCTTTTCATCTTGTATTCATGAAACCAAAACACAGAACAATTATAACCAGTACATGCATCAAATAACGTATAGTAATGGTGTGTAATTTCAGAAATGAAACACACAACTTTTATCTGTTGATATTTCCACAACAGCAGCTGACACAGGAGTGTATTTTCCTGTAGTGTGGGGTTTCAGTATGTTTGCAGAATTCTCTGGCTGTCTCACAAATATGGCTGCAGGTGTATCCCTGTATAATGTTAATGAATACAGAGAAAATAATGGCTGCATGTGTTTGGAATTTATTTAGATAAAATTCTTACAAATGGAGCTGCAAAAGATGTGTAAATAATGGCATTTACTGTAGTTCTGGATATGTTCAACTTTCTCAAATGAAAGCAGCTGTCAAAGCATGCAAAATATAATCAAACAATATTGGCGTTTTGCATCAGTTACATTTTTTATACATCTATTATAGTACTATATTTTATAATACAAGCACCATACTCTTTTGTAATATATTATAATGCTTTGATCCTTGTTTTGCCTTTGTGGTTAAAGACTTATCGCAACAATCACCAGATTTGGATATTGAATGGATCTTTGAGATACATTTATGCATCCAATCCTTTGAGTTTCCTTAAAGGGATAGTTCACCCAAAAATGAAAGTCTGTCATAATTTACTCACCCTAATGTTGTTTCAAACCTGTACTAATGTCCTTCTTCTGTGGAACGCAAAAAGAAGATATTTTGAATAAAATGGGTAACCAAAATTTGATGGGCCCCATTGACTTCCATAGTATGGAAAAAATACTATGGAAGTCAATGGGGCCCATCAACTGTTTGGTTACCCATATTCTTGAAAATATCTTCTTTTGTGTTCAGCAGAATAAAGAAAGTCTTACAGGTTTGGAACAACTTGAAGGTGAGTAAATTATGACTATCCCTAACTATCCCTATAGATGTATAAATAATACAAAATAATAAACTTTGTAATAAACAATAAAGTTCGACAATGGGTTCTAAAAATAGTTTTTTACTTCCTCTGTCTCAGTCTCATCAGCACAAGCCGAAGACACAAAGTTTATTGGTCCAAGCTGGAAAACGGAACCGGAGGACCTGATACTGCCCATCCATTCCCCTGAGCAGGAGGCTGTTTTAACCTGTGAGGCATCTGGAGTCCCTTCCCCTCAGTACAGGTAGGAATGCTAGCAGTTTATGCATCCTTTCATTGCTATTACAAACCATTTAAGCAGTTGGTTTTGGCAAATTGGCAGCTTACTCCCATAAGGATCAACTTGAAGAGGATTGGCACTGATTGCTATTGATTTCCAGGTGAGAGGCAATTTATCTGTCCTTCGGGTTTGCCATTGCATAAATCCAGTAAACTACTGTATTCCTAGCAGCCTATATCCCAATGGTATTGACTGTGACCCATTTTCATTTGCTTTCCAGAGTTTCACCAGTGTCAACAATTTTAAATGTGCATCAGCTAGCTTCGCTAAAGACTGATCTAAAAAAATTACAAAAAGGCAATTTAGCCTACTTCCGAAGATATGTTCAACAATCCATTACTCTGTGTACACATCTCAGCAAGAGCTTTAGGGATTAGCATTCCAAATTTATCTTTCTGAGAGGGGTATGCATGCTACTGTAAGGACGGAAATTGGCTTTGAAATTGGGAGGGATCTAAATGACTAATTTGTGCTAGAGATTCTAAGATACTGTCCCGCATATTCCCCGGTGAGGCGTCTGCTCTGAAAATAGCAGTGTGCTCTAGCTCTGTGGTATATTGTGTTTCGTAGCTTGGGTCAGCATCATGTAAATGCTCAGGCAAGCACTAGGGAGGGAAATAATAACCTTGTGAGTGACATTCGATTTAAACGCTTACATTTCCTTTTAGTGCAATCTTTGTGGAAAACACCAATTTAACTGAACATTACGAGAGTATCAATGTTCAAAAAGAAGAAGAGCACACTGACAGTTTAAGTCATGATGCTACCTTTACTTTTGAACAAACAATACAGCTAGAGTCTCCAAGGTCGAATAAGTTCGACCCAGATCAGATTTTTTTTTTTTATGCAGATATGTAACCATAAATAAACTCTGGTGGAAAGGAAATGAAGAGGCTTATGCATATATTCAACAACATGCAAAATAGTCATTTCCAGCTTTGTCACACTGAAATACACTGCACTTCCTTAATTCTTTAATTCCCTTCTCACAGATATTAGGTATATTTGGTTTTGGACTGTCATAAAAATCATTTTCCTGAACCAGCTGAGTGTGTGATTGCTTTTAAACATTTTGTACATATAACTGTTTCATTTTTGTACAGTAAAAGAGAGGAAACTGTCTATCAAGCATGAAACAGCTAAAAGTAGTGGCACTGCTAACTACATTTGTCAGTAGCATGACAGTAGTTCAGTTGTCGAATGAGTAATAATGTTGCATGACCAAACAGCCCTTTCTGATGGAAAATTCGATTTATTTGAAAATTCAAAGTATTGGAAAGTTGTAATGAATTAGTTAGTACAGTTCTTGTAAATGAACAAAAAAATAATCACAGATTTTCTGTGCACAATTTTAATTCTTTAATTCTTCATTTAATTAATTATTTAAGATTTTTTTATAAAAATGTAAATGCATTTTCGTAATAAATCCTCAATATAATTATTTATAATTGTGTACATTGCTATATTTTTAACTCTCTCTTTTTAGTTGAATCTGTTCAAGTTTCACATTTAAAAAAAATCTGTACTTAGAGTAAATGTATCTGTTCAAGTTTAACGTGTCACCCTAATTGACATTTTTTGGTGCCATGTTTTGATAATATCATAAATTGTCGTTTGATAGTTATATATTTTTAGTAGTTTGTATAACTGATATATAAAATAAAAAAAACATGTTACTATACTTCAACTACTGTACTTATTATGAAAATGTACTCTATTAATAATTTGGTAAGCTACAGTTTCAAAGAAGTTTCCCCAACATGTATTCCCCAGCTGTGTATTGTCTTGCTTTCTGGGGACATTTTCTCTTTCTGTGTCTGATAAAAACCTACACCATTCATTCAATGAACTTTACAACAATACATCCAGACACTGATAAGATTGAAGACACTATAAAGATAATATCTTCGCAATGGTGGTGAGAAATTTTGCAAAAGAAATTTGCTGAGTTCTCTCTGACATTAAATTCTTCAAGGCTTGTCTTATAACATCCAATCTGGTCAAGAGGCACCCGAAAAGTTCAGTCCTCCCCAGCAGTCATTTCAAGTGTGTTAGCAAAGAACAGTTGAGCCAGCTAATGTTGTCTGAAGGTTGGCCAATTCTGCTTCAAAACAGTAAGAGGAAGAAGAGTCTCCAATGAGAATCCCGCTACTTTCTTTGTCAAAAGAAATAGTCAGTGTTCCAACAGAGACTGGTGGTATTTCAGTGTCTGCAGGGGCCGGTGTGAACTTTGAGAACACAACGCGCCAGGCTATTTTGCATCTCAGTTTCAGATTCCATAGAAAAGTAACTCAGAGCTGAGTCAGAGAAGTGCACTTGGCTGGCTTCGGCTCTTATCTCAAGAAAGCTTTTTAAAGAAAATTGAGTTGCTGTAGTCTTTTGCACTTATAGGATTATATAAAAACCAAGAAATTATATACCTTTTTTTTTTTTTTTTTTAAGAATGCCTTTATGCTCACTAAGGTTGCATTTATTTGATCAAAAATCCAGTAAAAAAATAAGTAATAATGTAAAATATTATTAAAAAAAAAAAAAAAAAAAATTCAGCATCTTGAATTTTCAGCATCATTACTCCAGTCTTCAGTGTCATACTAATCAGTAATCATTCTAATATGCTTAGATGCTCTAGAAACATTTATTATTATTATTATTATCAATATTTAATTGATAAAAAGCAGTTGTGCTGCTTAATATGTTTGTGTAAACCAATTTGGGATTCTTTGATGACTAGAAAGAACAGCATTTATTTGAAATAAAAAAGTTTGTAACAATGTAAAAGTCTTCACTGTCACTTTTGATAATTTTATAGCTTAATAAGTAAGTATTGATTTATTTAAAAAAAATCTTACCGAACCCAAAGTTTTGTACGGTAGTGTATATTAGTGTATGTTAATTAAGTTAAATCTAGTTCCGATTGACTGCACCCTTGACCACAACTGACTTTTCTTCTAATGAAAAGCCTTAATTTCTGTTGGTGTTTCTCTACTTTTTGTCAATGCTGTTTGCTAAGGCTGTCTAGCTGTTTATGGTGTTTAGCAGAGTTGTTTGACTTCCCCAGTAACGCTTTAAATATAAAAAGTTTAGTTTCCTGTGATGTGTTTCTAAAGCGATAATATTTTAGCATATCTACAGAACATGCTGCTGTGCTTTATGCGACCCTTGCATGCAACAAGGCTTCATTCGCCCCACTTAGATAATTGGTCCGCTCTATGAAGAACATTTAGCGCTTATCATATAAAAGCACAGAGCAAAAGCATGCCAACATTTAGCCGAAAATGTACAATGCAGTAAAAACCCTGACCTTTGTATCTCTCTAGTATTTTGTGGTTTGTTCTTTTTGGTCCAGCAAAAGTGAAGTTGCATTAATGTGGTAGTGTGGGTCCACAGGGAGGGATAACAGGGAGGGATAAGGCAAGCTGTGAGGCAAATTGAGGCCATAGGACAGCCATGACTCCATGACACAATCCTTTGTGTGCTCTTGTGGTTGACAAGCACTCATACAGAAAGTATTTACATATAAGTTTTACATTAGTTTTAACTACTTGCATTCAGGCTATATTCCTAGGGAATCAAACCCATGACCTTGGCGTTGTTAGTGAGGAAAAGTTCTGTTTTACTCACTTTAATCCTCCCTTCGGTGCTGTTTTAAATCCTTTGAAAAAGCCAAGAATCTGTTTTCCCAACCTACACTTAACCTGACAGCTTTTTCAACCTGCCTAGCATGCTTTTGAGATTGTAAGGATATGAAACCTGGTCCATGGAGCAGGCAGTCATCAGAGACGAGAATGTGAAGGAGAGCTGGTTAAAATGCAGAGATTACACTGAGCAAGTCAGAGGTGCTCCTGTGTCGGCCCTCATTAGCTCGGCTCTACCGTGATCTTTGTTGAATGCTGGTTGCTTTCCCGGTTGTAAGAAGAAGTGCGGAGCATTCTTTTGGAAAGATAATTGGAGCTGACTGTTTTTTTTTTTTGCACTTTTCACATCCATTTTTCGTGATACTTTTATGTATTTCTAATGACCAGGGGGCCTCATTTATAACCGTTGCGTACGCACAAAACAAGCCCTGAAAGAGGCGTAGCCTACGCCACTTCCGACGCATAAGTTGTGATTTATAACAATTTCTTGTGCACCTGCACGCAAACTCTGACCCATGCGTACGAACATTTTGGAGACGGAGCAGTTTGGCGACACCGATGGTGAACTGGAGTTAATGGCTTTTTGTTCACTTTTAGACAGAAAATGTAAAGAAAATTATACATATACAGTAAGATAATACAAATATAATTTCACTCACCAAGCCTATCACATGAAGCAAACATCCATCCCTTCTTAAATGTCCGCGCTAGCAAGCGCGTTGGGCCGTTTAGTGAAACTGACTGCATGTAGCATAGCCTATATATCTAACTGCAGATGAAGGAAAACCGTAAATCTTCATTATGAGTCCTAATCATAAATACAGTGCATGTTCACAATAAATAAAATAATGTTTAAACTATGTTTTACATCTGATATAAACATTTAAATTAAATATTCCATTCTCATTAATGGAGTTAACACTTAAATTACATGAAATCATTACTGAGAAGTTACAAAAAATATATATATTCTAATAAATATAAATATTTGTAGTAGATGCAATGCTTTCGAACACTTTTCCTGTGGCACGCTGTGTTTTAATGTTTAACTACAGAGAGAATTTCTTATCATGTTAATAGCAGATTGTCCGAGAAAATATTTTCGTGCAAACAATGCACAATAAGGCCTATCTAAAAATATAAAGCTATTAAAAATACTATTTGGCCAGTGGAAAAGATTGAGAAAAACTTTCTCTGAAATGTATTTTGGATTTATTTATTCAAAAACAAGGCAAGGATAGGCTACTAAATAATTTTTAGCAATGTAATGTGACAGCACATCCATATCTCATATTTTCCTAATGTTTTGTACCGTTAAACATGATATCACATGGATGAATATGCATATGCAAATGATATGCAGATGAGGATATGCATAGCAAGACCAGGCGTTGCAAGCTCCATATATGTTTTTTTCAGGGAGGAGACTCATGTGTGCACAATCTTCCGCTGACTGGGATTTATAAAGGGAATTCAGCACAGGTTCTGGCGTACGCACGGTTTTATAAATCTGAATATTTTTTATCGTATGCCATTTTTGGCTTTCGGGCGTACGTACGCTTTTAGTAAGGATCCTACGCACAGTTTTATAAATGAGACCCCAGGTGTAGGCTTTGTCTCTGGGCAGTTTGTTAATGTAGTCTGAAATAACAGAGATTATAATGATAATTATGATGAGGTGACGTTAATAGTGACAGTAATAATAGCTGTGAGGATCATAACGACAGTGATGCTGATGGAGGCTTGGACAGTCTGCTGTGCGGGGGCAGCATAATTGTCCATTAAACTTCTCAGATAACTTTTTTATACTCATTATCTGAAAATACTTTGGCTCCCTGTCACTACTAAGCCTTTTTGATTCTTGTTAAGGAGCTCCTTGGAGACTGGATTGTTTATAATTCTTTGTCTAGCCTTTAAAAACGATCATTCATGCACCAATTACCATCAGGCTGAATTCTGTTACTTTAACCTACCACTGTTAGATGGCCAGATTAAACAAAAAACAAAAACAAATATATATATATATACTGTATATATATATATATGTACCGGTAATGTTAACATGCAACTGTTAGTCTCCAAAAGTGTTCGAATCAGGTAAACAGCCAATAGGAGCATGGATGAAGCTATAGGTGTCATCGTGGAAACGGATATATGCACCATTAAAGTACTAATATGTACCCTTTATAGATAGATATGAGGGTACTGCCCCAGTAACAAGGTATTGCACCCTTAAAGTCTATTTTCTCAATGCATGTTATTGATTTTATTGGAACTTTTTATTATAACTATTCATCCATGATTTGGTTTTACCTTAATCTTCATTGAGAAATTTCTGGTAATGTAATGTTGGACTTACATTTTGTCTTCATAAACCTTTATTACAAATACATCTCTGCCTTCATCCAATCAACAACTATTGGATTGAAGTCCCGCCCTAATTTTTTTTTCTTTTTTATAAACCATTTCACTCGGATATACAGTACAGAAGAAAAGATCAGACTCTACTTGCATTGCATTGCGACTTTAAATAAACTATTTTTTACTAGTCATCCACCCCCTATCCCACCCCGCCACCCCCCCCCCCCCCCCCCCCCAATAGAAAATATATAGTTAATAAAATTTGTTGCACTTTTGGAAAAACTAGATTTATATGAACACTTGCATAAGACAAAGAGAAAGGGGTATGAAAGAAAGGTTGGAAGAGGTCTGTGAATGTTCTGGTTTGATTAAAGTTGCCTAAATTGTTTGAGAACCAAAGAAATAGATGACAACATTATTTTGTGCAGGCGAATATGTACCAACACAGATGATATTATATTCTTTCAGGATAATAGACCGGTTATTTCATTCATTTTATATACACAAGACCCCACCGTATGTTAGATGTAGGAGCTTTGTTGATTTATCACGCTATTGAAAGTGTAATGGAAAACTAGATTAGTTTGATGTTGTAATATAATATTTGACTACTTTGTGAGAACACAAATATTGTCTGTATTTACAGCAAGCAGCCTTGCAGTAATCAACTGTGTAACCCTGCAGGCCGAATGTCACAGTAAATGATATCAAATACAGTGGCTGGCTATGATATTAGACTCACAAATGATGACTAAAGGAGTCAGATTAACTCGACTGCCACACTGAGATCAATAAATAATGCAGTAGAAATGAGCTTCGAAGAGCTGCAGTAGATAAGCTTTGTTGTCTGTCAGATCTGGGAGAAACCACGTTGTCCACTCCACATTTTTTTTTTTTTTTTTCACACAAGTGGAATAATGTAGATCCTGCCAACACCTTTTTCCCCATTGTTTCTGTCAATTCTAAGGTCTTCTGCCAAGTTTTGACTGTCTCAAACAACAAATGCCTGATTTAGCATAACAATTTTTAAGGTCAATTCTGAATAGTAGAATTCGAGATATTGAATAACTTGAAAAGGTACACATTTAATCATTTTTCCATGATACCTAAGTTGGTATACATTTTAGGATTGCGCTCATTGATTATGTTGGTTTTCTGATGGAAAATGTGCCTCTTTGTAATATGATTTTCCTACTGTTTAAGTAGAAAACAATATAAACCCACAAATTACAGCCTTCTTAGATGTACAGTGGCCCAGAAAGTAGGAATGTTCATTGCATTAGATTACAAATTATTAAACCAAATGGCATTTATTTTAAAGAAAGAAAGTTCAATCACACTTTTTAAGCATACTATCTTACAAAAAGAAGTTAAATGTACATAAAATGTATTTGGACATTTTTGGACAATGTTGTATGTCCATAGTCCATCATGTCTGCTACAATTGAGGGTGAACTAACTTTATACTTAATTTAATAGTTGGGATCAGATGTTCTTTATATATATTTATATATATATATATATATATATAAAAAATCATTTAGCACCCAGCAATGATTACTGCATTCTGAATATTCTTAAGATATCACATTATTTTTTGTCAAGCAGTCCGATTTACTAATTTGCTCTTTTTCTTCACACTCCATGTTGGAAAGTTTGTATATTACACATGCAAGTGTAGCTACATAACTGAAATCACTCTGAAAAATAATGAACCTTTCATAGTTGAGTGTGAAAGCTTTATTTTATATTTAGAAAGTAAAACCAACTCACAACTACCCATTGCACATCTTCAGGGTCAATAAATAATTAGGCATTTCTGATTCTTGAGAGCTGTTTTGCTTGCTTTCATCAGTTGTTAGTCTGGCTGTACTGCAGAAGAACAAAGAAGGAAAACAAATGTCAGCAATGAGCTTTGTTTTATGCTGAATGTGGCTGTATAATGAAGCTGGCTTCATCAGATCGATGCATGTGATGAATATTGGTTAGTTAGCTTCTCTGGAGACCACACTCCTGATTGTGTTTGCGTCTCTCCAGATGGTCTCTAAACGGAACGTTCATTGATCTTCATGGTGACGAGAGGCGTCGCCTGTCTGGAGGTAACCTGATCATTACTGGCCTGGATCGAGACCAAGACAGTGGTGTCTACCAATGCACTGCCTCCAACGCCCGGGGAACCATTCTCAGCAAGAGAGCCACACTACAATTTGCATGTGAGTAATGCAAATGCATACATTTTTAAAGATGTCATTTTATGTATTCAACAATGCATTTTTCCAAAGCCACAATACATACATACATACACATACATAGACTACCATTCAAAAGATTGGGGGCCGTTTTTTTGTTGTTGTTTTTTTAAGAATTGAAACTTTTATATTGACCAAAAGTGAATAAATGCTGATAAATATATTCATCAAGGAATCCTGAGAAAAATGCATCACAGTTTCCAGAAAAAATGCACCACAACTGTTTTCAAATGTTTCTTCATAATTTCTGAAGGATCATGTGACTGAAGACTGGAGTAATGATGCTGAAAATGCAGCTTTGCCATCACAGGAATATATTAAAATACTTCACATTATTACTGTTTTTACTGTATTTTTGATCAAATAAATTCAGCCTTATTGGGCTTAGTGACTTTCAAAAACTTTTCAAACCCAAACTTTTGAATAGTAGTTTATGGCCCCTTTCACACAGCAATCCCAGTAATTACCATCAAATTACCAGAATGACTTTTCCGGAAAATACACAAGCTCACACAAGCTTTTTTTTTTTACCAGAGAGATACCATCCATGCCAACTGTACTTTACCAGTAATTTACCAGTAAAGACTGTATGTGTGAAAGGGGCTTATGTATGTATATACATTAGCTCAACCAATGCCATTGAGTTTGGGGCGGGATTCAAAATTTGCCCAATCAATGCATCTGGGAGGAGCGCTTGGATGTATATAAGCGACATTGTAAAAGCACCAGCTTTGGTATTTGGTATTCACATGGCATTGCTTAAGAAAGAGCAATCAAACGAGCTGTCAAATGTGACAATTTCACAGGGTGAAGCACCATTTCATCGACTTCAAACTCCATCACTCATTCTCATTACTCACCAGCTTCAACAGCATCTTTGTATGCTACGAATTGACTCACAATATTAATACCCGTACTGTCTGCTCCTCAAAGTAAACTATCAAGTATGAGAATAGCCATCTATCCACCCTGGCCTCTGTGCCTTTGATTTAAAATGCTGTCCTTGTGCATGCTTAAAGAAATCAGATGCTCAAATCATCTTTTCTCAAAGACGGGATTGTTTGAGAAGAGAACACACCTGGCCACGGACTTCTTTTGTCTGTCGCGAAGACTCCTCACTCTCTTGCCGTCTACCTATTGATCCACACAGAGCATCATACGTCCCCCCTAGGAGACAGATTATCATCTTTATGGGTGGGATAATGAATCTCACTTTAGGGGATTGGTTAACAGGACTTGCTTGACATTTATTTCCTATATTGATCATTGGTTAGTCAAAGGGGAATTATGATTTTAATAAGATGATAATGCCGCTGGCTTTGATAATATGTCATTGTGGCATTTCTTATCTTTCAGACAGCTGTTGAAAACTGCATCCCATTGCGTTTGCAAGCCAGTGTGAAATACATGCTGTAAAATTTGTCATTGGGAGATTTATTCCATGGTGGCTTTCTATTGGCTGTGTATTGGGGTAATCCTCTCCTGGGGCGAGTTTGAAATGAGTACCTTTCTCAAGGGTGCAATAGCAGCAGAGCAGATTTGTGACCTGACAAACCGTGGCTCACACAAACGCTCTAGAATTCAAAGCCTAGTTGTGACAACTGGGATTAGTCGGATCATTAACCAGTAGACTGTCATATATATTGTGATGGGGTGATCATATGCATGTTTAATTTGTGTTTTTGTATATTATCACCCCTCAATACCCCAGCATCCACCCAGAAAACCTAGCAATGCACTAGCCACTCCACTTAGCAATCGCATAATAATGATTAGTACAGCAACCACAATGCCCTAGCAACTATGGTTATTATTGGTTTAATCTATTTCAATTTAATTCATTTTTTATTTGTTTTACAATTTGCCATTTCAATTTATTTTTCGTTAGTTTTGTTTTCTCATAACATACATTGTACATCATGAGTCTGAAAACGGTTAGATCGAAGATTCAGTCTCTCTAAACTCCTCCTTTCCACGACTCTGCTCTGATTGGTCAGACGGCCCAGTCTGTTGTGATTGGCCTACCGTTTGCGGTTCACGTTGGAAACAAAACGTCCATTGCCATATGTAAATTTCAGCTCCGGAAGCTTCCCCAGGGCTTGATAACACTGATTTTTCTGTATCAATTCCAGCACGAGCATTTAACCTTTTGAAGTGCATGCAAAGTGGATTTGCAGCACTGAAAACAGCATGTTCTCGACATGTCGACAACACGAACCAAACTCTTCCAGGCCTTTAGCTACAACTACAGTGTTTGAGGGCTGGTCAGAGTAGACATCTTTCGTGGGCAGCCAATAAAGACCATAGGCTGGCATTATGCAAATTTGTTACATTGTTAAAACCGGAATTACTGATGACTCATTTAATTCCTTTTAGGAGATAACTTTATTTGCCGTGAACTTTGATCTTTAAAACTTTGCAGACTTTGTACATTCACAAACAGCTATATTACACACTGCATGAAAGGTAATATTCGAAAAAGCTTAATAGGGGCAATTTAACAGGATCTTGAAGTTGAATTTTCTGCAATCTCATTAGAAAGTATCAATAAAAGTTCTCAGAATGAATCCATTAACGCTCACATCTTGACCCTCACATATGAATGTTTTCCATTTATGAAGCAACGGCATTCACTGTGAAGATGTCTGACTTACCACCCAGTCTACAGCCTTCACATGAGTCCAGCCTTATAGATTTTAACACAAGAGACCATTAATCAGCATCTGTGGCTCTGCCGCTCAGGCTCTAAAGCCATTCATCCTGTTACTATGAGCCAAGCAAGTCCTGCTCTTTCCACTTCCACCACGGCTCCGTACTGTGTGGGACTTCTTTTCAGTCAGGACTCGGCAGGGAATCTCTCATTAATCTTTCCCACTGTTTTCCACCACCTCTCCCTAATCCTGATGTTTTCTTCTGCTTGTTTTGTACTCTGTAATTTGTCTTATCGGTCACATTGACTCTATATTCTTTGTGTTGAGGAGCCTGGCTCTTGGCTTGTTTGCTTAAGGGTGTGGAATTGGCACAGCAGGCCACAGTTACAGAAGGCCTTCTCTGTCACGATACAAGGACGAGGCTTTTATCATGCCAGGTATACGAGCAGGCTGCCAACTTCCTCTCCTCCTGTTAATTTGCGAGGATGAATCGTGTGGACATGTATTGACAGGGAAGCTGCTGGCTCAGTGGGTGAGATTTAGATATCTCTGGTAATGATGCTGGTAGGTGGAGGCAACGTTAGCATTCCTTTTTTCATACAGCCTCATATTGTTTCACTAGACTGCATGGTCAGACACCCACTGTATGCTTTGGACTTTTGATTCCGTTTCCTTCTTTGTACTTTCTCAAATATGAGCGCTACTAAACGATTGCAGTTAACATTGCTTTTTCATTCCTTACTGTTTTCACATTTTTCTGTTACAGACCTGGAAAACTTCAAAACGCAGACAAGAAGTGCTGTCAATGTCAGGAAAGGCCAAGGGGTTGTTTTGTTATGTGGCACACCTTTGCATTCTGGAGGTAAGTCTGTATATCTCGCCATTTAAAGCAATTTGAACAATTTGTCAAATAGTGAATAATTAATTGGTTAGTCAAGCAAAAGATCTGTTTTCATAATCTTTAATCAAAATGCTCTTCCTTTTGCAATCACATTGCTTTTCCTTTGATGCCACTTTTAGCATTATATACTGTAATAATATTTATCCATATTTTCAATTACTTTATAGTTTTGTTTTTTCAGTTTTGATTTTATGTACAATTTTAGTAATTTTGTTATCAGTTTCTGATAAAAAAAAAAAAGTATTATTACTTTGTTGCTTTGTCAAGGCAACTATTCTAGTTTTAAGGTTTAAGTTTTTCATTTTATTTTATTTTATTTCAGCTTCCTTTCAATCACTGAAAATTATTACAAAGTTTAGTTTGTTTTAGTTAATAATAACAACACTGGGTTGTTAAATAATGTTAACCAATAGCCAAATAGATATTTAGGTAATTTTTTTGGTGAATTCTTTTCATTCAGTCTGGCTACACTCTGGTATGGGGCACACAGTTCTCACCATCCAATCAGTTCCTTATGGATGAAATTTCTGCCCTATTTTTTATTTTATTTTTTCTTCTTGTTTAATATCCTGCTTTACTTGAAAATGTGAAATTATGGAAGTAAAATGGGTTTCAAATGGCGATTCATTTTTGACTTAAAAAAAGTAGTCAGAATCTGTGAAGTGCTGCATACATACATGTACTTGCTCTTAAAACCATAAAATGCTTCATTTTATCCCATTGCATAACATGAAGCATTTTTTTTCCTTGTTTCATCATCCCTGGGAAATTATCTGAAACTTGCATGTTGCATTTGTTCATGTTGCCATTGAAACTACTATTTGAGAAGTATAATAAAGAACAATCCAATGTTGTTTCCAGGGGCGGATCTACCGAGGGTGGCATAAGAAAAAGCATTGCCACCCCATCTGCTACCTCAGATTTATCCCAGTATAAAATATAAATGTAAATAGTGTTTTCTGTACTCCATCTTTAGCAGCTGCGCTTTAATGTGATGACATAAAAAAAGATGTACTCTGTAAAAATGGCATGAAAACACGTCTGCTCCACGGCTGCTTACGATGTGCGTAGTCAACTTCATTGACTCTTATGAACGGGTTATTTTTGTGAGTCAAAAACACACAGCACAACCAGTGTAGCTCAATTCACGAACAAATTTACTGTTTTTCCATTTGTTCGTGAATCCAATCCCGTTCGTATAGTCTGGTATTGCGGTATTATTTTGCGCAACGCTTCTCGCTATATTTTGACTTTGTTGTTACTGTTGAGTTGTTACTAGTTGAAAGTCTCAGAAGTCTCATATGCTTTGATATTTTTGCCGTTCTTTTTTTCTAGCAAATTTAAACGTTTTTGTAGCTCTTAAACTTGATGCACTAAAACTTGATTTTTATGTCATCCAAGTAGCCTACATAATATTAGTAAACTCTTCTTTATGTAGCAATGACAGACCTATACTCTAACAAGCTCAGAGACATTTAGAATATGAATTATTTTTTTATTTTTTTTAGGGGTCCAAACACTGAAAGTGAATTGGACCCCAAATGAATTTATATTGCTAACTGCAAATTCTAATCTATCAGCCATTTCAACTGAAAGATGAACAGGATAAGGAATCTTTTAAGCCACATTTTCTATCATTTTTCATCCCTTTGAATGGAAATAAATGCATTGATCTAGTTCATTTGTATAACTATTGTGTACTGGCAGTATAGTTTTATATAATTAGTGTTCATAAAAATATGTGAAATGCTTATAGATCATTAAATATTTTACTTGTATCGACAGACATGATTAAATATAACGCTGTCCATTTAAAATGAAGAGACCACTTTATTTGTATTTTTCAAGATAATATTATACATTTTCTATAAAGACACTTATTTTCTTTTGTGGAATAATAAAGCAAACACTTAAACTGCAAGCATACGGTTAGACTACACATATTATAGAAATAAATTAAATGTTAGTCTTAAAAAATGCTTCAAGATTTTGAGCTACAAATGGTATGAAATTGTGACATCCTATGACGTGATTAATCTAATTTTAAATGTTGATACACATACACCACATCTATTAAGATGACAGTAAGCATTTTTATACTGGGTTTGGGTTTCTTTTTTTACTTCTCTTTTAATCTAACAGTAAGAGGAAGTGATTTCTTTTGAAATTCAGTTGCCCCTTTAGACACCAGTATATATATGATATATATTTCTTTCTGTGAAGATTCGAGATGGACTTTTCCAACTTGAATCAAACCACATCATAAGATAAATTTCAATGGGATCATTAATCATTTACATGGGACATTGGTGCTTGCACCCCGATGATTGCCGCTCGCGGCTGAATTTTGTTTTTAATTATAGTATAGATGTAGCATATGATATAGATTGAGTATCGATGATTGAATGCTTGCTTGCTTTCGTGTTTCTCCCCCCACTCTCTCACAGTCCTCATGTCATCCCCCATAAATAATTTCCTAGATCCACCCCTGGTTGTTTCACAGGCTGGAACCAGGAGTGGCGGAAATGCATGTTCGCATGGTAATTGTGCTTCTCTTAGGCATATATGCGCCTATCCTTAGACAAGACTGAGGTTGTAATTCAACCAGCTGTAATTGGACAGAAGTCATTAGACCCCAAGTGCAAACAAGAACCAGGCAGTGAGAAACATCAATATCAATTAGAGGTCGTGACTATTACTGCGACAAATGAGATGTCAGAAATTAGAAGATGTGAATTTGTTTGATAGGCTGGCAATTATAGTTTGCTGAGATAAATCTGTAATTAGCCATTTGTTTAATTAGAGAACCCAGAAGAGGAGCATTTCATATGAGAATACTCTAATGTTTGGCTTTAATGTCACAAGCGATTGAAAACGTAGGCTAACTATGACTAAAAAGCCAGAAATAAATAATTCAAAAGAGCTCGAGAAGGCAGACATTTATTCAAAATGCTTTGTTGTGAAGCAGACCCGTTTCTGACCAACTGATGGTCATTTTACTTGGAGTAAGCATGCTGGTTAGCATTAGACTTTCTAAAGAAACTCATTTACTATGGATCGCAGATCCTGCCATCGTTTGTTTGGCTTCAATTTGTTTTCTCATTTGGATCACTTTCTTTTCAATCAGACCTGAATCTGGAGGCAAATGAAAATAAAGACCTGAAATTGAAATCTCAACCCAATTAGTAGGAAATATGTTTTTTTTAGACGAATGCTTTTTTTTTTTTTGTGCTGAGTAGGTAATCAATTGTTTATCACTGAAGAATGCAAACAAGAATGCTAAACTTTGCAAATTTCAAACTGATTCTATTATAAAAGTTTTTGCTGTGCATAAGTTGAAGAATTACAATATTGCTTTTTATCTGTTTAGATTTAGGCTGCATATTGAACTCAAAAGATAAATGGGTTATTATTACCAACCTGTTTTATTGTG
Source organism: Rutilus rutilus (assembly GCF_951802725.1). Lineage (NCBI taxonomy): Eukaryota > Metazoa > Chordata > Actinopteri > Cypriniformes > Leuciscidae > Rutilus > Rutilus rutilus. The sequence goes on along the minus strand of NC_140217.1, from coordinate 33,481,098 downwards.
GAAGAAGCTATATTGTTTTACACTAGTAATATTTAAAACATCTAAGCTATTTTCCCTAAGAGCAATGCTGAAGATTTTCATTGTTGTAAAACTGCATGTGATCAAACTTTTTAAAAGCAAGTTTTCTCTGCTCCACATTTGCAGTTTCCTGCTAGATCAAAATGTCTTATCAAAGTACCCATGATTGGTTATTATTACCAACCTGTTTTGTCATAGTGGAGGAAGCTATATTATTCTACACGAGTAATATTTAAATCACTCTTTCCCAGGGCAACTGTTTTATCTGTTGAAAATATAGTGGGTTATCAAACCATTTTCTCTGCTCTACATCTGCTAAATCAAATGGCACAGAATCAATCTGTCAGGTTCTGCAAGAGAGAGGACCCAGACGCAGAATGAACGTGAAGAAAGTTTCATTAACAATACTGTAGACAGGGCACAACAAGGAGAGTGAGGCGTGAAACAGTTCAAACAGTAGGGCAGGGCAGATGACACGACAGGCAGGAAGTATGATCACTGAAACCTGGTACTGGGGTGATGAAGAGCTTGAAGACTGCAGATGAAGATGCAGCACCAGGTGGGATGATGGTGTGGAACACAAACAGGAACACAAGGAAACAGAGGCTTGATGATCTCTTCAATGTGAAAGGTGTTACAGTCTAGCTGTCAGACAGTGGGGGTCAATGGCCAGTAAATCTCAGGATGCAAGACAGGGCAGGAACAAACACAAGACTCACAATGAACAAGAAAAGACAAGATAAACAGACAAGGCACAAGAGTATAATTAAATAGGCAAATAAAAACTAAAATAGAACAAAGACTAGAGAGGAAAAAGAAAAGAGCTAGGATAAAACGAATGGAACTTGCAATCAAAAAACAAATAAAACAAAAGACCAAACTTATAGGGAACTAGAAACTGGAGAAGAAATAAAACTAAAAGAGAAAAGACAAAAAACTAGAACAAGACTTGAAGGAAAAAGCAAAAGGATACGCTACTGCTAGAAACGATCAAATACTCGACTAGAACAGGCACTATGTTTAACCGTACAAAAGCAAGCAAACAAGACTACAAAACGAACCAGCAAAGACATGAGGGAAGGAGGCACAATATAAAGGGACCAGAGCACATGGGGATCAGGTGAGCACAATTAGTGAAATGAGGACTAGACGTGGACTAAGCATGGGGGCGTGATAACGGGAAACAAGGAGGCAGGACAAGAGGAGCACATGGCAAACATAAACAAAGACACAGCCATGTGCTCAGACACAAGACAAACAAGGAAACATTAAACAGTGACAAAACAGACAAGACTGTCAGGGCGGGACCCCGACACAATCCACATACATGTACACTACCGTTCAAATGCTCAAGATCAGTACGGTTTTTTTTCTTAAAGAAATTGATCATTTATTCAACAATGTTTAAATGGATCAAAAGTGGCAGTGTAAGATTTTTATTTCAAATAAATGCTGTTTTTAGAACCTTTTGGGGTGGAAAAATGATCATGGTTTCCACAGACAACTGTTGGAACTGTTAGAACTGTTTTCTACATGGATAATAATGATAATAATAATTTCTTGATCATCAAATCATGTTGGAATGATTTGTGAAGGATCGTGATCATGTGACACTGAAGACTGGAGTAATGATACTGAAAAGCTTGGCCATCACAGCCGTAAATTGCATTTTAAAATATATTCACATTGAAAACAGTTATTTTAAATTGTAAAAAATATTACTGGTCTTACTGTATATTTGATCAAATAAATTCAGCCTTCTTTCCAAAAGCATTCCTACCTACCCCAAACTTTTGAATGTAGCATTCGATTTAGCTATTTAAGACTTAGAGTAGTTAGGATTTTGTGGCTCTTTTTGTTGCTGAATATATTTTTTATGAATTACATGTATAGACATTCATATTTTGAATGAATTGTAGAGCATTCAGAGCATTTATCTCTTGACTTTGACCATGTCCGTCATTATTTTAAAACTGTAGGCTTTTCTCCAGGATTTTTTTTTTATGCATCACTTCCTTACATTGCTAGAATAGAGCATCAATGCAGCTATTATATTGTATATAACAATATCGAGGACATGTCATGTACTTTTCCAGTGGTGGGCTCTTTCATTGTAGTTCTGAACAGCAGGTTTGTTAGTGTTTTCAGGAACAATTCTCTCTTTTCGATTGTTCGACGATCAGCGCGTTTGACAAAGAGCTCTGATGCAAGGATTGCTGGGCCAACCTGATCATAAAGAATTGCTTTTAACTTCACGACATCCAGCCAGCCAGCGTGTTTCCCTGTCATTTGATAGGCGGCGCGGTCTCGGGGGACACTTTTTGAGTGGCAGCCATCCTGTACACCTTTCCAACAGTTGCATCATGTGCACGAGCCTCTCTTTCCCATTCCCTTCCCCCTCTTAGGCTCCTGTAGATGACACGCTAATGCACTGTGGCAGGGCCTTCGGTCTTCTCTGGTTCAGCCTTTTTCAGTAAGAGCCAGCCATGCATGAATGACGCCAGCAGAGAAGCCTTCGTCCCTAGCCACGGTGAAGCCGGACAGGGCATGTGTCATAAGAGTGCCAGTGAGGCGCTTTAATCTAGTTTGTTTCGCTCCCTTTCCTGCCGCCTCACAAAGGAAGAGTCACTCTGTTGACTGAATCTCACCTGCCCTAAGGAGGTCAGCCCGAGGCAAAGCGAGTGGTGTAATACAGACACTTTGTACGCTTTCTAGCCGAGATTATAGTTTACCAAACAAATGACTCTACACCTTTCTGAAAATATAAATGTCTATGTCAGAATATAACTCTCTGTTTCTGACATCTCTCTAGACCTCACATTCACCTGGGTCTTCAACGAGTATCCTCACTTCGTCCTGCAAGACAGCCGGCGCTTTGTGTCCCAGGAGACGGGGAATCTCTACATAGCTAAAGTGGAACCATCTGACGTAGGGAATTACACCTGCGTGGTTAATAACACTATTACCAAGGAGAGGGTCTTCAGTTCGCCGACACCTTTAGTGCTGAGAAACGATGGTAAGAGGGTTGTCTGTCAAATACTGTACAGTTTATGCACCATAAAGGAGCGTACACTGTAAAAAAAGATTATTGTAATTTTAAAGATAAAAGACTCTTTTTAATTTTACAAAAGATTTTAATTTTTTAAAAGATAAAATTATACGCAAAAAAACGGTTACTTGGTTAGCGGTAAAGGCTCCGATATACTTCAAACGATATCTACAAACTGAAGTCATTATGAACAAAATCAGGCAAAAACGAAGGACGTTTGGAGTTGCCAAAGCAACCTTTTTAATAAAAGTTTGCTTGTTTGTTTTGTACTACCATTGGTTCATGGCGATTACGTAATAGGTGTGCGATGAGGCTCAGCCCTTCTTTGACGTGGATATCTTCTGTGGTTCATTTGTTCTGTTTGAGGTTGGACATCCTGCTTTATACGAGAGCTGCTTTATGGTAAAAAATAAAGTCGTAATTCTAATTGAAAGCGACACTGTCACTGTTTTTCATGTTTAATACTGTAAAGCTGCTTGCTTTAAAGCAATATATTATATAAAGTGCTGTACAAGTAAATGTGACGTGATGCTAAATTGCAGAGCTGGTGCATATACTGTATATTCACATCGCTATGTTCAGATGTTTTCTGAACTCTTATTTTCTCACTGCTGTCATTTTTGTTGTCTGTTCATTTTGTTGTTGGGAGGAAAGCGCGCAGCACGTATTAACATATTCATCTAAATGGCGCTCTCAGCCGCTTGGGCAGGATCAGGATGTTCATTAACAGTATACCGCTGCTCATATATGTGACCCTGGATCACAAAACCAGTCACATGTCGCACGGGTATATTTGTGGCAATAGCCAACAACACATTGTATGGGTCAAAATTATCTATTTTTCTTTAATGCCGTTCCATGAAGATATTTTGTAAAATTTCTGCCGTTATTGTATAAAACATTTATTTTTCTGAGTGGATGCGGCACAATCGCGAACATAAATGGATAACTTTAAAGGCGATTTTCTCAATGTTTCGATTTTTTTTTGCATCCTCAGATTCCAGATTTTCAAATAGTTTTTTCAAATGTATCTCAGTTGTAAATATTGTCCTATCCTAAGAAACCATACATCTATGGAAAGCTTATTTATTCAGCTTTCAGATGATGTATGAATCAAACCAAACTGGTTTTGTGGTCCAGGCAAAAAACGAAGAAGACATATTCCCTATGTATCGGGGGCTTAAGCAACCTTACTCTATATTGTGAAAAACTGTAATAGATATAATGGGATATTTCATGCAATTTTACAGTAAAATACAGTTAAATTTACAGTTTTTGTGAAAAAACTGTGAAAAAGAGTGAAAAAGAGCAAGTCATCTTATAATTTTACAGTAAAAAAATCGTAAATAGTCCCAAAATTCTCGGTGTGACACCGAGTTTCAGTGAAACTCTTAGTTTCAGTTATGTACATTAAAACACAGGTGGTAAAGAGAAAGATTCAAGACAAGTAGCTTTTCGACAAGCTGAGGTAAATACTAATGTATAGAAAGTTCACACACTCTAAAGTCATACACTCTAAAACAAACCACCATCATGGTAACACACTAAAATAATGTAATAAACATTAATTTAACAGCATAAAATGCAACATAAAACCTTAAGGTGGTTGTCAGTATTTCATTAAGCTAAAAAAAAAAATTTAGTATTTGGTATATCAACATTATTTCAGTTAATGAAATTTACGATTTGTTTAGTCTGTAAAACTTAAAATGTTGCTACCATATTTTTTAATGGTAATTCTCTGGCAAGATTTCACAGATATTTTTCAGTTGGGTCAAAAGAGCAAGTGGCATTTTTTGAGAGATCTTCATTCGTAAATGTCAGAGATGTATTTATGCCGCTGTCTTGAAAGCTAAACTGCCTCTTTTAAGAACTCTAACCTGCACTCTTGACAATGTCTCAAAGGAGGCCACATTTCCATTTGAGATGGATCCTGTTTTTATTATGTGTGTTCCATAAATCTTTAATAACGTGTCTCTGTATTTCTGGCACAATCTTCTCGGTTCCCCAGCTCATTGACAGGTCTTTGTGGTTTGCCATTTGTTGTTGTTTTGCTTGTATTCTGGAGTACAAAGCTTGTATGTTGTAAATCATGAATGACAAAGCCGTTTGCATCTGTGGTGTATTGTCTGCCCATGGCAGGAGCGATGGGAGAGTACGAGCCCAAAATAGAGCTTCATTTCCCAGACACCATTCCAGCTGCTAAAGGATCCACACTGAAGCTAGAATGCTTCGCCCTGGGAAAGTAAGTCCGACATGCACACACCTGGGTCTGTCTGCGTCCTCTCTTTACAAACTGTTGCCCGAGTTCACACCCTTGCTTAGCTCTGTTTCATTTTATCCTGCGTTATAAAATACACCAAATTTGTGATCAGCACTTCAGGTTCTTTCTTAATGCGATTTGCAATCTGTCACGGAAGCTTTTTACAGACGCCTTTTCACTATAATGGCCTGCTTTGCAGAGACCAATGACCTGCAAGATTTCCTCCTTAAATAGTGTGGAAATAGAGCTGCAAGCTTCTTTTCAAAAGAAGAGCAGAAGGGTTGTCGTTTAGAAAGGGGGAAATGCAGGTTTTCAGAAAGCGGGAGATGGTGGCTTTTCAAACTATACAAGGAGTGCGTCACCCTAGATTCAATTCTGAATAAGATCCATTCACGCTCAGATTTTCTTAATGGGGTATATATTCGAAGAAATAAGGGGGAAATGGATTTTCTTTTGCCAAACATTATGGTATTTCAGATCCTCAGTCAACGTTCCTGTAGATAGTTCTAGCAACTCCGCTGTCATGGATTTGATTCCTGAAATACATGAACTGATCAAACTATAAAAGCATCAACCAAATGCATATATGTACACTACCACAAAAGTTTGGGTTCTGTAAGATCTGTTAACACTTTTTGAAAGAAGTCTCTAAAAAAACACAATATTGTGCAAGTTTATTACCATTTAAATTCATTGCTTTCTATTTTAATATATTTTAAAATGTAGTTTATTCCTGTGATGGCAAAGCTGAAAATTCCTTCAGAAATCATTCTAATATGCTGATTTGGTGCTTAAGAGATTTTGTGCTGCTTAATCATTTTGTGGAAACCATGATACATTTTTTTTTAGGATTATTTGATGATAGTTCAAAATAACAGAATTTATTCAAAACAGAAATATTTTATAACAATACAAAAGTAGTTACTGTTACCGTTGATCAATTGAATGCATCCTTGCTGAATAAAAGTATACATTTAAAAAATAATAATAATCTTACTGACCCTGAACTTATAAATTGATAATAATTATTAACAATAATTAAAAACGATCAATGCATAGCTAGAATTAATTGTATGACACTTTAGATAAAAGCTTCTCCTAAATGGATTTCCACTCACCAAACATTACATGTAACCACAATTCATGACCTAGACCATGTAATTCCTCAAATGGATTTGTGTGAATGAAAAAAAGTTCCTTTAGCTGGTAGAAAATGAAGCTCGCAATGCCAAGGTTGTAAATTTGATTCTTACAGAATACATTAATGATTAAAAACCTTGAATGCTTTGAATAAAAGTGTTTTCCAAATGCATAAATGTAAATGCAAAATGTACAAATGCGTAGCTTGGATATGCAATGTATGTCGCTTTGGATAAAAGCGCTTGTCAAACATTTCTACCGTAGCAATGCCAAGGTCATGGATTTGTTTTCCAGGCAATTAACATACTAATTAAACAATTATATTTGCTGTAGGTATAGGTGAAAGTTTTTACCATATGAATTTGTCTAACTGGTGGCTTTGCTTCGGTTTCACAGTCCAGTTCCTAAGATCAGCTGGAGAAGAACCAGTGACGTTTCATTCCCAAGCAAGGTCAAACTGAAAAATTCTAACGCCATTCTGGAGATTCCGAGTTTTCAACAAGAGGACACAGGGACGTATGAGTGCATAGCGGAAAACAGTCGTGGAAAGAATGCTGCAAGGGGTCGCGTGTCTTTCCATGGTGAGTTGTTTTAACACTAACCCTCGATTTCTAGGTTATTTTCTTATATGTATTTGTCATTTAATACCTCTTTCTCTTTCCATCTTATATCATAAACACCCTTATCAACATCATTTTCCCGAAATTTATTGTTATACATTTTTTTGTGTATTTTTTCAACCTTTTGAATTTGTTATTTGATAAGTATAAATAGATGCTTCTTTTGAGAGATCAACTTTGTCTCATCAAGATTTACAGTAATTTGAAAAAATATGTCTGTTGCCATATGGCAGTTCTGTCCCGCCTTGAAACTGGAGTAATAAATCAGTAGACAGTGGCATCAGTTATACTGCAGATATGTATTCATTTGGAGGTGTTTTATAGAAATATAATTATATTTTTGCAGTATGAACATTATGATTTATGTTTCATCTTTTGTGAAAAATGAACACAGGATAAATTATTATGGTTGACTTAATTTGAGTTTGTAGGAGATCCAACTGCCTCCATATAAATTAATTAAAAAGACATGAATTTAATCAATAAAAACATTTTATATTAAGACAGCACAGAATGCCACTTTATATTGTTAACTTTATTTATTTATTTATTTAAATTTATTTGTAATCTTTTTGTTACTGAAGCAATTTTAGAGCAAAAAATAAATCATAATGTTTACCAGAAAGAAAGCAAAGCTATTGTAAGTTTGACATGATTCATTAACAGTTTTGTAAGGTTCTATACTACCTGGAATGGCATAATTATGACATTGTCTACTGTCATTATGTTTAAGCTGCACACAACCTCGCTATGCCATATATGTCATATCTCACAGTGAGGACGTCATAACAAGTGTCTCATTTGACTTGTGTCCTTGAGAGACATGACATTTCATGATTCATGTGATTGTGACCTTCTGCAATGAGCACCTCATTGTAGAAGGTCACAGTGGCATTCCATGAAAAGTCAAGCTTAATTTGAAAATGTATGGCATTGTTGTATTAATAACCTTTACCTTTACCTTACCTTTTTTTAGTTTTTAAAAATTGAGTGTTTATCAGAGTGGCACAAAACATTGTCAGTTTTGAAATAGAAATTGGAACACACACAAAAACATTTAATGGATTTAAGGAGTTTTGACCCTCATAGGAATGAATGGGAAATTAAGAAAGAAAAAAATGTATTAGCCTATTTGCACTTTCCAGAACACAGACACACACCACACACACAAATGAAAAGATACGACCATAGAACATCCCAAATGCAGAACACACTTACATACACACACAAACACACACCTAGAAATTCCCTTTTTTTCTCAGAATTGGTAAATATAAACTTGTAATTGCGAGTTATCAGGTCCAATTCGGGGGAGAAAGTCAGCTCACAATCCCACATTTTTATTGAGATTTTAAATCTTGAAATTACCACAAAAAAGTTACAATTGGCTGTTATAAACTCACAATTGTGAGGAAAAAAGTTATTTCTCAGAATTGTGAGTTTATATCTTGCAATTCAGACTTTATAATTGCAATTGAGAGTCTGCGAGTCTTGCAATTCTGAGCAAAAAGTCATAATTGTGAGATAAAAAGTCGCAATTACCTTTTGTAATTTTTTAGTCTGTGGCGGAAACAAGCTTCCATAGAAATCTAACACACACTCTGAAGTCTTTTTGGATTTTCTGTCTTTGCAATGACTGTGTGAATAAATGTGCATTTGTATGCTGTGAAACTCAAATACAATTCTGTAGGATAAAGGAAAACGGGAGTTTGCCTTGCCAAAGTAGATAGTGTCTGTTCCACTATTTGACTTTGTGCAGAAAACAAGCAGTTTGAAAAGCACTGGATTGGTGTCGGTCTTAAAGGATTCATAGGTCTTATCCTAGGTTTATTCAAATTAACATTTGTGAAGAGAAATGCAATCATACGAATGTGTTAATTGATCTCAAGACTCTGTACGTGGCACTGGAGTGTTTGCCAGCCAAAAGGATAATAAAGCTTCCAGAAGGAGGTCAAAGGATTTGTAGCTCGGAACGGAGCATGTGAATTGTGAGCATGTGATTGAATTGATGTATTCACTGAACATCTTACTTCAGTAGTTAGATACATATTCACATGGCTCTTGTGAAATGGGTCGTCTATTGTTTGTTGTTATAGGAGTGTCAAGCATGCAGTCAATATTATACAGACTAGCGAATGAGTGTATGGTGAGCCTTTTTGGAGGTGGTGAAGCGGATTATGCGATTCTCATATTGCAGCCTTTTCTGATAATGATAATTAATAATTCAGGGGTCACACTGTGTGATTAGAGCAATTTAATTAAATGTGGGATTTGCTGTCTGTAAGTCAACTAACTTTGAAGGAATAGAAAAATGTTGTCATCATTTGCTCAACCTCGTGAATCTGATTTATGGCACACAAAAGGGGTTATATCCTTGTATACATTGATAAATTACATACATTACCATTTAAAAGTTTAAGGAGAAGTAAGATTTTATTTTTTTTAAGTAAAATGTATGGGGGGATGTATTTAAATGTACTTAAATGTATGGGGAAAAAGCAACCAGGAGAAGCCTATAGCATCTCCTTTAGTTTTGCATAGATGAAAGAAAGTCATATAAGTTTGAAATGACTTGTAGGGTGAACATACAATGATGGATTTTTCATTATTGGGTGAACTTTTACTTTAATTGTTTCTGTCATCAAGGCAGCCTTGGGAATCTATTAGCCTTGGGTAATGTGGGTGGTTTTAATATGCAAGTGTAACATTTCATTTATGTGTATTATTTAATATGTCCATAATCTACCCTTTATCCATTGTTTGATTGATCAATGTGCTTTCTTTCCACAGCCACACCTCACTGGCTGCAAACAACGACAGACACGGCATTGTCCATTGAGGAGAATCTGTTTTGGGAGTGCAAAGCCAATGGGAAACCAAAGCCCTCTTATAGCTGGCTGAAGAACGGAGAAACTCTTATATCTGAGGTACTTTAGGGCTTTATCTGCTCTTACTGTACTGTAGTTCAAGGTCAATGCAAACATATTCTCATTGCTGACATAAGCGAGGGGAAAAAAAGTTGAAGTAAAATCTGTTTAAGTAGGAGAGACTCCCATCAACCAACAAAAGCAGTTATAAGGCAGCTGAAAGACTCCATTAGATGTGACCTGCATTCAAGCCGAGAGTGACCCGCGCCTCCTCCCCTCCCTTCCATCACACATCACGTCAATCTCTCCTTGTGACTCTTTGTGCTGAGGTCAGCCCTTAAAAACAGCCGATAGGCTTAAATGTCTGCTATGCCATTAGCAGAGCCATCAACTCAACACCTCCCTTCCTGTCTCATATACTTTTCCGACTGGGCGCCCATGCCAAATGAATTGGCCATTAGTATTTTACTGTTATGTTCAACGTTTCTTTTCTGTTCATCGGAGCAGAGGGTCAGCATTTTTTTTTCCTCTTTCTGCTTTGTAACCTCCTCCACCCTCTCCAAACCCATCTGTAGATGTTCAACCCGACAGACTTTCAGTGTTATAAAAGTGTTTTTATTGATTGATATTGGATATACATTGGCTGATATTGGATATAAAAATGTTCAGTTCCCATATTTTTACATTTAAATCATTTAATAATTCTGTCAGATGTATAATTTGTGACAAATCTTAAAATGAATATCCATTTTCATAGTTTTAATGTTCAAGTTGAAATGGATGATTTCACTTGTAGACTTTTAAATTATTAATTTTAGTTTTACATTTTTTATTTCGACAAAATCCCATAGACTTACAGGAAAGCAGTGTTATTTTAGTATCTTTGAGATTTTATCATTTCTGTTTTCATTTTCATTTTTAAGTTTTAGTAATTTTGTTGTGTTTTTGTCATATTAATTAGGCTGCTTTTATTAATCATTATTTTATTAGTTTTTAAGCATATATAGTTTTTTCTTAGTTTTTATTTTAGTTTGAGTTATTTTAGTACATCAAGAGGTTTCATGTTCAACTAGCTGACATAAAATAGGTTTTAAGTTTTTTTAAAATGTATAAAGTTTTTTTTTAATGATTTTAGTTAACTATAATAACCCTGCTTTGAAGGAGGGACCCAAACCATATCTAGTGACCAGATAGCAATTTAATCTTCAAATTTGATTTTCAAATCAAAATAATATTTTGACTTTTGACCAGTAAGCAACCATGAAATCAAGCAACCCAGCAACCGCATAGCAACCATTTTCCTGTGATTTGTTTGTGTATGTGTCTACAGGGCCGAGTGCAAATAGAGAACGGCGCTCTCTCCATCTCCTCGCTAAACCTCTCAGATGGCGGGATGTATCAGTGTGTGGCGGAGAACAAGCACGGCATCATTTATTCCAGCGCCGAACTGATGGTGCTTGGTACGACCTCTGCGTTTCCACTGCCTGCTCTCCATCCTTCATTTGAATGATAAAACTTTGAGTAGTCACAGCCCAAGCTCAAATTACAAAGCAGCACTGAAAACATCCATGTGATTAAGTGCTCCATTGTAACACTCATATTTCCCCTATATTGATTCTGAAATGTATTCATTTTAATCAGAACACTTTGGTCAATACTGTTCGTGCGAGGCCAGTGTCAAATAAATGGCGTCTTTTTAAGATGTAGGTTTAGTTAAAGACAAATGGCCTGGAAGCAGCCAGTGGAAGCGGACAGCTTTATTTGTTAAGTCCTTTAGACTTTTCTAAAAGGCTTTCTTCCCTTTTTTTTTTTTGCCAGAGGCTGTTTGAACGTCAATTGCTGTTCATCACAGATTCCATTGAGTGTGAGTCTGAGGACTAAATCTCTCTGTCTCCTACAGCCTCTGCTCCCAGCTTCTCCCAGAATCCTTTGAGCCGAGTGCTTAAGGCTCGCTCGGGTAGTGACGTTAGCCTAGATTGCAGACCACATGCTTCGCCCAGAGCCATTAGCCTGTGGAAAAAAGGGACTGAGATACTGCAAAGAACCGAAAGGTATTTAGCTTTTGAGTTTATATTTTATCGCATTGAAGACTTTGGCCATGTGATTTATTGATTTTTTTGTGATGTTTATCAATTATCTATTACTCTCAAGGATTTCCCTCTTCCCCAATGGAACACTTAAGATCGCCAACGTAACGAAGCGAGATGGAGGTAGTTACACGTGCATCGCTAAAAATCAGTTTGGCACAGCTAGCACAACAGGAAGGCTGATAATCACAGGTGAGTCATTCTGTTTTATATTCTCGATCAAAGTGTTTTAGTGCATATTGAGATTCGAACTCTGCTTGCAATATTTTCCAGATCCGGTTTCTCCACTGTTTCTCTCACCCCACTATTTACTGTGCCCCTTTTCTATTTTCCATTACAAATGAAAAAAAAAAAAGTATTACAAATATTATTCTCCTAGCAAAGACATAATATAATGTATTTGTTGTAAAAAAAAAGAAAAAAAGCTGATTCATTTCTCTCAAAAATGTTTTGGGATTCTTTTGACAATCAGACATTTAGCTTTAGACTTTAAAGTAGCTTTGGATGAATAACAGCTTTATTTTTGCTGTGCAGAAAATACACAGCCCAGTTCACTCTTATTGTTGACTCAGATACTGTACTCTTGATGGCTTAACTATGATTAGCTTTGAATGAAATGCCACATCTGGCACGTATCAAAATGCATTGCTTCAGCTGTTTCAAGAAATGTATTAGCCAACTGACATCTTCATTCTTCTAAGTTTCTGTTGTCATCACTGTCAGCCTTTCAAGTCAAAAAATCACAAAGCATAAGATTTGTTTTATATAATCAAGCAGACTGAGAAGTCTCACACAATGCCTCTGCTCTGTTTCAAGACAAATAGCTTTTGTTGTCAAGTCTCTATGTCTAAAAGTTTTAAGAGATCTTTTCAAACTCTAATTTAAGTAATGGTTCACCCAAAAATGTTAATTCTGTCATCATTTACTCATCATCATGTTGTTCAGAACTCGTAGGATTGAAACACAAAAGGAGAAAATATGAAGAATGGACTCACTGTAATTGCATGAAAAACATTTCTCAATAATTTCTTAAATTCTCATTTTGTGATTTTCACTGAAGAAATACAGGTTTGGACAGATGTGGAACTACATGAAATATTCTCTTTGGGTGAACTGGCCCTTTAAGTTAGCCGCCTATATTGTGGACGTATAACATTCTTTCTCTAGTTTAGTTCGTATGCCCTCTTGCTTCAATCTTCCACACAGTTCAGTCCATGTTACACTAATTACTCACTGTTAAGGTCATCCTTAATTGCTGTGGCCATTATCCATGTGGATTGTTATATCCTCGTTAAGCTATGGATGTTATTCCTCACTTTTGTTCTTCATCACATAGTTTACGGGTTTAATCAGCAGTATTTTCATGGCAAATCAGAAGAAACTCATTAGCTATGGACCATCGAGACCTCTATGTGAGCCCATACGTCTTTTGCAGGGTTTCTCTTTCTTCTCTTCCTTGTATTTTTCTCTCATTATGTTTTTGTCATGCACCGGCAGTTGACCTCCTTAATGTAATTTAATTAAAATGACCTTTCCCTCACAAAGTGCCTTCACCCAACTGTATTCTGCTCACAGTAGACATGCTGCCAATTCATTTGGCTCTTATTAAAATCTACTTTATGTTCTTCTCAAATTAATAGTCCCCATATGGAAAGACAGCAGCCAAAAATCTAAGTATAGCACCTAGAAATTATGATTATTTATTACAGCAATAAACCACCGCAGGCTGTGGTAAAATTGCTAACCCACAGCCTCGAGCGCATGGCCTATTGCTCATCAGGACCATAGCAGTGTATACACTGATGTTCAATACATATATTAATAATGATAATCACAATCTTACCATGCAAATTATTTTTATACAGTATTTGAATTAATATATTATATAGGTAAAATAGTTTTTGTTTTATCACAAAATCACAACATATTTTAATGAATTTATAAATAATGTTTAAATAACATTGGTGTCTATTTTTTAAAATTCTAAATTGTAAAAATGAAATGAAAGCAAATTTTTCCTCTGGAATATGTTTTTTATTATTATTGCTGATTATTTTATATATTTTTTCCTCATGTCCTCAATATAATCATTTTAGTCTTTTGTGTACTTTTTAACAGTTTAAATGTGGCTCATCCAATCAAGCCTTGTATTATAAATAAATTAATTTATTAGTGTATTATTTGCATGCAATTTTGGGTTAAAATGTGACTTTTAACTATTTAAAAATATTTTTATTGATGCATTTAATTATTCAGTGAAATATAAATCATTATGAAAATAGAAATAAATCATATAAATATATTTATATTTAAATATAAACACATCAATAATGTATTTATAATTGACATTTGTCTCAATTGTTGCGGTGGATTTTAGTATTATAATGCAGAATAATTATGCAGCCTACCCTTCTGGAACAGCCTTTGGGTCGGGAGCTCGCTAGGTTTTTGGAACAGAGTGATTGTCTTGTTATTTGCCTGGTCACAGAAGAAGTTCTCTCGCTTTAGTTTGTGTCCCAGAGCTAAACTGACAGACTGTGTTGGCACTGTAACTAACAGAGCCCACGAGGATCAGCCAGGGCCCCAGCAGCACTGAAATCACTGTGGGGGAGAGCATCGTGCTTCTCTGCCAGGTGACTGCCGATCCAGCCTTGGACGTGGCCTTCTCGTGGGCCTTCAACGGTCAGCCCATCGATTTCCATCAAGACGTGAACCACTTCGAGCGAGTGGGAGGGGTGAGTATTGTGGTTTTAGGGCAATATGGCAACCTCAGCACCCTCATCCCACACCACCCCCTCCAAACATGAAACATTTATAGGGAGCTATCTTGGAAAACAGGATTTTCCTTGCTGTTTTGAAAAAAAAGGGTTTGATGTACTGTGTAGACATAATCTAACATTCACAAATCATTTATGAAGACTTGACTGCAACAGTAGCAAACAGGTCTGAAATGAATGACTAAATTGCAGTGCAGAGCAACACAAGTGTATTTCATAAAAAAATAAATATGCTCTGAATTTGTAGAAAATTACGCCCATAAGGGGACATGGTGGTGAAAAGGAAAAATAATAAATCTATGCAAAAAGTTTTGCGTTCCCCTGAGACACTTCGCGTTCGCGTTTCTCGGGGGAACCCGAAACATTTGCGATTGAACGCAAAAGCATTGCCAGGTAAGTGTTCCTCCCATCTCATTTTTTTCTTCTTCGCCATGTCCTTTTAGGGGCTCCGTAGAATATGGTCCTTTTAATGAAGTACAAGAAATGTGTCAGGAGAAATCTGTACAATAAATTGCGTGTTGTAATTTCTTAACAAATTCAAAGTAAGGTGAGTTTATTTGAGCCGGAGGAGATAGAAAAAATATATTTGTTTTGTTTTGTTTAGTTTTTTTGTGCTCATCAGTCGAATCAAACCAAGGAACCCAGCTTGTAATGCAATTCATTTTATTGAATAAATCTCAAACACGAGCACTTGGACTACGGTAACTGGGTTTTAATCTAACCATTGTACTGGACAGGAACAAGCTATTTGGACTTTGAATGCTCTCCCTCAAAGAGATTTGCCAGCTGTTATGTCTGTCGTTTGATATTCATCCCATTCTTGGGATGAATTTTGGTTTCTTGTTCTGGGTCATTCTATTGCTGAACTACATTGAATGTGAATGATTCAACATGTTTACCAAACAGCTGTTCTTTACAAACTGAACCAGGGAAAGAGGCCAGATCAATTAAGAGTCTTGTTCCCATTTTACCCCTCCAGTTTCACAGGACGTTTTACATCTCAGGGTAGACAATTCCATATTGCAGCAAGATGCCAATGAATTAAAATCCTGCCTTATAAGAAATGCATTGTGTTGTCACATTCCATTTTGCTGTTTTAGTTTAGATTTTTCCTTGGTTGGCTTGGGGGTTTGAACAGAATAATAAACAGCTCTTGATCATTTAGAATCAAGGATTTGAAACCTGGATGCAGTCTAAGGTTCTTGAAAGCCTGTCTGAGAGGGTTCTATAACTTATTTATTAACAAAATATTTGTAGAATATTATAAAATAAATGATTAAATATGAATATTATTTATTATAAAATAAATACAAATAAAATATTGGATTTTCCCCCCACACGCCTTGGGCCCATTATCGTGATCTTGATTCGGGCCACTCAAACCCACGGCCAGGCCCTGCCTTTTATTGTCATGTGATGGTGGCTGCGTAAAGTTCATACGTGGGCTTCTCTCAAGGGCAATTACACATGACATTGACATATGCAGATGGGGGTTATAATGAGATATGGCTTTCACGGATTCACACTTTCTCTGCCCCCAAAGATTACGCCTTCCGTCTTAGCAGCCTCTGATGAGTGCATTACCATAATTAAACATCTCCCGCTCCACAGTCTTCCCTGTCCAACCCTGAAATTTTGGAGTCCACTGAACCATTGAATGGGCTCTCTTATTGATATTGATTGAGTTTAAGGCATTTTTTTTAATAGGAATTGAACTTGATTGAGAGGAAACCACAGTCAAACATAAGTGCTGGTCGTGTTTTGAGAGCATGGAGAGCATCAGACAATTGTATGTACTATTACAGTAGAGTAGTGGTCTGTGGTTTGGGGATGGTAGACCACTAGAGACATCAATGTGATATGATTTAGCTTCTATGAACTTCTGGGCATACTTTATTTAAAAGCCAGGGCGAAACACAGAGATAAATTGTGTCTGCAGTCTTGGAGTTTTAAGAAAAAAAAAATTTGTTTTATTTTATTTTCAATATTTTGTTATCATCTTATTAATATGAAAAATAGCATAAATAAAATGTTTATTTATTTTTTAATTGTATTATTTATTTTTAGAATGTCAATATCGGTTCATCAAAACACCAGCATTTAATCAGAAAACCCTGTCAATTAAAGTCTTTCGCACGCTGTGCTGTCTTATGCTTAGCTGTGTCTTCATTCAAAATGAAGTCTGTAGTCTACCAGAAATACAGAGTCTTTATGACTTATCTGCTTATGCTTATCTGGAACAATATTCACTCTCACTCTGCATGTTCTTTGTTCATTTACCTGGTCCTGGCTTATGTAATTGTGGAATAATTAGTATCGTCTTACCAATTAGCCACAGCGTGTGTGTTTTACTGAGCTCCTGTGTGTCTGAGAGAGCTGGATCTGAGTGAATCCCTGAGGCTAGTCACCGAGGCTGTTTATGAAGGTCCACACATATCTCAAGTGCACAGCAGCCATTTTAAAGGGATGGATGAGTATGCAGAAATCTGCAGATAGCATGACAGGGAACATTATTACACCTGCCTTTATTTTGGTGATAATTACATAGCACATATTGGTTTTGAAAACAGGTACTTTGTTACTCAAGCTATAATAGAGAATTCAAAAACAAAATGAATACAGCTACAAAGGAACAAAAGAAATTCCTGGAGCGAGATGACAACAGTCGACCATCCACAGGAAAAAGAGAGACAATTACCAGAAAGAAAAGCAAAATAACTCTGCAGTTGCAAGTGTCCCAAATATGTGTGTGACACAGATCTGGTTTGTTGGATGACCGTGTAAACAGTAAAAATCACTGGATGTGACATTTACAAATCTGATCTGGGCCACCTACGTATGTGGGAATAAAAAGTTTTTTTTTTTTTTTTTGACTTTAGTGTGAACACTTGGCTCATGCATTTTATTTGTTGTCAATCTAATGGCAATTTCAACTTGATTTTATGCTTGATTTACCTTTGGTGTGAATCATAAAATAATGTATATTGAATCCTGTTTAATTTCTAGTACCTGAAGACTAAAAAAATACTGTTTAATGTTATTTTTTAGTATTATTTTTCTTTATTAATTTTCATAATAATTCCATAATGTATTTTGTGAAGTCAGAGTATGTTTGTACAGGTATAGGATGGGCTATATTTTGCATATACAGTAATGTGTGCAATGCATTGTTCACTGAGCAGAGATGTTCCAATGATGATGATACTTCAAATGTGTACAGTTGGCATTTTCTTTACAAGTAAAGGAATGTTTTCAACTGATGCAAATGTACCAAGAATGTATACACCGAGGGATAGTTTCTTAATATGGAAAGTGGATTGTACCATGTGTAAGCATGAGGTATACGTTCAATTTTTAAACATAAGCAACATGTTTTTCTACCTTACAAGGAAGTTGAAAGTCGCTCAGTGGTGTATATAAGCTCAATCTTACTGTACTGCGGCAGAGAAACACCGGGAACACATAGACCTAGCACGAATACAACATTCTCTCCTATGCTGACATGTATGAAGAATAAAGATTTTTCTTGGCAAGATGACTGGTGTCCGGTTCCGTGAATCAAATAATAACAGGGAAAAAGGCTTAATTCCAAGTCTACAGTACCTGTTTGCGTCTCCCTTTCTCTTATTTTTGGAAATAGTACCAGAATTTAATGACACGAGCCAAAAGTTACAGTGCTTGAGGTTATGCGTTGATTCATGAAATATGCCCAGACAGCAACATAGTTGCTATATCTGGCCCACATCTGGTACGTGTGGATTCCATGACCGACTCTATGTTGCTGCCTAGGTGTTATGAATGATAATGCATCACACTTATTATAAAACTAGTGTTTATCATTAGAGATAGGGTTTGGTGTCCTGTGCTGTAACAACATGATAAATTATTAAAGCAGTAATCTTTATATTGTGTTTCCACTTTTCCAACAGAGCTTTTCCGGTGATCTTATGATTCGAAACATCCAGCTTAATCATGGTGGGAAATACGTTTGCCTTGTTGATACAGACGTCGAGAGTTTGTCTGCTGATGCAATATTAGTTGTTAAAGGTAGGAACAAATTGTCTTCGGTTTATGTCTACATGCACAATATTTGCTTTCTTCCGCAATGAAGAGCTTCCTGCGAGGTGTGTATTTCAATAAAAGGGCACTGCTAATGTAGCAAGAGTTCAGAGAGTGCTAAATGTGTCACTTGGGATGTTTTATGGGGCCTCGTCTTTGCTGCTGCGTTTTTGTGAGTCACATTGTTATTCATGGTCATTACACATCACGGTTCTGTCCCAGGTGTTTGGAGAGGAGCTGTTTATCATAGAGGATGTCTTTAATTGGCTCATTTACACATCGGCTAAGCAGCACAACAGGCCCTAGAATGCAGTGCAAATGAAGAGAAAACATTTAATGGCAGAGAGTTATTTGGAGCAGAAATGTGAATCATTTAGTTGCGCATATACAAGCGTACACACATACACACAACTTGTTGCCCTTGCTAAAACTGATGAAAACATACACAAGCACAAGCTTGCCATGTCTAACACCTTAGAACACACACTCCTAAACAATAGTCTTCTTCTAATCAGAGTGAGGCAGTTTCCAAGTCATCAATATGCACAGTGCATGGACCAAATGTAACATTTGAGCAGGTGTGAAGTATAATCAAA
Source organism: Rutilus rutilus (assembly GCF_951802725.1). Classification (NCBI taxonomy): domain Eukaryota; kingdom Metazoa; phylum Chordata; class Actinopteri; order Cypriniformes; family Leuciscidae; genus Rutilus; species Rutilus rutilus. The sequence continues at coordinate 33,461,622 of NC_140217.1, read as the reverse complement.
TGCTCCTAATTAATTCAATTCCTTATGGGCTATGTGATTGAGTCAGGTCCCCCCAGCCCCCCAGACTTGGTCGTGGTGGAGGAGGTCACAGACAGCACGGCCCAGCTGTCCTGGAGCCCAGGCCAGGACAACGGAAGTCCCATAACAGGATATGTCATCCAGGGCAGGACTCCCTTTACTGTCGGCTGGCAAGCTGTCGACACAGGTACATCACCCAACTCTTTGTCTGTACATGGAAATAATATCCATGCGATCAGCACAAGGAAATAATAAATAAAATAAAAAATACAATCTCAATGAAAAAGCTGAATTATGATTTTATTTTATAAAGTTATATATATTTATAAACATATACAGCCTACAGTGTATGTAATATTAGTTTTTAGTATATTGGTTTTCTATGGAAGCTTGTTTCTGCCACAGAATAAAAAATAAAAAGGTAATTGCAAATCTTTATCTTGCAATTCTGACTTTTGTCTCAGAATTGCATGATATAAACTTGCAATTGTGAGTTATAAAGTCAGAATTGTGAGATATAAATCGATAGGATTCAATATACATTTTTATGAAATCCGATTTGTGAGATAAGTGAGAATTGAAAGTTTATATCTCGCAGTTCTGACTTAATAACATGCAATTGAGAGTTTATATCACGCAATTCATTTATTTGTATTTCTGTTTTAATTTTAGTGCTTAAACTTGAACTTAAGTTAGTTGCTATTGTATTTGACTGTTCTTCTTATCCTCAGTTCCTGAGGTGATCAATGGGAATACTTTGACTGCAACCGTAGTGGGTTTAAACGCCTGGGTGGAATATGAGTTCAGAGTTCTGGCCAGTAACAGTGTCGGCATGGGAGAGCCCAGTCCCCCGTCTACCAAGATCAGAACAGAAGATGCTGGTGAGTATGCTAGTGTGAGACTCCACTGGATCTCTTTCTATTTCAGACAGGCACTAAAATTGAAAGCACTGGAGCAAACCATACATCCTCAATTCTCCCGTCATCTGTCACATCCATCACTTTTACTCCACATGCAACACTCAAATCTATGCATTCTTTTATTCACAAATTTCTAAAGGGGGTGGTTTAAAGAAGGTAGAACCTCTGTGAGAGTGATGTTTTAGAGTCTTAATGTGATGAAAATTTGAAAACACTTTTAATGCTCAAACTTGCAATGAAAAATCCCAATCAGAGCTCTGCCGGCAGCTTTTTAATCTCTTCTTTGGGTTTTTGCCCGCAGTACCTGACACGGCTCCCACTGATGTTGGAGGCGGAGGAGGTACCAAATCGGAATTAGTGATAACATGGGAGGTAAGTCATTTGTCAGATTTTACTGCTATCTCGGCCAGCCTGGGCTAAATGCCGGTGCTTAATTGTGTAGAATGAAATGTAGCCATTTTATGATCGTTGTAGCTCTCCCTCCTGCCCTCTGGACTCCAGACTTTACTACTTCTCCAAATGGAAGTCAGCTCAAGACCAGAGAGTTTCTTAGAAGTTTATTTCACTCACAAATAGGCTTGATTCTGTTCAGATACAAAATGGAAGAAGTGAGGGTTTAGCAAGGGAAAATTCTGACATTCTTTTGCTGTTGGGCACAAGAAATTCTGCAGAAATGTGCTGCTATATTTGACTTTCAAAGCCTTTTGTGAACTGTAGCAGTGATTTAGTGCATTTAAGCTAACCTAAATACTATCACATGTCGGAGGGCCATTTTTGCATACTATTCTGTTACTGTCCTGGTTCAACAGTGAGTGGAGTGGCACAATAGCAATTTCAGCAAAAGTGGAGTAATAAAAACAGTAAAAGACATTTGAAATGCTGCTTATTCAACAACAATTCGATGTCTTACTTGATTTGATTAAGTACCTTTCAAAAGTTCCGTTTTTTTTTTTTTTTAAATAAATAAATAAATAATACTTTTATTCAGCAAGGATGCATTAAATTGATCAAAAGTGACTAATAAATTCATAATGTTAAAAAATTATGTTTCAAATAAATGCTGTTTTTTTTTTGCTTTCTATTTAACAAATAATCCTAAACAAAAGCATCACAGTTTCCACAAAAATATTAACCAGCACAACTGTTTTCAACATTGTTTGTAATAATAAATGTTATCTTGAGCAGCAAATCAGCATAATATAATTATTTTTAAAGGATCATGTGACACTGAAGACTCGCGTAATGATGCTGAGAATTCAAAGGAATAAATTACATTTTAATGTATTGAACTAAAACAGATATTTTAATTAACAAAATGTAGCCTTGGTGAAAATAAAAGACTTTTGAACAGCAGTGTATGTACAAAGTATTGTGTTTTTTTTAAACCATATTTATTACCATATCGCTTTTGTTTTAGGTGAGTAAATTCCTTTAAATGTTCCATATAGTCTATCTTTGAGGTTATGAAATTTGCATGCATAACAATAAAAAATAAAAAAGACAAAGAGAAAGTGGTCTTTAAACTAAGTGCTAATAAAGCCCTGTTGTCATGTGGGTCATTTGGTGTGTTGACCTCAATTTGTTTTAATATCACTATAGTTTTGTGTTCCACTTTAAGCCTGTTCCAGAGGAGTTGCAGAACGGAGAGGGCTTTGGTTATATCATTGCTTTCCGGCCAGTGGGCATGGTGACTTGGACCCGCGCTGTGATCTCGGCACCCAGCGTCACCCGCTACGTTTTCCGCAATGACACCATTCCACCATTCTCGCCATTCAATGTCAAAGTGGGAGCGTTCAACAACCGCGGAGAAGGACCTTTCAGCACTATTGCAACAGTGTTCTCCGCAGAAGAAGGTAGAGCTGGATTTATGTACATCAACACTCACAAACACATGTGTATATAATAACTTTCTTAACCTTATTATTTTACAGATTTGAAGTGATAACTGGTAATTACTTATCAGTCATAATTAATATATAATTAAATGTCCATATAACAATGTGATGGCCATTATTATAAAGGGTCCTATAATACCCTTTTCACAAGATGTAAAATAAGTCTCTGATGTCCTCAAAGTATGTATGTGAAGTTTTAGCTCAAAATGCTCCACAGATATGTTTTATAGCATGTTAAGATTTGTACTTTTTGGGAGTGAGCAAAAACATGTTGTTTTGTGTGTGTCCCTTTAAATGCAAATGAGCTGCTGCTCCCGGCACAGAGGGCGGAGCTTTAAGAGCTTGGGTGTTAGCAGCTCCGATTACCTCACACAGACACGCACTGAAAATTTCAAAAACTTTTAGCCTTCTATGTTCAAACCAGAGTCAGACAAAGATGGAGAGACTCATCAAAAAGTGACATGTAGAATGCAACAGGACATTTCTGAATGGTTAGTTGATGAATTTATGTAGCTGATGTGGAGTTAACTATCTTCTAGTCATTGCTTAGCATATTCTGTCATGATAATCTATAAATCCTGTTGATTTCACTAACCCATAAAGCTCATTGTAGTCCCTACCAGCCGTTTGTTGTAGTCCTTAAAAAGCGATTTCTGTAAAAGAAAATATCTCCCTTTGCTTTGAACTTTCAGCGCTGTAACTTTGCAGATGTTGCAAACAGCAATATTACACACTTACTAAAGTTAAAAAGTGAAATCATAATCAACCACCCCTTTAAGGTAAAATCAAATTAAAACATTTACAAAAAGCAGTAAGTTAAGAGAGGAAGTGTGGTACATTAATAGTAATATTTACTATAGAAAATAATAGTACAATTAGCCCAAATCTCTAGTCCTACATATAAGCTTCATAGTCTAATCCCTGATGTTAGCTGCTTTCAATACTGGCCTAATCAACAGGAAATATTAATATAGGCCAGTCAACGATACATTGTGTGGGCCTGTGGAGCTAAAATATTAGGAACGCATTCCGACTCAGCAATAGTCCCTTCACGTTCTCAAACACTCTCGGTTCCCTCCCTTCACGCATACAGGTGTGACCTTGAATGAGAATAATGGAATAAGTTGATTGAGACAGCTTTCGTCCCTCCTCCCTCGTTCAAGCTGCGAATGACAACCTCATATTAGTTATTGCTGCTATAGGTTACAACAAATCCTGCTAGACACTTACAGGCCTATTCATGTGCTAGAGTGTTAATTGAATTTTCCCAGCAGATTGTCTCCTTCTCTGTCAGTCACAGTTCCCATTAAAATGAAGTAGGGCCTCTCTCAGGTGAGACCGGGGCTTCATTCTCTGACTTAATCCAATTTTACCTCGTTGGCTTTGGAAAGCTTTTTGAATAAGAGCCTCAACGTTTCTCTGTTCCTTCGCAGTGCCGAGCGTACCGCCAGAGAGGGTGTCAGCAAAAAGTCTGTCGGCGGCCGACATCGAAGTTACCTGGGAGCCGATTCCGGTCACCCCTGAAAGGGTTCTTGGATATGAGGTTTGATTCAATTGTCTTGCCGTTCGCGGTAACGTTAAATGTCATGTTTTTCCTGTAATAATGCAATCCCGGATCTCAAGCAATTATTAAAAGTGCTTCTCACCTCTCCCATGCCACCTCAAACATCGAGAATGCCAGTGTTTAGACAGTGCTTTGTTAAATGTCTGCGTCTCTCAGAAGCTGGATGAAAGCTCTGCGCTGGCCTTTCAAGAAAGCAAAGAGAGCCTTGCTTTCTCACAAGCTACTCTCTCCATCTTTGTCACCCCTGCCCTGAGGCACAAAACAGCCACGTTGCCATGGTAGCTGCCATATTGTCTGGAAAGAATAGAACTATCATGTCACTAGATTCTAGATGAGGGGGAAAAAAGAAACTTTCTAGATTTTATTTTTGTCTCGTCTTTGGTTAGCAAGGACTGAAAGACCAAATCAAAGCAGCATGGATCAAGGAACTGCGCCGTATGCCGTATATACCATTTATTTGTGCTCAAGGTCCTTTGAAGCACCTGCAATATTTGAAATGGAAAATAAACCATCACTGCATTTCCTCTTTCACAAAACCAAAATGTGAGCTCCAAAAGTCTGAGACCACTAATTCAAATGCATCTATTTTGCATTTTTCTAATTTAATGCTTCTTTTCAATTCATGACTTCATTCTTTTCAGTCACACCCACGGGAAGCTGAATTTTAATTAAATTTGGAATAATTGAAATAAGAATTTACTTTGCAAACTTTGATTTACTTTGAATTGCAAATCAAAGTAATTCAACACAGGTAATGCATTCTGGGAAAGTGTTCATCTTCCCTGATCTGCAAAAGTTTATGAAATATGATAAAATACTCCACCGTTCCAAAGTTTCAGTTTTTTAAAAGAAATTAATCATTTTTTTTAAGCTAGGGTGCATTGAATTGATCCAAAGTAACAGTCAAGACTTTTACTTTGTTACAAAACAATATATAATGCTGTTCTTTTAAACGGTTTTCACAAAAAGATTAAGTGATTTCAACATTGATAATAATAAGAAATATTTCTTAAGCACCAAATCATCATATCAGAATCATACAGAATACATACATAATATAATACCTATTCTGAAGGATCATGTGACACTGAAGACTGGAGTAATGATGCTGAAAATTCTTAAATACATTTTTAAATAGAACACAGTTATTTTAAATTGTAATAATATTTAACAATATTACTTTTTTCTGTATTCTTAATCAAATAAATTGGAGGGACACTTCTTTCTAAAATATTTTAAAATATTACTGACTCCCAACTTTTGAACAGTAAGGTAAACAAAATGTCTATACTGTAGGTAGCATTTCAAAAGTCTGTCTGTCTAACAGTCACATGACTTTCTTTGAATTTGTTGATTGCTTTGAAATTTTGAATTAAAATTCTGCAACCTGTTTGCTGTCTCAGTTAAGATGTAGGAACTGAATTGGAATGAATAACTGAATTCTCAATTCAAGTCCGAATGACGCACAACCCTGCTGTACGGACAACATTTCTAAAAGTAGAAAAGAAATAATTTAGAAATATTCCTCCCTTGGCTGGATCTCATTATTATCTAACCAAATACTCAATGCCTCAATATTGATATTACTTAGGACTCAGGGTTAATAATTGATTATTTCATTTCCGCTCTCTAATTGTTTTTCACCTAGCACACACAGCTAAAAGTTAATTGAAATTTCATATCCTTAAGGGAATCTCCATACAATTTTACAAAAATATCATATTACCAGACAGTCAGAGATATGTTCTCAAGCTTGCAAGCTGCAGAAAAAGCACAAATGATAAGCTGATTGAAGTGAATGGTGAAGTCAAATATCATGAAATGTCATGTTGAAAGACTCATCAGAAATCTCATGCCAAGTGTAATGACTGTAATGCAATTTGTGCATATCATGTCTCACCTTCTTTGGCAGCAGATTAAAAAATTGTTGCATTTACTTTGTATATTATCCTGATATTTAACACTGTAAACCCAGGTAACATATTTCAGTTTTGAGTTAAATGAACATGCCAAAAACTCTTATCTGCGTAGTAGCACTTTGTGAAAAATCTGCAATGTTTAGGTTCACAGTGGGTTGCAAGAGTGAGTAATTATATTGGCAGAGAGCTATTTACATGTAAAAACATAGTCAAGGATATATAAAATGCCCTTGTTGTGTGTCCTGGCGAACAGGTGGTGTACTGGGAAGATGACACCAAGCCGGATACAGTGGGTAAAGTGCGGATCACTGGAAACTACACAGCAGTAAATGTCAGCGGCCTGCAGGGGAACACTCAGTACTATTTAGCGGTGTGTGCCTTCAATACTGCAGGAACTGGCCCCCAGTCTGTACCTGTCAATGTTACCACCAAAAAACCACGTGAGTCCATTTTTAGACATTTATTCAATGAATGGGTTTTGACTTGGAAGATATTGGTAAAATATTCTTTGTTGGATGTAAGAAGAAGGTTCAATGGAAGCCTGTTTCGATCTGAGAATAAAAAGAATAGTCACACTTCAGTTCAGGGTGCAATTCACACTATTAACTAACTATTATCTACAACTTTTACTTCAATAATATCCTAATAACTGCTTATCAATAGTTAGTAAGGTAGTTGTTAAGTTTAGGTAGTGGGTAGGATTAAGTGATGTAGAATCTGGTCATGCAGAATAAGGCATTAATATGTACTTTATTAGTACTAATAAAAGAGCCAATATCATAGTAGCATGCATGCTAATAAGCAGCTAGTTAATAATGAGAATTTGACCCTAAACTAAAGTGTTACCAAAATTATAAATAATCTGCGACTTTATATCTCACAGGTGTGAATGTATTTCTTTTTTAAAGGTGTCCTATTTTGCCTTATGCCTACATTTTTTTTTTTTACACTTTCTCTAGTGTGTAATGTTGCTGTTTGAGTGTGAGTGTGAGTGTGAAAAAGGTCTGCAAAGTTACAGAGTTCACTCCAAAGGGAGTAATTCTCTATATCAGTGCGCACTGATTCTGAACTCCCTGAAACGCCTCGATTGTAGTCTTGCATTTTCTTCCAGAAACATGTCACACTATTCTTATATAATTATAAAGTATATAGGTAAATATATAAATAATTCCCACCAAGGGCATACAGTAAGGGGCGTGACATTTCCGAAACGCGCTCGAAGCGGTTGACCAATCACAACACACTGGTCCAGCCAACCAATCAGAGTACATTGCGCTTTTCTGAAGGAGGGGCTTCATAGATACAGGAACTAAATGGAGTGTTACTGACTGAAGGGGAAGAAAGGTGCAGCAACAATATAAAAATGTGAAAAATAAGGTGTTTTTTGAACATTCAAGCATGAAAACTTATTCTAGTAGACTCCAAAAACAAAATCAAGACTTTGAAAAGGAGAATAATTTGTCCCCTTTTTTAATCTTCTCTCAATTAACTTTTTTGTTTATTTACTCTGCTGCAGGAATAAACTCCCATAACATTCAGCAGAGTTTTTTTTAAGGATCATCAAATCTTTTAAAGTTGTCAAAGACATTTTTGCTTGAGGCACCGAGTAGTAGATAAACTAGCAGAATTCTGCTGTGAGTTATGTCTGTGAAATATTCATAACTTATAACTTTTGGACAGATCTACATATTGCTTGTAAATTTCTTTTGTGGTGTTGTTGAAACCGTTCACAGAAACTGCTGAGACATGACTTGAAGGTGTGTTTTTTCCCTACTGAAGGAGTTTTCAACCATCTATTTTTGTAGTAGTCAAATTAAGTCAAGTCATGTTTATTTATAAATCATTTAAAAGCAGCAGAAATTGACCCAAAGGGCTGAACAGCATATATATATATATATCAGACAGTATCAAACTGTATAGGCTTAAAATCAATTCTATCTAATTAGTATGGTATGAATCACAGTTTCCAAGTCTGTCTATGAGAGAAACTGTTTTAGCAATGGATTTGGGCTGAAATAACTATCCCTGCTGATGGTACTAATGTGCTTGTCAAACATTTGTGTATCATTGAATGCAATAACACAATTGATTGCACATTGTGAACCTTTTCTGTCTTCTTTTGTTCATATCTTTCCCACACACGCAAACCTCAGCGCCTGGACAGCCCCCTCAGAATGTAGAGTGGAATCTGATTGACTCTCAGCTTTTGCTTCAGTGGGATCCCGTCATTGCTCTCGAAACTGAATCTGAGGTCACCGGATACATAGTGAGTGACATTATCTCTTTTGCACCTGGAAAAAATGCATTAGGATGTTTTATGAGAGTTTTACTGGAGGTAATTCATTGTTTTCCCTTTAGCATGCAGGCATATCCATTGCTACATTGTGAGCCAAACAATGATGGCAGGAGCTACAATGCATTATTGCGTCTGATACTATTGATATACATAATAAGGGTTGTCGGGTGCAGTAATTTAGCTACAAAGATATGGCAGTTACATGCCCGAAACCCATTCATTTGTGTGTTTTTATAGATAAGGGCACAGCATATGCTATTTCATGTCTCGTTCCACCTCTCTCTTAATTACACATGCATGCAATTAACAGCTCTCACAGTACTAATTTCCCCACAAGGGAAAACAGTCATGAAGCTCAGGGGGGAAAGTACTAGCCATTAGCATCAGTAAACATTATCTAGAATAGCAGGGCATCACCTATATGTTTAACTCCTTTCATGGCAAACATCACTGCTATTGCTTATACTTGGGAATAGAGATTTTAATGAACCACTTTCTCTAAATCTTAAACTGCTACAGACACGAATGATACCTCAAATCATGCAGCTTTTTGAGAAGAGGTATGTTATTATTTTTCAAAGCGATCTGACTTGGGTTAGTTCATAAAATAGGCTTGTATTGAAGGAGGAACGTGATTCATTTAAGTTTTTATTAGAGCTGTCAATTGAATGCATTCATTCAGTGTAATTAATAAAAAAAGAATAATAATAAGCACTTTTACAAGTCTGGTATGTCTATTATAATGCCACAATAATGTCTTAAAATTATATACATTTTAAGGGCTTTTCTCAGCAAATATGTGACGAATTACAATAGATCTAATTGATGAACTTATAACGTAATTAATGATTAACAGCCCTAGTTTTAGTTCTTTTGAATGAAACTTTGATTGATTGGGGTGCCTTCATCCGCAGGTGCTGTACAGAAGACACCGGAATAACGGCATGTACTCTGTCATCACCAACAAAACCTCGGTGGAGTTGACCCTCAATCCAAATGACAACTACGTCATTCAGATCAAGACCCTCAGTGAAGGGGGTTTGGGGGAAGGAAGTGAGCCTATCCACATCCACCAACTCAGTAAGTCTCTCATTTCCTGTTGCCGTCTTTTATTTCATCTTCCGCTGGCATTGATAGGCTCTTAATGGGGATTCAGTCGGTTTGGGCGCCTAAATATTTTGCTCTGTTCGTTTCAGTCTTTCAGCGAGTCATAGAATCCGACCTTTTAAGAAATGCACACTCCTCTGCTATCTATCTCTGTCACTGCGAAGCCCGAGTGGCATATAAATGAGTGAGAATCACCCCCAATTCCTTCATTCCCTCAAATAGGCGGCAATCAAAACATGCTCTACTTCCCTTCCCCTTCTTAAAGAGATCTGCTTACAGATTCAACCCGAGCATTATCATCACGGGATACTTTCCTCAATAATGGCCCTTTCCAAGAACAGGGTACGAATTGGTATGATGAGCATTAGAGGCACAAATCTCGTTTTTTTTTTTTTTATTATTGTTGTGGTTAGAACCATTAGATATGCTAGATAAACTATCATCTATCTATAAAGTATCATGTTTCATTTCATTCGTCAAGCTCTACCATTCTATCCAGCTATATATATATACTGTATATATATATTTCCAATTATTTAAAATAATGTAAATAAATCCTGCAACAAAATATATATAGTTTTTCAAATAAAATACGTAAACAAAAATGTGCATTGTATTGTCAATGTAAGTTAATAATAAATATAATGTATATGTGTGTGTGTGCGTTTAGATATATTTTGAAAATATATGATTATATATATTTATAAATTCTAATATATTAATTGACATTGGCTTTGACTCCCTGAACCTGACAATTTTCTGACCATTTATTTGGAAAAGAAAAAAAGTAATTTTTTAAGACTTTCAGAGTATATTTTGTTCTTGGAAACAGCCTAATAATTTAGGTTGTGGAGCTGACCTTATATACAATTGCTCTTTGATTCAGGAAAGAGCTGTCTGCGAATTGAAACCACAAAGCTCTGTCTGTCTTTCTCTCCTTTGGGAGGTTAAATAGTGTTTCTTAATGGTTGTGTTTGCATTTGCTTACAGGCATGGGTGCACGTGGATCCAGAGCGGGAAGGCTGTGCACACTTTCTCTCTCTCCGCTCCTCGTCTGCGCTCTGTCGACGCTCAGTGCCTCCTGATGTTCACCTCCCATGAGCACCAGACCAGGCCTCACCAAGAAAAACATACTTTCTGCTCTTTGCTTATATAATGCTTATGTTTCTCATTACAGTCTGACTTGATGGGATTCCCCAGCTCTGGCAACATGTTTGAAAGAGCCGGATACTGAAATGTCATGGGAATCTTGGGAAATTCATCTTTAGTAAACATGGCAAAGGCCTGCACAAGAGTAATTAGGGGTTTTGGGATGAACTAGAACAAACTGCAAAAAAATATTTTCTTAATGAGAATTTTTTTGGGTGTTTTTTTTTTTTCCTGTAAAAATATCTAAACATCCTTAAAAAAAAGATTATAATTAGCTCAAATTAAAGTAACTTAACCATAAAATAAGACTTCTTTACAGAGAATACAGCTCTTTGTTTATATAGCTTTTATTATTTTCTTACCCCAATTTTTTTTTTTTTTTTTTTTTTTTTTGCTATCATCATTTTTTGTGCTTAAAACAAGGAAAATTAATTTTTCAGTGGGGTAAGTATATTATATTATATTATATTATATTATATTATATTATAGGTAATTAGGTTATATAATAACTATATAACTAATATTATAATATAGGTATTGTTTTACACAGCTAAAATGACCTTGTTTTTGGAGTGTTTAGATATTTTTATAATTGGAAAACAAGACAAACACATAGTTTAAGAAAATATTTTTTTTGCATGTAATATGATATGTTTCTTTGGCACTCTAAAACCAGGGGGAAAAAAAGCTTTTGTTTTTTGTATAATACGCTTCTTTATGCAGTGTGCCAATGTGTGCAACATCTTTTCCTCTGATCTTTGAGAACAATCAATGCCTTAAATTCATGTTCACACCAAAGTAGATATAGAAAATAGTTTTGCAGTTGAGGACAAGGGCTAAGAAACCAGTGTTGGTGGGAAGTTGCTCTAATATAATGCAGATTTTTGGATCTGTTTGTGGCTTCTTTTGTGCTGAACTAAGTTCTGGGTCTGGGTTAACAAAGCTGAGCATTGATTTGTCTAAATGGAAATCTTCCATTAGTTAAGAAATGAGCGTCGCTATCCCGTCCTGATTACAGTGCCATCGACTCCAAAGGCTCCCTCAGTCTCTTTGATGGGTATTAGCATTTTGTTCGACACTTCATGACAGTTAAATTATTGATGCATTAAGCATTAGACACTCTGCACAATTAAGGCTTACTTTTCCTGTGAGAATTTGCTCCTTATACGTCATCCAGCTGAACCAGTTTCACACTTTAATTTCCTTTTGTTAGTCCCGCCACACTATATTGCTATTCACAATCCATTCATGCTTTTTGAAGTGCCCCTATTATACTATTTTAAGGTTCCTAATTTAGTTTTGGAGGTCTCCTACAATAGGTTTACATGTACGGAGCCCCTAAAGAGACCTTTGCAAAAATAAAAATATACAGACTTTTACGTGCTCACGAGATACGTTTCTCATGCGCATGCGATAGTTTCTCATGTGCAAGCGAAAGTTTCTCGTGAGCACGCGAAAGTTTCTTGTGAGCATGTGAAATTCTGTATATTTTTATTTTTGCAAAGGTTACTTTTGGGCTCCGTATACATGCATCCAAGGTATATAAAAATTATATTATTAAATTATAATTTTTACATAATATACATTAGCTTAGAAATCTAGACGAAATCTAGATTTTATTTTGCAGCCAGGATCGTCTAGCAACTCTCTGTTGGCTTGCGAACTGGAAAAACCAAACTCTTGTCAGGCCAATCACATCGTGTATGAAGTCGGTGGGTGGTCTTAACATAATGACGGCAGAGTTGTGACGATTCCGCTGGAATTCCCTGCTACTTGAAAACAAAGAAAGACGGCTGCTGCTGCTGGCGAACAGCGGTCTTTCAGATCGGCTTTGGCCGCGACTCTGGAAGACTTGGAGTTAAGCTTTTCTTTGAGAAAAGAACAAAGAACGGCACTGAAGTCATTTGTCGACCGGCTACGGCAAAAGTTTAATCTATCAACTAGCTCCGCTGGTGGGAAAACGCTCTGGTTGGTTGTAGCGCTATCCTATTGCGTGCAGAGGGAATTTGAAAGACAACAGTTTATCCCGCCCCTCGGATTGAGCCCTGCCAATGGTGTGTTCCGAGACCCAACATCTTGATGTCTGGCTTGTCAGGCTAAATATACATTGCAGCATCAACTCTTTTATCACAGTGTCTGAAACGGTTCGATAAGGATTCAGTCTCTCGCTCCTTTCCGTGAGCCTACTATGCTCTGATTGGTCGGACGGCCTAGTCTGTTGTGATTGATCTACAGCTTACAGCGTGAGTCAGAAATGAAACAACAATTACCATATCTGAATTTCTGATCCAGAGGCTTTCTCAGCACTTGTATACACAGTGATAGGAACTGTAATGATGGCGTCGGTTTTACCGTATCAATTGAAGCCTGAGTCGTCATTCTTTGAAGTGGATTTGCTTTCACAAAAAAACTTTTCCAGGCCTCATCTACAAACTATAGTGTTTGAGGGCCGGTCAAAGTAGATGTTGTTCACGGGCAGCCAATGAAGACCGTAGGCTGGGATTATGCAAATGTATACAAACCTATAGAGGTTTGTGCAGGAAGTGAGACTGGAATTACTGACGACTTGTTTCAGGCAGTTCAAGCACTCATACATGTCTACCTGTACTTGTCTCTGTGCATGTTAGTAAACTGGCATAAACTGCAAAACAAGTTGTCAAAAACTAAGTGGCAAGATGTGGAACACTGCTGGAAGTGGGACTCGTATCAAATTTGTATAGCTCTAATGGCCTTGCGGATGTGAAAAGATTTGAAAGCCTTGCAAACAAGTACAATGTGTGATAGCCCCCAGAGGTCCCTACCAAGGTGGTTCTCCTTCCTGATCCTGTATTACTGTGCAAATGTCACATTATGATATTGCATTACCAAAATATGGAGATCATATCTCATGTTGATGCCCATATAATGCGCCTTGAATTCAGAATTTCTCACTTGTACCTTCACGAGACAAGAGGCCGGGACGCTTCGGGGGTGACCTTTTAATGCTGAGGTTCGCTGCCAAGGAATAGTGCCTTCACTGGACAATATGTTCCTGGCTCTGTTGTGGCAGTATCAGGCTGTAGAGTCCATAATTTGCACTTGTTCTTCTCAAAGTCATAAGAAAGCACAAGGTAGTGAACCACGGTGACACAGCCTTTCTGTCCAAGACTCCAGAACAGGTGCAGAACAGCCCATGAAGACATGTTTAAAAAGTTAGTGAGGGAGATTAAAAAAGAGAGGCTGCAGAGTCCAAATCAGGACAGCCTATCTGTTCTCCTTCAAGCTTTCATAAAGGTCTGGGTACCTTGATTAGGCTGCAGTGGCCCAGTCAATGGGATATTGATTTTTCTGCTCTGTCACAGTGCAGACTCTTGATTGACTGATGTCGGTGTTTCTGTCAGCCGTCTTGTGTTGAGTTTGTGCTTTGAGTGTCTGAGATGTCCTTGCCCTCTTCTCCCATTCAGTTTTCGGATGGACTTGAATTCGGCAAAAAGATACTGAGAACAAAGAAGAATTAGATACATATAACAAGTCAGTGCGAGGGAAAAATAAGTACATTTCAGGATTTGCAGACATACACTACCATTCAAAAGTTTGGGGTTGGTGAGATTTTTGAACGTTTTTGAAAGAAGGCTTGTATGCTCACCAAGGCTGCATTTATTTGACCAGACTAGACAGTAAAAACAGTAATATTGTGAAATGTTATTACAATTTAAAAGAACTGTTTATTATTGTAGACTTATTCCTGTGACAGCTGAATTTTCAGCATCATTACTCCAGTATTCACTGTCACGATTCTTCAGAAATCATTCTAATATACTGATTTGGTGTTCAAGATACATGTCTTATCTATGTTGAAAACAGTAGTCCTGCTTAACATTTTTGTTGAAACCTTGATAATTTTTTTCTGGATTTTTTGATGAATTAGGAAGTTCAAAAGAACAGAATTTATTTGAAATAGCGATGTTTTGTAACTTTTGATCAATGTAATTAATCCTTTCTGAATAGTATTTCTTTCAAAAGAAAACCTTACTGACACCAAAAGTTTGAATGGCAGTATGCATTTAAGCATCATTGAAGTCATTTAATCATTTCTTAATACACATACCTGGTTTCATTGTGACTCATTTCAAATAGGCTCCGCCCCTTAAACAACTTTCCATTTCGACTGATGTCACCAAGGTCTCTAATTCTTCCTTTAATATGAGATGGCTTTTGGTCTAAGTTATCCCTGATGGATAAATTACATACAATTCTGCCCTATGTTAGAAGTAAAGTGGGTTGCAAACACTTTTCATTTTAAAGCCAGTATCATGAATAGTTTTACATTTATTTTATGGTCAAGTGTTCTTTATAGTTCTGTAGTTGAGTTTATCTCTTTGGAATTACAGTTGTCTATTATTTCAGATAACATTCATTGTTGTTTTTTATTTTTATTTATTTTTATAATTTTTTCAGCATAGGAAAGTGAAAATAGATATTTGATATGTACTATAAGTATTTCATATTACAGTAATTTAAAAATAGTGCTGCTTATGACGCCCTCTTTACAAATAACATGTTAGTTTTTCCATTTGCTGTTTCTCTCCAACTAATGTGCCCCATCAACTCTCAGTTACAGTCTCTGCTTAATGATGCATATAAACACTGAAACAATAATTGTTGTTTAATAGCAATGATTTCTTTGATACTCTTAAAATTGTAAAGTCTAATTTGCCTAATTTTGTGTATGCTGTATAATCAGTGACTTTCATTTATTCACATTATGGTTTCCCTTTGGCAAAACTTTGATATAATATGAAAATCTGAGCTGTTAATGACAGATCTTATCGCTACAATCCAATTATGTTTCTAAGTAATCTAAAATGAAAAATGACGAGACCTTGGCCTGATGTAAATAGTGACTATATATTTTTAGAGTCGGCCAGCATTGATAACCTAACGTTTTCTACTGCACACGGCCCTAGGAATTTAATACTGATGTATTAGTGAATAATCTCTGTGAGATGACTTGCATATAACATGAAATTTTCACATTGAAAAGTAACTGTTTTGTCTTGTATACTAAAACTGTGCATGTGGATAAATGTTTGGTGCATATGTGTTGAATTTTATAACTCTGTTAAAAACTTAATAAAAATGTAAAAAGCCTGGCTCGCTGCTTGCCGCATCTCATTGGGGCTGTAAACGGCTAGCGTTACATTACAATAATTGGTCTAATACAAAGTTCTGTCTTGAAACTCTAGATGGCGCAGGCTGATAGGTCAATCTGCTTACAATCACAGCTGATTGGTTCCTGCTGTATCAGTAGCCAATGAGCTCGCTGCTCAACCTTTAAATTCTTGGTCAGCATTTGCTGTAGCAGTGCAGCGCACTTCCAGAAACCCTCCACCTTCCCCAGCTCCACCTGTATTGATCTGATACAGGTAATTCATGTACACTATATTGTGCAGCAGCATGTCTTACTTGCTCACAGCAGCGTTCTGTGTATACATTGCAGTAGAAAGTCCCGTACTTGCTCTGCAGCAGCAATAACAGCAGCAGCAGCAGCGTATATTCTGCCAAGATCAAACATTGACATTGTCCTCTTTTTAAAAAGAGGATATAATTGAATTAATTATATCCATTATTTTGCAATCAGAACAGTATTCATCTTGTATAAAAACAATGAGGATCTCAGGTGATGCCAATTAAACAGAAACGAATAGACCTGAAACAGTAACTACAGGCATCATTCGATTTAATATTCTGCAATAAAAAAAAAAAAAACTTTTAAATAATGTTAATAATAAATTATAAAGACAAGAAATATTTAAAAATAATATTAATTTATATAATTAATCATTTTGATACAGTTTTATTTTTTAATTATTTTGTATATTACTACAAAAAAGACTTAAAATGTTGAGCATGCATTAAAATAATAAAATTATTATTAATTGGGGAAAAGTACCACTACTTTTAAAACACTGTATTGTAAACAAATTTGATCAAGGGAAAATCCATTTAAGCGCTGATGTCATGTCTGTATTCGCCACATTTCCTGTGCAGGACAGAGAAATCAATGTCTAATTAGCTCATATGTAGCTTCTTAGATGTAATCTAATGCAAGATTGTTTAATTCAGAGCATCTTTCCTGGGCCAGCCTCAAACTGTACATGAATAATACACTGGCCTTTTTTAATCTGCAGGATTTAAACTGGATTAAGCTTTGCCGTGGCTGCTTGTACAACAAAGTAGAACAAAGAGTAATGTGATCGCTTATATTCATTTTAAATGTCAAGAGTAGTTAAAGAGTTTAATAGCTCCTTTGAGAAGCGATATTATCCTGATAATAGTATAGCCTACTAATGGTAATTTAATTAGCTGGACTTGCTAATCAATATTTGAAGCAGCTTGGGAGCTGATGTCTGGACTCTAACCTTCGCTGCAGATAAAGCTGAGTCACACCGACTTATTTTTGGCCAGTTATCGCCGCTTTGTTTGATATGCAGTGATGTATCACTCCCCAAACAAGCCTAATTTCAGATGAGTGTGAAAAGGGTTGGTCTGGGTCATCTCCAGCAGCTGGATGAATGGTGTGTAATTAAAGGTTCAGCAGACCAGAGTGTTTTCCTAATTAAGTATAAATGCCAAGCTCGTCAGGAAGACGCCCAGGCTCCATCTTAATGCCAGCGAGAGATTTTATTACTGAACGGCATGTCTGGAGGAAGTCTGCATCTCTTCCCTAATTGCAAATACACACTGACGAAACACATACACACCACTGCAGTTGGTCAAGACTGGCATTGAAAATAAATAGTGGTGGTGGTGGTAACTCCTTCCCTTCAAACTGTTTGTTTCAGTGAACCAGTTATTATATGTCATGCTCCTTTATATCCTTAATATTCAATTAATGAAATTATGTTTAAATTCAATTTCATTATAACAATAACTTTTCCTTGCTCATTTCAAGTCAAACATGATGGTCAGATCATTGACTATGAACTGGAACACTACAATGTCTGAACAAAACATTGGTCTAATTTGCGAACCAGTTCAACTGATTCACAGAGCAGAATCTGAACAACAGAATGATTCATTCACAAATCAGACATCACTAATCAGATATGGATGGCAAAATCTATATTTTTCTCATCACATATACAAAAAGATGATAACAAAATGGTGGTAACCAAAGGTGTGTGAACTGCATGTCTAAAGAATAGAAGGACATTTACAAGTTTCCTGTTTTACATATAAAAGTTTCCTGAATATAATAAAAACCATAAAATGATAACTGCATTTGTGTAATTCCGCTAGGTGCCACAGAAACTACATACTGAACTTCACCATAAAAAAAATAAGAAAATGCATTTAAAATGTGCAGTCTCTCAAGATGGACCAAAAATATGAATGACTCATCTTGCACAACAAAATCTTTTGTCCAATAATGATCTCTACATCCCCTCCCCCTAAATTATAAATAGCCTATCAGCAAATCATAGTTTGTCGATGTGTCATCATTGGGTACATTAACACTTGGACTTTATTTCCCACCCACTGATCAGTTGCATAGGAAGTGGCTGGATTTTATTTAAACTGAAAGTTTATTTTAAATTCAGTTTAAATTGATTTAGACAGAACAAGCTGTCAAGTCCAGTTTTAACATAAACTAATACGAGCCCTTCAGTGTGTCCCGTTCCAGCCCCCCGTTCAAGCAAAAATGTCAACAAAGAAAATGGTGATTGTTAGCTAATTGAATAGGGTTTTTATGACTATAAATTTTAAAATGAACTGCATATGATATTGGATGTTTCACTCCATGCTGATCTTACAATTACTCTACATGATATGTACACTTAATTTATTAATCTCAAAACTATAACAAGTTTGTGTTACGGAGAGAAAGCACACTGAGAGGTTCATCACGCTGCTGTCAAAGTGAGTTGCCCAAATGTCCTTATTATAGATAAAATCTCTCTTGTAAGTCTTTCGCTGTCTGTCTCAATGGACAGATATATTCACTCATTAGCCTTAAGGTCTTCAGGCATGCACTCTGCTTGCAGTTTAAATTCAGCATATGATTCATGACAGATTCTATCATATGCTGGCACCAGTTTCTCTTGGAAAAAGCCTGACATGTTGGCGTTTTGAGAGCTGCTTTAGGGCTCTGCTAGGGTGAGGGCTAACATTCTTAATCAACATGGTCTGCTGGCACAGACGTAGATCCTTTGAAGTAGTCGTATGAGTGAGGACGTGGGGCGATGCTCCTCGTTATCATGGCTTGTTACTGGTTCGTATCTGGCGCGAGAGACTCTTTAGTGTGGGTTTTAAGAGGACTACAGTACATCTTTAGTCAGTTTGACTCTGCAAGACAAGATCTGCTTGCGTTCCTGATGTGCATTGAGACAATCGGTAGTCATTTGCTCAGACGACCCATCACTCAAATTAATGACTTTAAATTCTTGTCATGTTTGATTTAATTTCATGGCAAAAAGTATGGGTACTGCTGTGAAAGGTTAATTGGGATTTTGGACGTGGGAACCCTTCAAGCACTTTTTGTAGGTCTTCAATGTTCTGGTATTTTATGTATTTATAAACATCTTGATTATGTAAAAAAATATTGTACAAAAAAATATAACACAGTAAATTAATAGATAAAAAAAGGGTTAGGGTTAAAAAGAGATACTGCTTTACATGAACAATATGAATGGAATCTTTTTTCTCAATAAAAATCTTGTAATTTACTGTACTCTATTGTAGAACTAACAACTGCTCAAGTATGGTTATATATATATATAAATTTTTTTTTTCACTTTAGTACTTCCAACTCTGTCTCCCCTTTGGCCAAATAGGAAAACTTCCAAGGCCCAAGGTTTCCAAAGAAACTGTTCAGTCAGAAGCAAAATGTTGTCGCGGACAGGTAAGAAAACTATTGCTATAGCGTTACAATATAGCATAATGCTGTTTAAAGAGTAGATATTTTACGATACAGTTTTCAGTTTTCAAACCTACTCTTACAATAACTGTTCTATTAATAACCCTCTGTTGATCCGACTGTCCGTGGGCACTTGGGCCGGGATACAAAAATGCAGAAATACTGTATAATCTGTAGCTTTCATGAAAGTCCTGGAGCTGTCAAAGGCTAGATTTTGCTGACAAATAAACGTCAATTTCTCAGTCCAGGTAACAGAGAACAAGTAAATATAGTTCACTTATGTATACTACCGTAACTGTAACAATACAAAGAAAATCGTCAAAGTCGCACTTTAAATTCTAAATAAACATTCCTCCTCTATTATAAATTAGCCTACATTATGAGTCAAAGCACATGAGAGTGTTGCATGAGGGTGTTAGAACATACAGAATCCCAAAGAGATCATTCAAATCCCTTTTCATATTCAATATATTTTCTTTTCAAAGTGTCTTTTTGGGCATAGATTAAATCTTAATTAAGAAGAACTTTCCAAGTTAGAGCTACTCTGATGAATCATTTACATGTGCCTTGGTTTGTGTGAATTCATCACAATTGTCTTTCTCCTTATTTACTGTCAAGCCTATTATTACTGGGTTTTCATTACGATTTACTGTCCTCTCTGATGCGACTTGTATATAACAACAGCAAAGGCTTAATACAGATCATAGGTTTTTGTTTGAAGCATCAATAAATATACTGATTTAGCATTGTGCATGTTATGCTGGCTGACATGAAGGAGGCAGTTTACCATATTGAGTGTTGAAAGACTCCCCACCAGGGTAATTATCTTGCAGATTGCTTCTTGCTAGACATCCTGATACCCTTTCTTGACAACATGCTGGCACCATTAAATCAAGAGAGAGAACAATTCTCACACAATGAACTCATACTGACAAGGATGAAAACTTGATATTGCTTAAGGTCGATACATGCTATGCATACATCTAAACGGGACCAGAACCAATTTTAGCCATTCAGATGCTGAACGTCTCTTTGAGTTAATTTTATCCCCTATGAAATCGCTCAGGGTCTGTTACAATCTGCTTAAGGGCAAATGTTATTTGAGGATGAAGGTCGTACGTGTGCACCACCTTAAAGAAGCGTACAAAATAGCAACACTCAAATAAATAAATAAATAATGCACAATGCACAATGCACACACAAAAAAAATTGTTTCCCAGGAAATAATTATGTCTGGGCAGCACAGAACAGAAACACATTGAACAAGGGCAAACCTAGACTGCCTTGAACTTTCCGTCCTTAGCTATGACATGCTACGTAACTCAATAAAACAATCCAAGGACATTTCCCAAGTGAAAAAATGTACTTGGTACAAGTCATGGCATGTCTTCTTGTTCTCAGGGCATAAAGAGCTGCCTTGTTTTAAAAATGGTCGTGCCTGTTATCCCATTGAGTATTCTGTGATGTTAACCGCGGGGCGAAGTAAGCCACACACGGCACACAGGTGTAAGTACTGAGGTTAATAGGCTGTGAGCACCTCTCATCTCTTCTTTTTGTATATGATTTAAGTGCACACTTAAGTTGCTATAGTCATTTTATTCTGATGTTCATGGATAATGCTAACTGAATTATACGGATAAACTAGATGTTTTAATGAAGTGAATATTTAGTGAATATTTTCATAGTGAAAACAATAAACTCTTGAGTCATTTATTAGCAGTTTTTTAAATGAATATTTCAAAAAGACCATGCCAGTTTGAATCAGTCCAAAGTCTCTTTAAGGGAAGTCATTTCGCAAGTTGGCGGCCATCAATGAAACGCATCTATTTCAGTCATGCAAGTACAGCTCCTATCTCTTTGAATGGGGAAACATCCATTTCTCCAAATCTGTCCACCAACCTTACAAATAAATTGAATCTAAATCACCAACGATATCTGACAACAACTGTCTAATAAATGTTGTTTTTTATGCTCAAATAGAATTTAAAAAACCTATAATCCTGCCAATGCACATGTGCAGTCCTAAGCGTGCGTCTCAGGACATTGATGGTTTCTATAGCAAGCCTAGCTTCTAAAGGCAGCTGCAGTGAAGCAATGACTTTACCAATTAGCGATTGGCTCTTTTATTTAGAAAGCAGGACTATTCCGCCATATTGCGCATTGCACTTTCTCCTATTCATGGTAATATGAGTGCACCATCTTTGTATATCTAAAATCTTTGATCAGTCTAAGGCCCTGTTCACACCTATTATTAAGATGCCTTCTTGGTCAAACACAAGTGAAAGACACTAAATTAAACGGGATCAAAACCATTTTGTGCTTGTCCGATTTCGACCACTTCCAGAGGGTGTCAAAAACACATTTGACCAGAATGCTTTCATAGTGTAGACGTCTTGGTTATGACTGTAACTCTGGTTCCCTGAGAAGGGAACAAGATGCTGAGTCTGATGACGATGCTATGGGAATGCCTCTGCGTGATTGCGTCTGAACACTTAAAGTTCTGTAATGAAACTCTAGATGCCGCAGGCTAAAAGATCCTTAACTCAATCTGCTTACAATCATGTCATTCTCTATAGGGCACAGCTGATTGATTCCTGCTGTATCAGTAGCCAATGAATTTGCTGCTCAACCTTTCAATACTCGGTCAGCATTTGCTACAGCAGTGCAGCGCACTTCCAGAAACCCTTCACCTTCCCCAGCTCCACCTGTATAGATCTGCTAGGAGTAATTCATGAATGTTATTTTGGATAGCAGCAGCATATCTTACTTGATCACAGCAGCAGTGTAGCAGATCTATTCTGCCAAGACCAAACAAATCAACATTGTCATATCCATTACCAAGCCAAACACCCAGAGAGTTGTCATGACAGAAGTGTAATCTCTCATTGGTTGAACGCCATCCCATAGGGCATGACATCTTAACCAGGAAGCTTTAAAGGATACCTGGACCTTATTTTGTTATGGTCATTGTCATGTTAGTTTTGTCTGTATGAAATCTACCAGATAAAAAAGGCATGTCCAATTGCTAAGTAGAAAAATAAAATCGGATATTTTTTAAACATTACATATTTTTGTTCTGTGTACCTTTAACTGATGTGGTAGAACATGGCACAAGTACACAAGCTTATGGGTTAAGCTGAACTTAATGTTTACCTTCAATTCACTGCAATTTGCTTTGCATAAAATAGTCAGCCAAATGAATAAATGTAAGCAGTTAAATCTGTTGAACGATATTCATTCTGAGCCAGGGGTAAAAATGACCACTACACAGCAAGTCTGGTTTGGGCATGCATAGGACATTTTCCATTCAATTTGCAAGGTCAGTGCTGCTTGTCTCCTGTCATTTGTGTTAAACAAGACACAAAAGAAGTGATGACATTGGATTTTCAGCAAAGGGTCACAGACTACCAATATCTTTCAAAATTCTGTGACCCCAAAGGGACATAAACAAACACTGGATCGATAAAAAGGAAGGATTCTTGCTGGGGGGAACGCAAGTGTCAATAAGAAACAAATTGAATCACCTTCATAAATTTGGTCCCCATGGTGCTGATCATATTTAAAATTCTTTATTCAGCCACTGTGGGAAAAGTACAACCTACAAACACATATTCCTCCCCTGCTGCTTAGCTGTACCAATAAAGACTGGATGGCACAGGTCAAAGAACAAAGGACAGTGTAATAAATTGAGGTGAAGCATAGCAAGATTATACATTAAAACAGTATAGTGTTGGTGTTTTGATCAATAGACAAATACTCCAGTAGGAAAGATGAATGCATAACTGATATGTGGTGTGATGAAGGGCTGTGGTATATAGCCAAGACTAGACTACAACAATTTAAGTTATTTTACACAACAGTTTGTTTCGGTCTTGGAATTTGACAGGCTATCAGTCAGTGCATTAGTAATGGAGACATCCAAATACGTCCTATAGCAGTAGTGAGGCCTCAAGTTTAAAGCAACAATTTTTGTGATTTTGATATTTAACGATAACTTTACTGCAAGCTATGAGGTTGTTAATTGATAGTATTTGCTTCTGTTGAAGCCGTTAACCCACCTCATTTCAACTTAGTTTTAAAATAATCGTGTTTAACAGCAGAATTTGTGGTGAAAAACTACATTACCCTTGATGCTGAAAATACTTTATTTGAATATATATGCATATTTTGCAATAAACTTAAACTATGTTGTTTCTATATAGATAATTAACATTTTTTATATAGATTATAGATATAGATTTATATATTTCTCCTCTTATATCTGTTGTTTGTAATCTGAGTATGCTGTTCGCAATGCTTCGTGGGATTGTAGTTCTTTCTATCACTAAAGCCATTAACTACAGAGTCTTGTACCTTATAAATATTTTTGTCCGATTTTCAAATACTTTTTTTCTTCAAATCAAAGTTTGTAATGTCATGATTCACCTCGTAGTATGTTGGCTTGGTTCATGGCTTATAATGCTTTAGACTTGAAATCCACATGGGAGAAATGAATGGATAAAGTGAAAAAGTATGCCCTCTATTTGCACTGGTATAGCAAGACAAAGTAACCAACAAAATATAATGTCTAAAATGTAAATGACTCATATTGAATAAAGCATTCTAAACCTCAAACGTATGTGGACTTGTTTCTACCATAGAAAAAAAAAAGTTAATTGTGACTTTTTATCTAGTTTAAATTGAATAATTCAGAGAGAAAAAAAAATCACACTCTTGTGATGCTACTTAAATATACTAAACAATAGCTAACACCGTGTCCTAACTACACGCAACGCGACGCCGCGATACGCGATAAAAGGTATCTTTTCCATGTTAATCAGATGCTGAGTCCCAATTCGCATACTATCCGTCCTAAATAGTATGCGAAACAAGAATTAGTACGTCCCAAATCGTAGTATGTTGAAAAGAGTATTCCAAAGATACCCGGATGGTCTACTATTTCCGGTTAGAATTCGAAGTGTAGATCAATGCACACTCTAACGGCTAATATTGCCCACAACCCATTGCGTGCGGGAGGGAGAAGCTTTGTGGTGATGGTGGTATCTATGGTGATGTAAACATGGCAGCCGGATGCAGCCGCGGAGATTCGCCCTCAGTTTTTAAGTGTAAGAATTCAAATGTTTAACCCTTATTAAAGTTATATTTTATTGTCTCGTAATATTAATGGGGTTATGTTGTGCCAAAAAGTACCGTGTTTATCTTGTAGGGACCGATGAAATAAAAAGTAATGTCATGCAAGTGTCTTTTTTTAATGTATTTCTTCTGATGTTTCTGTCTTAGATTTACTATAAACCCTTATGAAAATAAACACCTTTTACTACACTAACCATAGTTTAACCACACTGACTTATTTGTAGTAATACTGTGGCTGTACAAATGTTAACTTTATCAATCCAACCAAAGAAACATACTACAGTTTTACTATAGTAAAAGCATGGTTCATTTTCATCGGGGTATTTTTGAGTATTATACATAAGTATAAAATACATTAAACAATAGTTATACTATAAACTTTAAATATTTTAGCTTTCGTTACACACATTGCACATGAACGTCAGAACCAGCCGCCTCACAAACGACCTGCGTTTGGTTGATCTACGACGACATCCTGCTTCACTCCTCAATTTGGTAGGACACATTGTAAATGTATTTTGGAAAAAAAGATGGGAATAGTAAATACATTTATATATGACATATAAGAATTAATGAAATGTAAAATGTTTTGTTAACAGTCATGGTGTGCGTAACTAAGCAACCACGTTCTCTTTCACGTTGCATGACGTCATCGAAGTATGTCCCAGAACGTGCATACTTTTTTGCTACACACTCAAAAGTATGTACTTTTTCCTCACAAAAAAAGTACATACTTTTAGGTCGTAGTATAAGTAGGCGAATTGGGACTCAGCCAGAGTTTTTGTCCTAACCAGCCGCGATGGCGACACGCGACACACGACACGCGACGATTCTATTTTAAACGGTTTCTATTTTTCTGCAACGTCGTGGCTGGAACAACAAACGCAATGTGTGGCAATGATAATCTCAGGTACTGTTTATGTGCTTTATTTAATGTTAAAAGCATGCAATGTGACTTTGAATATCATTTAGTGCTCCCAGCTTTGTAGCTGTAAAAGCAACAATGGATAATTCACCTCAGATTTTGAAATTATACAAATGAAACAAGAACGTTCAAACTGTGAACAAACAAGTGTATTATTTGACAAAGATTGTTTTAGTAACTCTAAACTCTTTAGTAGCCTATGTATTTTTAATAATGTTTAAATGGTGTAATTTTTTTTAAATTTGCGATTGCACTTGCCGCCAGACTACGCCCACATGTAGTTCTGATTGGCTGTGGGTTTTGATTGATTTCGACACATCTCGCAGTCACGTCACATTTAGTGTGGACAGACAAATTATTTGTCGCTGGAATCTTATCGCGTCGCGTCTGGTTAGTACACGGTGTAATAGTGATTAGTCTTTATTATTTAATACTATAGTGTTACAACAATAAAAAGCTTTGTTTTGTTTGTTTCTTTGTGTGTGTATTTTCCCTATACTGTTTCCACATAGGCTACTTCTTTAAGGGAGGTATTTCTAAGCTCATCTCTGTTTGAGTTTTTCCTCTTTCACAGCAGGTGGGCAACATCTACACCACTGAAGTCTCAACAGTAGGTAAGCTACCAACATATTTAAAGTAATGACATATTTTCAAAAAACCTAACAGCATGTAAAAATAAATCATACTGAGGTCCAGCAAAGATCAAAGCACACTGTAACTGTGTTGTACCCTTGTTCTGTTTAACAAAGCACCCGTAACCCAGCTGCTGACTGAGAAGCGGCTGGTTTTCTGATGCGTAGGAACATGTGGGTGGACAAAGAAGTTTACAGGGAGAGTGTTGTGCATATTTATTGTTTTTTATTCATTGTGTTCGAGCTTTTATTGAAAACTGAGGATGATGATGGTGATGATAATATTATATATTAATGAGCACGACACTAGTGGAGCTTCCCAAATCTTTTGATGTGGCCGTACAAGTCTGAACGTAGCCTACATCCAGTCAAACTCTTAACAATAGTTAGCCTAATTTGGCAGATGCGCAGCACATCTGCATATTCCATCACCTGCGCTCATCCAAGACCATGAACAAAACTACAAACCAGGAAAAACTAATATATAAATACCAAGGGATATTTAAATGGTTCAGGTTCACTTGCAGTGAGGATAAACTGATAATCTGTACAGAATGGTATAGGTCATTGAAATCCTAAGAAAATCCTAATAAATTTTGGGGGATTTTTTTATGAAACACATCCTGTGTTTATTGAAAGTCCAACCTCTGAGATATAGGCTATCCTTAAAGTTCCTCTGGTATGCTAGAAGACTGTTAATTAACTTAACCTGGTCAGACAGATCAATACAGACTTCTGCTCTTGTTTATTTGGTCCACATCTTTTGGCACATGTCCACCATACATGTTAATGTTTCTGGGCATGATTTCAGAGTGTGAAGAAACACCAGCTGTTCATGCTAATAAAGACTGAGAGGGAAGAAAGACGTGATGCAGAGAGAGAGTGTTTGGGAGAGGGGGTAAAAGAAATAGCTGCCATTTTACAGAAGCTATTTTAAGATTTTGTAACAAGGGATGTATTTTAATACTGCATGGCATTTCAGCAAATCATTCTGATTAATATTTCCACAACCTTTCTCATTGTGACAGTCCCTCGGGCACAGATGAGACATATTTATGAAGTCTTGTCAGAGGTCAGTGTTTTTATACAATGCAATTATTTTCTCTTTAACTGGTCAGACAAGGGCACTACTTAGGGATCAAATGAGTCTGACAAAATGATGTACTTATTATACTTCATGCACATTTTAATCATGAATCATTTTCATGTATCCCCACAACATTTGCATTGTCACCAAGAATAACCTACAATGTTGTTCACTCACCTTTAGACATATGAAGTTCTCTGACTCTATCAGATATTTACTCTCTTCCAAAACCTAGTGAGCTTCTTACAGCATTTTATGCATCTCAGGCACATGGAAATGGCAGCCCATATAAAACATTTTAGACTTTTATACAGTATATTTTGTATAGAAAATGTTAGTGTAACGACTGAGACAAGTATTTGTTATAGTTTAACAACTGATATTTAGAACTCACTCAGGGAATATGTGACCCCATCCCCCCAAAACAGGGCAAGAAGATCTTAGTCACCCCGGCAACGATCAGATAAGGAGTTTTATGACTTTTAGCAATGTGGACAGAGCCTCTGCTGCAATACTAGAACAGACTCTCCTGCATTAATTTATTGATGAACTGACTAACATGAAATTAACATGCATTCCAGAACATTTTGTGAACGATTTACTGTCGTGTGTTGTGTCTTTTAATACTATTATCTGTTGATACTATGATCTTTTGATACTATGTATTTGAAGCAACGGTCAATGTACCCCACTTATACCATGTTTGGTCTCTATAAATTGGTACTTTGAAGATCGAAATGATTGTGTACATGATATTCCGATAGCTGTGCAACATATTAGTATTACAAGAATCTTTCTTAGTTTCGCCTTCAGAAACCAATTCAGCGTGCCATTGCAAATGAGCATGCTTAGAACATAGCGTCATAAATCTTCTCCACAGAGGAAACTCCTGCCAGAAGGTCCACCCTTCTCATTGGTCAAGCAAACCCAGAGAGGTGTGGCCGTTCTCAGGCTTTATTAGAGACGGTCCACAGTGACCGCCCTCTTTCTTAGCTCGTCTCATCCGGCTACAACACTGCTTCTGCTGATACTGGGGGGAACCCCTCCCCCCACTGGGGCCCAGGGCCCTGGGCCCAGCAGGCCGGAGCACCGCCTGCCATGCTTTACTACCAAAGGGAGACAGAAGGCCGTGTCTCCAATCCAGAAAACTGCAACTTTACCATCACTGAATGGACAACGATCAATTCCGGGCCTTCTCGGCACTTCAGGATGCCGTGCCGTCCAGCGTGCCCTCAGCAGGCCAGGGCCGCAGGCTTCGACTCACAACAGCCATGTGCTCGTCGAAACCACCATGCAAGCTCATCATCATCTTCTCCATCAAGCAGAGAAGAAAACGATGGCAACTTGCACCATGACTTTTGACACTCATCAACAAACTCAATTTTCAACCACTTCAAGAATTGTCCGCGCACACAAACTATGCAAGTATCAATTTAACGAGGTGCTCTGAAAATAAGCTGATGGTTCTTTTCATAGTTAAATAGATCTTTTCCATAGTTCTATTACCTGCTTCCGGTTCCATAACACTCACCACTTTACCTATGCATGTACAGTGCTTTGCATAAGTGAATACACCCATGCTAAAGTTGACTAAAAAGAGGAATAAAAAATCATATTTTGGAAATTGAACTTAATGCCTTAATTTAAAAAATTAGGAAAAATCCAACCTTTAAGGACACCAATTTTCTTTGTGAATGAATAATGTATCGTAAATAAATAAATGTTCTTCCTTAAAATACATGGTGCATAAGTGTGTACACCCCTATGTTAAATTCCCATAGAGGCAGGCAGATTTTTATTTTTAAGTATTTTTTTTTATTATTTTTTTAGGATACTATGCATCCTGATAAAGTTCCCTTGGCCTTTGGAATTAAAATAGCCCCACATCATCACATAGCCTTCACCATACCTAGAGATTGGCATGGTTTTATTTCAGTTAGCCTAAAAGCTAGTTTGATTTGCATTGAGAGATGATCTTATGGAAAGTACCCCATGCCAATCTCTAGGTATGGTGAAGGCTATGTGATGATGTGGGGCTATTTTAATTCCAAAGGCCAAGGGAACTTTATCAGGATGCATAGTATCCCAAATTTTTTTTTTTTTAAATACTTAAAAATAAAAATCTGCCTGCCTCTATGGGAATTTAACATAGGGGTGTACTCACTTATGCACCATGTATTTTAAGGAAGAACATTTATTTATTTACGATACATTATTCATCCACAAAGAAAATTGGTGTCCTTAAAGGTTGGATTTTTCCTAATTTTTTTAATTAAGGCATTAAGTTCAATTTCCAAAATATGATTTTTTATTCCTCTTTTTAGTCAACTTTAGCATGGGTGTATTCACTTATGCATTGCACTGTATGTATGGATGAATGTATGTATGTTTGTTTGTTTAGTTTAGTTTAGTTATGTTTGTGAGTTAGTTAATAAAACTTGTGCACAATTATGTATTTGGTTTCTGATTCTCTGCTTGCATACAAAGTCCCTTTTACGATCTTGATCTTGTTACATGCTCTAAGTGCTGTACATGCTAAGGAATAATAATTTTTCAGTGACCATGAAAAGATACACTTTTCTTAGAATAAATGAATAATCAAAGAGTTCGTTGGAACTGATTAATTGATTGTAATGTTAATTTAGCTTACCCCAAAGTTAATCTAATTAACTGACCCAAATATGAATAATTAATCATAATTGGTAATTATGGATTATTATTAATATTTCCCCTTTGAGCTAATATTGTTACATTAGACATATTTCAAATGCATATACTCCTCTTTAAATTACACAATACATTTTATATGAATAGTTTATAATTAGTTTGAATTAATATATTCAAGTTTGCATAGTTTTTTTGTTTAGTGTCCATCATCAAATGTTGTGGACACAAATGGCACTCCTTGTTGTTAGTTTAGATTAGTTAGGACTGCTAGTTGTATGACACAGACCCTGCGTCCCAATGTCCTACTGTCCATCCTAAATAGTATGAGATTAGAATAAGTAAGTCCCAAAGTATAGTATTTTGAAAAGAGTGTCAAAATTCCCTGGATGGTCTACTATTTCCAGTATTTTCGAAGTGTGGATCCGTGCACACTATAAAGGCGAATATTGCCCACAACCCATTGAGCTTTGGAGGAGGATTCGGTTCTGAACTACAAACACAAGTAAAAAGTGTTAAAAACATGGCGGATATGCACAACCGACGGTGAGAGGTTTAGATACAGGGTTTGAGTGACTAATAATCAAAGTTTAACCTGAAATATTTATTTAATAGTATCTGTGTTATATTTCATCTGCAATAACAATGTGGACCTTTATAAAGATCAATTTGGCCATTACCTTTTAAATGCATTATGCATTAATATGAAGAGAATTCTCCGCATGAAATACCTGCGACTGTAGATCAAAGTGTTACTGCATTTCTCTCCAATTTGGTAGGAAATGAAATGTGGAGGATTTTAACAGTGACAATATGATTGACAGGCAAGTTTACAGTGACAGAATGCAACAGAGAGTGACTGTTAAAGACGAAATTGTATGATGTGATAATATGTCCCAAAGCTTGTCTACTCTTTTGCTACATACTCAAAAGTATGTACTTTTTCTTCACAAAAAGAGTACATACTTTTAGGGCATAGTATAGGCGAATTGGGAGGCAGCATGAGAGTTACTACCATAGTGTTCCAAATCAGCGACCATTTCAGCTAAGATGATGCCGTAGGGGCTGTTCATGCACACGACGCACTCTTGCATTGAAAAACAGCTTGACAGAGCACAACAGTGTGGAACAGAATGCAGGTGTCACAAGAAAGTTTCTAAAAACATGGTGTGCTTAAAAACAACCAAACGTGTAAAAACAGTTAGCAAACTTCATGTAACAGTGGTTTGCTCAACCAGTAAACTTCCAAGGGGTCCAGAGTAAGATGTTTTAAAAATCACAATCGATTCACAAATTAAAAAAATTGATTTTATTAGAGTTATAACTAAAATATCTTAACCAATATTTGGCCTGTAAACATTGTCAAGTAAAAAAAGTTTGAGAACCACTGATCAAGTCCCAGACAGCAACATAGTGTCGGCCCAGATTCGGCCCACATCTGGTATGTGTTGAATCCACTTGTACCAGATGTGGCCCGGATCTGGGCCGACACTATGTTTCTGTCTGGGGTGCATGTTTGCATAGTGTAGAAAAAGCAGTACACAAGCACGGATGTTCTGTAGGCAGTACACAAAAAGGGGTAACACTTTACAATAATAGTACATGAATAGTCATGTACTAATACCTGAATTAATAATTACTTTACTATGAACTAATGATGAGTTAAGACATGTATTAATGAGGTACTAACCTTAATTACGACATGAGTATCATGAATTCCTACATGAATATACCATCTTAACTACGCATTAGTACATGCTTGTTAATTAATGTATTAATTAACATTTCGAGGTAAAGTAAATCAAACATGCTCTAGATCAGAAGAAAGATGTACTAAAAGGGCACAATGTTAAATTGTTCATAAATTTAACACCATCAATTGTCACATACATCAGTGAATGACACAAGATGTCTTGAAATATTTATATTAAACCTACTCATTGAACACACATTCCGTTTTAAGTGATTCCACTGCTGCCTTCAAGTGTAAAATACCTACTACACTAGCATATTCATTAAACAGATGCAATTTTCAAAATTAAAATCAGTGATAGCACAGATGATGGTTATTTTCTGGATTTGTTTACTGTCTTTATATCATAATGCAGTCGGATGTTAGTCTTGTTTGCTGGCTCTTCTTTGGGGCCACTATTGCCCCTTCAAAATTTGTCCACTTTTTTCCTACCGTTCAGTTCCTTCTCCATCTAAATTCAGGCACAGCACCTCTGCTCTTCCACTTCTTTACAAACCACCGACAAGCACCAAATGATATCTGATTTAGAAGAGCTGAATATGTATAAAACATGTGTAATTGATACATTTTTGAAGATTTACTCTTGGATTTTCCAAGTAATTAATGATGAGTTAGTAATGATGTGCCCCCCCAAGTAAAGTCATGACATTATGATACATTAACAAGTCATGAATTCATGTTACTTTCCAAGTAATTAATGATGAGTTAGTAATGATGTGCCCCTCCATGAAGTAAAAGTAACATGAATTCATGACTTGTTAATGTATCATAATGTCATGACTTTACTTGGGGGGGCACATCATTACTAACTCATCATTAATTACTTGGAAAGTAACATGAATTCATGATTTGTTAATGTATCATGTAATTTCTTGTGTTGGCCCTCCAAGAGTAAATAGACATAGTAAAGTAATTATTAATTCAGGTATTAGTACATGATTATTCATGTACTATTATTGTAAAGTGTTACCGAAAAAGGTTTTAGGACCAAGCTTCTGTGTGTGCTGAGATTCTTTTAATCGGGAGCCAGGACACTTTAATACAGGGAGGACAGCTGGCTGTAAAGTTTGGTGGACACACCGATGGCTAGCAGTGTGATTAGTTCCATTGTGTTAATCATGGCTCACAGAGCATCTGTCTGATGACCGTCAAAGCAGAGAAAAAAAAGGAAAGCCGTTCAGTGAGTCGCAACAACAACACAGAAAATAACAGGACCAGGCCAAGCAGTCTTTGAGTGTTTCTTTTTTCAATCATTCTCAGAGCAAAGCCTCGAGTAGTGATCAGATATCCTTGTCCCAGTTTTAATTTTATTTTGAACAGTATTGACCACAAACACACACTGAGACATGAGAACTGATTTACATTAAATGTACTTTACAAACCCTTTATACACATTTGAATAGGCCTGCATAATGTCACATGTGAAATGCATAAAACATGTTTAATGTGATGCATATGTAATTTTATGAAGCTTTGAGTTATGATCATTGATCATTAGGTCTATTAAATAAATGCACGTTCACTAAGCAAACTGACGGGTAAATATATCAGCCATGAACATTACACTGAATACAAATCTATTAAACGCTGTGGTTGTATTCACAGGCAACATAATTATATTGTTTGCGCATAAATTAAAAATGGCTTTTAACATTTAAGAGGGGCACTGGCAGGGGTTTGCATTGAAATGAATGGCACAAACCCAGAACACATGGGTTGACATATATGTTAATATGTTCTTTGGCTACACTCTAATTCGCTGTTCTGCACATAAGCCTCAAGCAAACAAAACTCAAGACGTGAATTATACATGAATTATACATATTCAACACACACACACACACACACACAAAAAAGCAAAGTCATTGGCATTCAAGTCACAGACACTAAAATGCTGGATTTTATGAATCTGTTTGAATTCAGAGACAAAAATGTTAGAGTGTACACAGAGCATGTTTTATTGGAGTGATCGCAAAAGGTCACACGTGTCCACTACAAAATACCATCCTGCCAGCATGCCATGAATTTAATCAAATTCAGTTAGAAAGAAATACTTAGCTGCCACGGTGGATGGTGCAAAAAAAAAAAAAAATATGTGAGTGAATCACTGAATCATTCATTCATCGATTTATTCAAACATAGGCTACTATCGTGTTTCATTAAGGAATGAAGCTTGACAGAATTTTAGTGACTCTTTGCATAATTTATTAATATAAATAAATATATATATATATATATATATATATATATATATATATATATATATATATATATATATAAATTTAAACATCTCATTGAAATTAGACGACAGAAGATTGGAAAAGCATTGCCTGGTCTGAGGAGTCTCAATTTCTGCTGCGACATTCATATGATAGGGTCAGAATTTGACGCAAACAACATTAAAGCATGATCCATCCTGCCTTGTATCAACGGTTCAGGCTCGCGGTGGTGGTGTAATGGTGTGGGGGATATTTTCTTGGTACACTTTGGGCCCCTTAGTACCAATTGAGCACTGTTTTAACGCCACAGCCTACCTGAGTATTGTTGCTGACCATGTCCATCTCTTTTATAACCACTGTCTCTGATGGCTACTTCCAGCAGGATAATACGACATGTCACAAAGCTCAAAACTTCTTAAACGTGACATTGAGCTCACTTTACTCAAATGACCTCCACAGTCACCAGATCTCAATCCAATAGAGCATCTTTGGGATGTGGTGGAACGGGAGATCTGCATCATGGATGCGCAGCTGACAAATCTGCAGGAACCAAAATCTCTGAGGAATGTTTCCAGATTTTTTTCTGTTTTCTATTTTAATATATGTTAAAGTTTTATTTGTTCCTGTGATGGCAAAGCTGAATTTTCACCAGCCATTACTCTTACCCTTCAGAAATGATTCTAATATGCAGATTTGATGCTCACAAAACATTTATTATCATCAATGTTAAAAACAGTTGTGCTGCTTAATATACTCAAAAAAAAAAAAAAAAAAAGAGCAATGTCCTCCCACTTTCAAACATAAGCTGTTCAAACATAAGCTTCAACAACTTAGAAAAGACATT
The DNA here is from genome assembly GCF_951802725.1 of Rutilus rutilus. NCBI lineage: Eukaryota > Metazoa > Chordata > Actinopteri > Cypriniformes > Leuciscidae > Rutilus > Rutilus rutilus. Next base: position 33,426,598 of record NC_140217.1, on the reverse strand, counting down.
TGATGAACAGAAATGGAATAATGAGTCTGTGATCAGAGCGGGGGTCAGTAGTGGCCACTATAGACTTAATGGACTGAGACAAATTTGCCAGTTCTTGCTATGAGATGTTACTCTTTTCTGAATAAAAGTGTGTGTATACACACTATACAGTGTGTATACACACATATACCGTATAGACCGCCCTATACATCAGGCGGTCAGTGAAAGTGTGTGGGTGGTCCGTGTGCATGCCTTTTTATGATCTGACAAAGGTCTCAGATACAAAACAAGATATTTAACAAGTGAACGGCCATGAAAGCATGAGACTGGGTAGCTTTTGAAGGTATGCACGGGTAGCTATAGCAACAGAATATTCCTTGTGCAGTGGCTGAGACCTCTTGTGACAGGCCCACTGCTTATTGAGTGACTGGATAACCTGTGATGCTTGTTTGTTTGGAAAGCAGCAAGGCAGCAAAACTCCTGAGCAAAAAGAATGTAAACCTTGTACTAAAAAAACAAAAAAACAAAAAAAAAAACACTTGTAATTTAAATCCCTTTGTCCACATCATTGCATGTGCATTTTGCTCCATTTTGAGCAGGCATTTCAGTCATTTAGACTTGAATTTTGTAGCAGGTTAATGATGAAAGCTGACAGACAAGAAGAAAATTCACGGCAAGCGGTGTAGGCAACCTATTACCGAACAGCATAACTGACAAGCAAAAAAACGTAAAGCTATCCGTTCAAAACACCATTATAACATCTCACAGATTGAATGCAGTCATTGTTAGCTGTAAGTGGCATCATTACCCGGTGTAAGGCATGAGAGAGCTTGGGATCAGAAGTGTCTATCATGATCCAGAGCTCCAGGGCACCAAGCGCACTGTGACTCAGAAAAGATCAGTACTCTAAGCTGACTTTAGCACTGCGGCCTGCTCATAACACTAAATAACCCACTCCGAGCGGCTGCGTATGCATGCGTTGATAATGAGGATGCACATGCCTTCCCCTTTCGGGCCCATGGGATTGATATTTTTCCCAGGCAACAGGCGAGACATCATTAGAGTCAATGTGCATGGTTACACATGCCGAGGTCATGATGAATCTTTAATGGAGCAACGTTTACAGCATAAGACGCGCAGCACAAGACATTTAATGCTCATGACATGCAGCAGGTGAAGGTTTCATTGTAATTTCATAAGGAAATGCATTCCTCTTCACCCAAGATGTTTTATACTCCACACACTTCAGCTGCACTGCAATCGCAAGCTGTCCGCAGTTTATCGCGAAGCCTGATTTCCTAGTTTCTGATTGGCATGAGTACTGATCTGTTCTAATGAGATTCATATATGGTAGTTTCAATGATGAACACTTCTGACCAGATCACAAAACGCTTTGGACCCCGTTTACGCCTCTAATTAGAGCTGTTGGCTTGTGATCTGATGTTAAAACCAGGTCCATAAGGGGCCGAAGGTAATGGAGCACCACAAAATCTTTGTTGTTTGACAAATGGTTAGCGGTTCAATAGATTGCAGTGTGCAAGGGAAACTAAATTCTCTGAGCCTTGTAAACTCTCACAATGCCTCTTAATTTCAGAGCATCTTATCTTTAAATGGTTTTCTTTATCTCACCACAGTGTCAGAGCTAAGATTTCATACTCCACCTGAACATTGTTTTGGCTGCAGTTCTTGGCTCTTAAAGTCATCATGGATGCGGTTGGGTTTAGCTGTGCAGACAGTGCAGGGCTGTGATGGTGGATTCATCCCCAGTGACAGGTGTTTGATTGCAGGCCATGATTAGAAGCAGCTCTGCCTTGGAGAGAGCTCTCCCTTCTCAGCTGACAATATGAATTAGGAAGTCCAGCACATCCGAGCCCCTGAACGCACACACATAAACCTGAGCTTTAGTGGGATCACACCTGCATGCAGATCCATACGTGTCCGCATACTCAGAGACTCTTCACTGCCACTGTCAAAGCTTTCAACATCATAATCACGAGCTAAACTCATGAAACTAAGAGGAGGGGCTGGAGCTTCACTGTGTATGAGTGAAAAAGTTAATTAATTCATGACTTTTTTCTTTTGAATTGATGTTATGTACTAGTGAGCATTTTTTTTTATATATATAAAAAGGTTACACACACACACACACACACATATATATACATACATTAATACATATATATATATAAAAAAAATCTTAGTTCTCATAACAAAAATGTATTTGCTATTGCTATACAGAACAGTAACCAGGGAAAGAATATTCTCATTCTAGAGAGTATTTTATTAGTATATGCCCCTTTGATACTAGATGAGTCATCAATATATTTGGTACATTTTGGAAAAGAAAGACTGTAAGTCTTAATTACAGATCTGCAATGCTTGAATGCATTGACTGAAGACCACTGCATTCCAAGGTTGGAATGGGGTATCAAAATCACTGTACAATACAGTTCAGTTCAAAATTATTTGAATTATTTGAATCAAAGTGAGCGAAGCCAAAGTCAGCTATAGCAAGAACAAACTCCCTTAGATTTAAGTTAATTAAAGTTGAGTTTAATTAAAGAAGAAAACTTGTAATGAACCACTGTAGAATCTCTCTCACCTTAATTTAAATGTTATATTATAGAGGATTTCATATTTCTAATATCACTTACAGATTTTGTATATAATATGACTCCCAGTAGGTTGGGACTTTTTCTCTCAAATTCTGGTCATTAGTTTGGGCACAGCAGCGTCCTCCTGCAACCTCCTGCAGTTATATTTTCTGCTTTCAAGGCATCCTCAATTTGCCTCAGAAGACACTGATGAATTCTGACATGTTTATGTTTGTGGTTCAGTGTCAGGGAGGCAGCATTTTACCTCCACCTGACAGTGTTGCATCACTTGTCTTCCAAAAACACATCTGAGAATATTCCTTTGGGAGACACCGCTCCATCAAAAGATGGAACAACATTTCAGATGTTTGGAGGAAGTGAGTAATGCTCCCCTGCATCTCTGATACAGTACTGCTGATGCTCTGCTAAAAGAAATTGGCAAGAAAAATGAACGACTTTCTGTTTACACTGACACTCCCAGTAGAGTTTTGGCAACATTTGAGGGGAACCTGACGCTCACATCATGAACAGGAAATCTTCATTTCATGCACTGATTGAGAGATGACTGCTGACACCATGTTGCGGTCTGTGGCAGTACCGTGGTACAGTGATGTTATCAGATGGTGGTAGAACATCTTTGGTACTTTGGCATCTATGGTTCCATGAAGAACTTTTAACATCCATGAAACCTTTCCCTTGCACAAAAGGTTCTTTAGATTTTTTAAATATTCTTTACACAAATGGTTCTTTTAAGAACTGATCACTGAACGGTTCTTTGCAGAACCAAATATGGTTCTTCTGTTGCATTACTGCAAAAAACCCTTTTAAAAACTTGTTTTAAGAGTGTATAGCTACTGATTACCATGCTAATGATTATCATATTAAAGCTATAGTAGGTAATCCTGTTCAGAAACACTTTTTTTTTATATACTGGGTGAAATGGTCCTTCCATCCTGAGAGTAGTCAATACATTATGTGTTCAGAAAAAGGAATGAAAACAATCAGACCTCTGTAGCAGCTGTAGGACAGTAAAAACTCTGACCAATCACTGCCATTCGGTGCGAATGTAAAGAACCAATCAGATGCCTTCAGAGCCAGGAGGAGTGTCTTAGCAGTGTCAATCAAGTTCGCGTACGCGCTGATCGCCCCTCTCTTGCACAGCGCGTACCGTCATTCAAAATCAAGATTGCCGGTGTGCCGAGCAGCTGTGCTAATGGCGGACAAACAACCAAAACTGCCAATTTCTCGAGTTGACTCTTCTGTAGTTACATCGTGTGCTAAGACCGACGGAAATATCAATACGGTCATATCATTACGCCTGCTTCACCCATGGTACGGCAGCAAAGTTTCTTGATTATTACGCAGGAATGAGAGTATAGTTCCTAGCCATATCAGCCTAGAAAATCGCAACTTTTCCTTTTCCGTCGGTCTTAGTACACGATGTAACTACAGAAGAGTCAAGTTTTAAATAGGAAAAATATCGAAACTCTTTGTTCATTTTTTTGAGAGAGATGCTAATGGTCTTGTCCGGTTCAATTCATTATGCTAAGCTATGCTAAAAGTGGGACCCCCAGACCCGGAGATCGGCTGAATGGATTCGAAAACGGTAAAACTCAACTGTTTAACTCTGGGGGATTTGTAAAATGAGCCTATTTCCAAAAAAAGTGCAGTATCCCTTTAAAGGTGCAGTCTGTAAGAATGGTCTAAATCGTTGTTTCCCCCGCCCTATCCTCCTCTGACTCGATGCTCACGCGGGTTGCCAATTTGAGGACACGCAACATGAATGAGCGCAATTGACAATGAAAGCCGAGGAGACTTACTCATCGTAAGTTGATGAGTGAATTTAACCGCGTTTTAATATGCTCTCGTTCACAGAGATTTTTAGATGGATACCGGGGCTTTTTAGGTTGGGTAGAATCTGCAATCTCTGACCCAGTTTGTTTGCTGGCTGCAATGGCTGCAATATGCTGTGTTTCCTGCCAACTGGCATCCTGGGGTGTCGAAATACTATTGGGTGAACTGGCAGTGGGCGAGATCACACAGACCAAAACAAAAACAGACATTCCAACATGGAACGCACATTTCAAAGTAAAATAACTGGCTGTAGAAGTGTTTTTCAGAGAAACGATGTGAACTCAGCATGTTTCCTAAATATCTGCAAACATGTTATGGTATTTTTATACTTTAGTAGATGCATTAACTGGCATGACATATGATCAATATATTCTTGCAACATTTATTATCCCTTGTTGATGGTAGTAAATGGTAATACAAAATAAATAAAAAGCCAGCAGCCATATCACCCTGTAGCCCAAGACTGGTTACCCACTGAAGCTAGGGTTGAGCCTGGTTAGTACCTGGATGGGAGACCTCCTGAGAAAACCAGGTTGCTGCTAGAAGAGGTGTTAGTGAGGCCAGTAGGTCTGTGTGGGTCCTAACACCCCAGTATAGTGATGTGGACACTATACTGTCAAAGAGCACCGTCCTTCGGGTGAGACATTAAACCAAGGTCCTGATTCTCTGTGGTCATTAAAAATCCCAGGATGTCCTTCGAAAAAGAGTAGGGATATAACCCCGGCATCCTGGCCAAATTTGCCCCTTGGCCTCCTAATCATCGTCATAAATACTGATTGGCTTCATCACTGTCTCCTCTCCACCAATAAGCTGGTGTGTGGTGGGCGTTCTGGCTCAATATGGCTGCCGTCGCATCATCCAGGTGGATGCTGCACATTGGTGGTGGTTGAGGAGATTCCCCCTTCCATGTAAAAGCGCTTTGAGTACTCAGAAAAGCGCTATATAAATGTAACAAATTATTATTATTAGTAGTAGTAGTAAATAAAAATTTTCATGTTAGTTTACAGTGAGTTAAGTTAACAGATACAACTTTTGATCTTAAATCAATGTATTGGTAAATGTTGAGATTAACATGAGTTTAGAATAATAAATGCTGTGGAAATATGTTTCATTGTTAGTTCATGTTAACCAATGTAGTTAACTAATGTTAACAAATAAATCCTTATTGCAAAGTGTTAATTATGGTAATTCTATGATACTTTTAAAAATACCATAGTACTAAAATTCCATCAAAGTACAATGGTACTTCCAGGAATACTATGGTAAACCTGATATCATTTCTGTATCATGGTACAACCACATTACTTTTTATATATTCATGTCCAAACAAACATGAAAAGGTCTAAAACAAAACCTCCAAAAACATGAACCATGCAGGTCTGAAAAAAAAAATAGATACATTTTTGTTAGCAATTTTATTTGGTAGGGGGTTGGAGGATGAAAGGGCTGATTTCTCTCCCATCCTTGCTGCTTACTCTGTTGTTTAATTGCCCTTTGATCATGATGTCTTGAGATTTAAAATACCACAAAGATCCATCATGCAATGAGCCATGTGAGCGATACTTAATATTTCCATTGATGTGAGAGATTTAGATGAGTTAGATTATAAGCTTCATGTCACTTGAGAGCCTGTGATCACACAGCTATTAATAAACAATAAACTACAACTATTTTAGAGGATTGTGCTTCAAAGTAGACAACGTTGAAATCTACACCCCAAAAGCTCATTTATCTCTTTTTGAGTTTTTTTTTTTTTTTTTCACAAAACCATGCCTTGAATATTAATGTTTTTTTTTATTTTTTTTTATTTTTTTTTTATTGCAAACATTCACAACCAAATAATCCAAACAATAGGCTCACCATCACAAAAAAAAAAAAAAAAAAAATTATAGTCAAAGGCTGTGTACCAATTTGCATACTGTCTGTCCTAAATGTGTGTTTGAGCAAGGCAGTTTGTTTTTAGACATTGCAGTGTTGTGCATATATGCAGATTAGGACACAGCCAGTGTCTAACTGAGGTTAGATACCGGTTCAAACCGTTATACACTTGAGTAAATGTTTTGTAACATCTTCCAGTCACATCAGGAGGTAATAGACCTCTGAGTATCAACCTAACCACTAAATGTGAATGAGGACATGACCCTGTGTTACAGTATATCATAAGCTTTGCGATTGATTACCTGCCATACTGACTCTGACTGAGAGATATTTTCCAATTCAGAGATGTTGCTGCTTGTTTTCACATAATCCTTGCTTTTTGAAAGACTCCAAATTCATTTAGAGTCAAACCTCCCTCTCCTTTTTCACAGCACACTATCTTTCTCTCACTCAGTGTTTCTGGGACACAGCAGACAGCTCAGATGAATGACCTCGGCCATGGCATTGATTCACGCATGGTGCATGCCAGTATAAACACAGACTTGTCATGCCAGCAAGTCAAGAATTTGATAGAAAATGGTCCTAATAGCTTCAGATGCTAATCCTGAATCCATATAGAAAACAATATAAAAAAAAAATAATAATAAAAAAAAAGAGACATAAGCCCAAAACTACTTACTTCTCCCACATAACAGCAAGAAACATCAGTGAATGTGATTTTACTAAGTACAACAAGTTCCTGGATCAGCATCTTTGTTTCAATCAACCAATCAGATTTGAGGGACAAGTTTACAGTTTAGGCTATGTCAAGTTTTGGCTTACAACCAGGATTAGGTGCTTCTCTCAGTGTTGCCACCTATCATTTCCCTCTGATTTTAGGGAAAAGTTATGGGTAGGGATAGGACAAAATGTTCAGACAGGAATTTTGTTCCAGGATCAACAAAATATGTTGATCCAGGAACGTATCTTACTTGGCAAAACCACAGTGGCCAAGAAGGATCATTTTTAAAAGTAGAAGAAATAAATCAGACCACTGCAATTCAATCATTTCAGATTTTGTATTATCATCTTATTTTATATTATCAGCATAACTGATTCATATTTTGCCTGTCGAAACAGTTTGGTGTTAATGATCGATATATATTGATATGGATTCAATTCATTGTCATAGTTACAATCAGCAACCTGTCATACATTGGGGCTTTGGTTTACTGTGGTGGAAAAACAATTCCATTAGACTGAACTTAGCCGTTTTATTTTTAGCTGTACTTTGTACTTTTTGTTATAAAATCTGCAAAATAATGAAACACACATATAAATACAAATATTGTTCAGAATTGTGGGGTCGGTAAGATTTTTTTAATGTTTTTGAACAGTCTTTCATGCTTACAGAGGCTGCTATTTTAATATATTTCCCCTGTGATGGTAAAGCTTAATTTTCAGCAGCTATTACAGTGTCAAACGATCATTCAGAAATGGATGTCAAAAGAACAACATTTGTTTGAAATAGAAATCTTTTGTAACATTATAACTGTCTTAACTGTCACTTTTAATTGATTTAATACGTCCTTGCTGAAAAAAAAAAAAAAAATCATACTTAGATGTGTGATTCCATAGTTGTCTTATTTCTGAATTGCTGATGTCCACTGCAGTCTTCTTGGAGCTTATTGTTTCAGATTTTAACTGTAAAGGAATACCACAAAATTAAGCATGATTTCCATTCTTAAAATACCCAAATCTATTGGAAATTTCTCTTCATATCTCCTATAGAATTTATGGTTAACTATGATAACCGTGATATGATGCATTGCCAACTAGATCTGTAACAGAGACCATTGTGTGTTTGTTGATTATAATATCTCCATTACATGCTGTTTATGTAGATCACTACCCACGTAGGCATTAGGCAGCAGTGACACTGAAAAACTTGGGTAGTTGCAATTCAAATGATGTTTGATAAATAGAAAAGAACTGCAAGAATGTATAGTGCATGACATGTGCCTCACGGGCTGATATGCCTTAATCTCATTAGCTAAAAAATGAAGTCTTGATTATTTTCATGTTGTCAAGCATATCCACCTCCATTACTGGTGGCAGGCAGCCTGTTCATCTGTGCCTTTGACAGATTTAGTGTGCAGATAAGAAGGCAGCACTAGCTAATAAACGTCAACATGAATACCCGATATATCTTATTCACATCACAGTTAGAAAAGAGTAAAAGAGTGTGTTTGTAATACATAAACAAGCTGCTATATTTGTGCATATCACATCTCAGGTAATTAACCACCTAATGGCAGAATCACACAGCGAAAGAAAACAGTTGCTCAGTTTGTTGTGATAGGCAATGGCACAACCCTTGTGAAAATATTTCTGATGCTATGTTCGAGACTGAATACTTCCCTACCATAGGACATGCGATATCATAATATTACAAACATTATGTTAGATGTGACAGCACTAGTCCAAATACATAGTATTCGAAAAACAATCTACTTCTGCAGAGATTCTGAAGTGTGCATTCGATGGACACTTTATTATCCCATGGGAACACACAGGAGTTGTGAATGGCAGTGAACCAACTCAACTGATGCAATAGATCACATGACAGTGACAACATGGTGGATAGTATTTCTGATTTTCATCTATACAACACGCATTCATAGAACATACCAAATGTAGTACCTACTACAGTATGTGATTTTGGATGCAGCGTGAGAGCGTGGTAGAACGTTCTTTACTAGCGCAAGTCCTAATACAGGGAAGAGATTATCTCTTCAATATAAATGTATAATTGTATCACAATTCATCGCAAATCTAAACTTGTTTTTCCGTGCGCAAGGGGAAAGTTGTAAATCCAATCACTCTGAAAAGTAATTACACACCTCTTTGCAACAAGCCACATTATTTGAGGTATCTGTAGCATGACGCCAAAGTTTAATTTTTAGGACTAGAGGTTCGTTCAATACATTCACATAGATTCAAAATGGAAACGGGTATGCTTTTTGACCCTCTCTAGGGATTCCTTCAAGGATTTCTCATGATTTTAAACGCACGTTTCATGTTTGATCATTTTCTCACTCATGTCATCTCTTGTGTGGCTGTCAGTAGAAACACTGCTGTGAAGCTCCCACCTGGGAAAATTCAGAATGGCGAGACACTGAATTGCCTCCACTTACATCAGTCTTTCTATCCTTGAATGAGAGCACCTGTGAGAAAACGGTTAATTATCATCTAGACTAACAGTTCATTCAAAATATTAGTCCTACTAATTATTTTTATAAATGTAATTCTGGCCTGAGAGTGGTGGTTATTCACGGAAAGAAGTCTTGAAAGAGGATTATTCATGAGTGTAATGCATTCCTGTAGATTACAGGCCAAGCAGACGCCTCAATCTCAGCCACACCATTCTTTGAGAATGTGTTCGTCTACCACCAGCTGCAATCTAACATACCGCACTTCTGCATTATTAACCACTCCTATGGGGAAAGAAAGACTTATTGTCAAGAACGAGGAATCCATAGTCGCAAAGTGAAGCTGAACCCTGTCAAATATCGAATTTACAGTCTTGTTTTTGGAAGACAGCGGGCAATCATTTACATCTTTAAGCACCATTTTTATTGTGGCTGTAATTTAACACCCAAAGAAAATTCTCCAAGTGTTTCAAAATCTGAAGGCACCATGAAGCAGCACATATCTGGTGAACGCTAGATGAGCCAGTCTTAAATTATTAATTCTACACACTCTCTTCCATCAAAGCCTTCGAATAGATACACGCAACAAATAAGAATGGAAAGGGCCTGGAATTGTCTCCCTTATAATAGTTCTGATGTGTGGCTCTTAATTGTTTGGGATTTTGAGCGGAGGATGATCTAGATTTTAAATGTTCATGGCACATTTCCCAGGTGCTCCGTTGATTTTTGTTCAGCCCATTGATTTGTTCGTCTCTTCTTCAAATTATTAAAATTCCAAACAGCTTCCACAGTCCTGCATCTGTTAGTACCAGTGAGAAATTCATATCAGGAATCACACAGCTCACATTCTTTAAATTTATTTGTAATATATATAAAAAAAAATTAAAATAAACAAAATGCATACGAAAAAGAAGTTTAAGTGTTCTATTAGTATACTTCTTTTAAACTGAAAATAAGAAAGTATACTTTCAGTCTACATTTTATATACTTCTCAGAACTTAAAATTACACTTAAGTGTACTTGACTTACTGAGAGAAAAGTCCAAGTATATTTGGCCTGTACTTGTACTCAATCTTTTGATCGAGATATACTTAATAGTATAATTAAGTATTCAAAGTATACTTGGCTTGTAGTTGTGTTAACTCTTTTGATCAAGTAGCCTATTAAATATACTTTTTTTACATAGTTTTTCATTATGAAACTTACATTGTTTGAAAATATTGATTAGAATATTGATATAAAACATATGCTTCTAATTCTGCGTATCTGAATTTTTGTGTAGGCTAGTCCACTGGTAGTGTACATAGGAATTTACTTTAATTCTACTTTACTCTTTCCCCACCATTGACTGAATTTTCCAGCTATCCATGTTTTCACTGTTATACGGTAGGGGCGCTATGACATCTTCTAGTACAGAATCTCCGGATCAAAACACAGGAGAAGAAGCCGAAACAAGTGATAGAAGATTGCATGTAAATCAAAACCAGGGGGGCAGTGTTTCGGAAAACATTGAAGCTTCCCCGGGTGCCGCCATTGATTAGCGGACCCCCACCTGCTGTTAGCATTCCATTGACTCCCATTCATTTTGGCGTCACTTTGACAGCGAATAACTTTACATCTGAGGCGTTTAAAGACTCCATGTATCTTTGTTTTTGTAAAAAATAGGCTAACGATTGCGTCATATCCACCCGACTCTCTGTCGCACAAATTACCGTATGGACAGGAGGAGAAGCTCACGCGCAATCGGGGGGACGTGGAGGCAAAATGACAAAGTAATTAATCAAAATACTTAGCAAAAGATTCTCCTGCTCCTAGCTCATGGACACCTCCACACTCTCCGTCTCTGCAAGTTTCGGAAGAGAATGATTCAGATTTCTCTTGGCACAGCTACTAGAAGACAGACGGGTTGCTCACGTCACATCTACGTCGTCAAGCTCAGTTTGAGTCTGCGCGGTACGGTCAGCCATCAGGAAGTGAGAGCTTCTAATTGACTTCACTTTTCTCCGTTGAAACCTATGGGGTCGCTGTGTCCAGTTTATATACTGTCTACGATCAAAACTGCTTAATGTTACCAAATGAAATGTCGAACCCATGAAGAGAAAACGACTGTGAAGCTTTGGGGGTGTTGGACTCGATCTACTCCATCTATGTTTTGATCATCGTTCTGAGTCTGATCAAGGCGTAGTCTTTGACAAAAATGTGATTTTCTCAACTTTTTTGTTTAAAATGTTGCCTTTCTTTATGAAACTTACCGACATTCAATTGTTGATAAAAAAGGATGCATGAAGCTAATAAAATGTTTTTAAAATGAAAGTACAGTTAAAGGTATTTTTCAAGTTTAAAAAATAATATCTACATCTGAACATAGTAGTATACTGCAAGTGCAAAAATATATAAATAGTTAACTATAAGTTTAATGGTATGTTCACTTAAAGAAAACTTACAAGTATACTTGCAGTATAAACTACTAAACTAGTAGTTTACTGAGAGTACTTATATAAACAAAAAAAAAGAAGAAATACTACTTGAATTAAAATAGTAAACTACTAGTATACTTATAAGTTCACTTGTAGAACAGATGCATTACAAATGAGAAACCTAGTTGTGTACTTGAAGTTTACTACTGTTACACTTAAGCGTATACTTTTACATACTAAAAGTGGGCCAATTTAGTCCCAAGCAGTGTTGAAATAGTACACTAACAAGTTTACTACAAGTACACATTGATATTAGTATACTTACATAAAGTATACTTAAAAATATACTTGAACATTACTTCATAAAATGAACTTGAAGTATACTTTTTCGTAAGGGTATACATACACACACAGGGTCATGCTATATTGTTATTTCATTTTTTTCAGCAAAATGCATTTGTATTCAGGGCAAACATTTTGAGATTCTAACAAATTGTGTGAAAATCACCCATATTTCTTAGCAGTTCTTCATAAGACGGAGTGCACCATACATACCTCCCAACGTTGCTTCCATGTAGACTGTACAATCAGTTTCCTGACCCATATCCTACAGTTTTAAAGAAATGGGTCACCCCCTTTTCCCTCCCATCTCTGATGAAAGCAAATAGAAAGACACTTGTGTGCACTGAGGTATAATGTGTACATTGTCAAAACTGAGTCTAAAAAGTCTGCATCAGCCACTTCCCCAGATCTGCATCCTGGAAACTGACACAATGGGGCTGCAGTGCTGTCACTCCTCTAAGCACGCGTTTAATTAAAGCAGAAACACAGGAGAAGGCTTTGCCATTGTAACCAGCCCATCAGATTTCAACTACATCATCTGAGAAGAAACCAAAGAAATGGAAAGCCTTCAACAAAGTGCATTGTAAGTTAATGGGGAAAATGGCTGCTTGATCCGTTTTTATTTAGGGGCCGTTTACACAATAGCGTTTTCAACTAAAAACTTTGTATGCGTTTTGGCCATTTATTTACACGATAACAGTGATTTGGGGTCCGGAAAATGCAAACCTTTGAAACCGGCTTTCAAAATGCACGTTTTCGAAAATTATATTGTTATCGTCTCCGTGTAAACAACAAACGGCGACGTCATGCGCATTCCGTGTTCAGTCTATAAGCGTGTAGTTTTTCTTTACAAACTGACATCGCAAACTACTGGCCTGGCATGTTTAACTAAATGTTTTTAATCGTTTTTGTGGATCCGTGTGAACGGGATAGTTTTGAAAACGTTGTCGTCTGTATGAGAAAATCACAAAGCAAAAACGTTACCATTTTTAGTACGTTGTTGTCATGTAAACGTACCATTAGTTAAAATAAAGCAACACAAATCTTGATTGTTTTGTCACAAAGTAATTTCATTGTTGACTGAAATTGGAGCATGATTTGCATGGGACTGGATCAGGAGCGTTAATGTTGAAATAATAGTAAAAAATAGTATATTTAGCATATTATTTTGTTTAACATTAATATTAAATAGTATCGTTTAGCATTAATATTAGTTAGATTTAGCACACAAAGATATGCTGCCATAGAAGGTAGCTTCCTGTCTGGTTAAGCAGCTCACTTGGTTTAGGAAAAAAGCAAAAATGTCCCCCATAGAACATTCTTCTAAAGGAAAAAGCTCAGTTTATGTAAGTCAAGCAAGGCAATAAGAGAATGCAGGTTATTTTTGTCCTTTAGGCATTTGTCACATTTACCAACAAGTAATGTTTTCACCCAAGGTCAAATAGAGCTGCTTTCTAAGTAAGCTGACCTATGGTGGTCTGGTCACCTGCAAGAAATTCTGCCCCAGTCTCACTCACATTCATAATTTAATTCCTGTTGCCCTTTTACCACAAGACCTTTAAAAATAGATGATCCTTAGATGCCACATTCCATCTTGGAACGGTGAGTGTGACGTCACTCACAGTAAGAATCGATGATGCCACAACATTGCGCTGCTTCTGGTTGTGAAACCGCTGAGATTATTCCTGAAGAAAAGGGGATAACTATAGGGTTTTTACTATGGTACTTACATCTTTTTAATGTCGTGTTAGCTGACGCCCTCGTCTTGTTGTATTGTGTTAGTTTAGCAAAGTCACCTGCCCAAGTGTCTAACTACGGTTCCAGACGCTCAGTCAACTAATGTTCTCAGACCGGCTTTGACCGTTCCAATATGGCGGACGGCTTACGTATAGTGGCCCATAGAAACTGCCGCTAATGAGGAATCTATGTATATATTTGTCTATGGTCTGAAATGGTATTTGAGAGATTGGTTTAAACAAAGCCCTTTCCCACAGTCACTGTTCTCAAGCACTCAGGATGTCAGTTTTTCGTATTTAATTTTTTTATAATGTATGCCCTTTTCCTCTTTGCAAATAATACCAGTCACAGGGTTCCCAGATCCCTCTAGAGGCCTGGCCTGTGACTCAGCGTGTCCATCACAGTAAAACGGTCAGCAGATTTTCAGACAATATGAAGCTTTTTGACTCAAACACGTTAACAAAATATTTCTTTGGCTAAACTTAACTCAATTAGTGGTTGCACACAAGGGAAACTGGGTTTCTTAATACTAAATTAACTGTAAAGTGTACTTAAAAACCTTTCCATATAAGGGTAAAATAATGGAATAGAGTACACACAGTAACAACAACTCAACTGAAATCTCTTGCAGTTAACAACTAGAAATAGCACATATTGTGAACAAATTCAATTTAATTTTAGACTTGCAGACATGCACATTATTGCCACCTACTGGCATATAATCCATCAATTAAAAGAAAATCTATTTTATAAACAAAGACTCACTGGGATGAATCGAAAAATGTATATTTTGTGAAGTATACTGTGTTGTAAGTGTTAGGAAAAGATTAAAACAGCATACAGAACTACTACTCAAGCTTGTCATCAGTCTGAACACAAGCTCCACTCTTCACCACAAAATAACAAACCCTCTTCTGAATCCCAACCTACTGTAACAAAACATTAAACACTAACAAGTCTCCTCCTGCTCTCATCTTTCTCAAAAACACATACAATACAACTTTTTTTTTTTTTTTTTGCATTCTGGGAACTGAAAATTCCTTGACTAAACAAAACAAAAAATATATCATTGCGAATGGACTAAGTAAATGACTATACATTTAAACTGCATGCAGGGGAATTAAGTTGTGGAAAAACAGAATTGTGTTGCATAGGCTCATATAAAAATATCTTTATATGTGCTAAAAAACATCAGTTATTCTCAATAATGGAATTGATAACACAGCTGTAAGCCCTTACAGGGATAATTCACACACAAAAAAAAAAAAAAATGAAAATGCTGTCATTTACTCACCCTCATGTCCTTCTAAATGATAAAACTAAATGATTTTCTCTTTCACGTGGGACAAACTTTTTGATGCCTCGGATGCCAAATATGACAATACCCTTGCAAAAGGCCCATCTGCTGAAAATAATAAAAATATTATATATGTGTACAATATTATCTGCAAAACATTTACTTAAGTGGAAAATGTATCTTTTTGTTTTACCTTATTGGTCGATAGAATCATAATTTATGAATAATCAGGATTTCAAGCGTTTATAAAGACGAATGAAATGGTAAATGTCAAACATGTAACATTTCATTATTATTATACTTTTCTGCAGGCTTATTCAGGTTTGGAATAACATAAGTGTGAGTAAATGACAGAATTAGCATTTTTAAACTATCCCTTTAATACACATTGCATCAAGAAAATGGCTTTCTCTTTGTCTACCAAAATCATCACGACCACACATAATGGCGAGCCAACTTTTTTTATTCCGTAATAAGTAATCAGAGAAGCCAGAATGTTTCTCTGACAGCACGCGGGTAATACTTCAAAACAACAGGTTCTGTCAGCTTTGAGAATGGCACTTTGAATTAAAGTCCAACTTCATCAGACAGAAATGAGCAGCTGGATCAAAAAGGCATAAAATGCATGCAAAGCTTTTGTTACCAATTTCCTCCGCCCCAGGGTACATGGTGAAGTGGAGGAAGTCAAATTAGACATTAAATTGCACACTAAATTGATGCATATTCTGAGGCTGGTGAAAAAAAAAAAAGAACATGCCTTCATCAGGAGAGCATCATGAAATCTGTCAACCTCTAACAAGGCCTGATAATGACATCCACTTCTGTCTATAGTGTCTGGTTCATAAGATGTGCCATCATGCACCAAGGGATATAAAATAAATGTAAAGAAAGCGTACTTGCTTATGGATGTGTAATTGTATGTGTCATTGCTGCTAAGCTCATTAGTGAAAAGGTGACATATAATGCAGAGATTTATGTGCAACAGCATGACTCGCCATAGTAAACATCATAACTCACAATTACCCCGCATTGAAAGGCATTGAATTTTTTGCCACTAAAATGTCTGCCATCCGTTGAGTAGTGTGATTTGTGTCTTACTTAAAGATGTGCTAATGGTTTCCACTGTCTATGAAGTCCAGTTGAATCATCACCGCCTTATGCTCAAATCAATATCAGGATGTGAGACTGAGGCCTTTTTTCTCGCACCTGCTGATTTGAGACGGCCTTAATTGCTGAAAGCTATTCAATTGATAAGGAATCACTCCCATTAGTGTGCAGCTCATTAACTCACAACTAATTAAAGGGGTGAAATGAGAGACAGAACTGGCTAATTAATTGGATAGGCTCGCTTATATCCAAACACCGGTGCAGCAGTGATTGTTTCAACAAAGTTAGATCTACTGTATAAACATTCTGAAATGAGGCTGGCTGCGTAACAAAGGAACAAATAGTGCTTTTCATCTATTTTGCTTACAAACACACACTTTAACAAGGTCTATCAGCAGAGACATGGCGGTGACTCTTCGACATCCTTAAACAGCCTTATGTTGTTTCAAACCCAACATGACAACTCTCTGAATACATTTTACATTTTTACATTTACATTTAGTCATTTAGCAGACGCCTTTGTCCAAAGCGACTTACAAATTAGGACTAAATTAAGTGAGTCATCGTGAAGAGACAAAAACTACGCAAGAAGTGCTCAAAATACAAAGTTCAGGCATTGCTCAGAGTAGCATAGCATATGCCAGACGAGGGAGGATTAAAGGAAAAGGAAAGAATTATTGTATATATACAGTACCAGTCAAAAGTTTGGAAACATTACTATTTTTAATGTTTTTGAAAGAAGTCTCTTATGCTCATCAAGCCTGCAGTTAAAAAAAAACAAAAAAAAAAAAACGTAATATTATGAAATATTATTACAATTTAAAATAATGGTTCTCTTTTTTAATATACTTTAAAATGTAATTTATTTTTGTGATGCAAAGCTGAATTTTCATCAGCAAGTACTCCAGTCTTTGGTGTCTTATGATCCTTCAGAAATCATTCTAATATGCTGAATTATGATCAATGTTGGAAACAGTTGTGCTGCTTAATATTTTTTTTATAACCTGAGATACTTTTTTCAGGATTATTTGATGAATAAAAAGTTAAAAAGAACTGTATTTATTTAGAATAGAAATCTTTTGTAACAATATACACTATACCGTTCAAAAGTTTGGGAACAATAACTTTTTTTTTTAAAGAAATTAGTACTTTAATTCAACAAGGATGCGTTAAATTGATAAAAGGTGATGGTAACGATTTATATTGTTCGAAATGTTTTTATTTTGAATAAATGCTGTTTTTATGAATAAATGCTGTTAACGTTTTACTCATCAATGAATCCTGAAAAAAGTATTCCAACAAAATATATTAAACAGCACAACTGTTTCCATCATTGATAATAACTGAGTATCAAATCATCATTTTAGAATGATTTCTGAAGGATCATAAGACACCAAAGACTGGAGTACTTGCTGATGAAAATTCAGCTTTGCATCACAAAAATAAATTACATTTTAAAATATATTAAAAAAGAGAACCATTATTTTAAATTGTAATAATATTTCATATTATTACTGTTTTTTTTTTTTTTTTTAACTGCAGGCTTGATGAGCATAAGAGACTTCTTTCAAAAACATTAAAAATAGTCATGTTTCCGAACTTTTGACTGGTACTGTATAATTTTTTTTTTTTTTTAGGTTAAGTGCTCACGGAAGAGATGAGTTTTCAGTTTTCATAATGTATTGTGTCTTGGCGGACTAGATCTGCTACGCTGCTGCTGCTGCTGCTGCATGCAGAGCAAGTACGGACATGCTACTGCTAAAAGATACACAGACATGCTTCTGTGAGCACAGTGGCGGTGCTAGACTGGGGCTGTAAGGCCGTCTTTGACCGTTATTGCATCTCTTCTGCTTTTTCAGTTTCTCGCGCCGTGTTTTAAAACGCCTTGTCAAGTTAAAAGGTCAACTTTTGAAAACACGTCTCGACACCAGCGCTCTTTTTCCATTTTGTTTGCGTTTTAAAAGCACAAGCGTGTTCCTTAATTTAGCTTACTGCAGTTTGAAAGCCCTCACTAGAATATAGGTTATACGTGGACATAATGCGTAGTACGCCTAGAGGCTATATGTCTATGGGACTGCAAGTCAGCAAGTTTCAATAAACCGTTATTGATTCAAAGTGCTGATAAGGTTATAATAAAGGTGTTAAGCAAACATGTACAAAGTAAATGCTCAGTAATACCTTTGGCTTATTCCAAATATTACAAATTGCACACTTTGTCTTCAATAACAAATGCACATTAATAGACAAATATTACTTTGTACAATATACTATTGTATACTATAATGTATTTTGAAAGTATACTTCAGTGCGTTGTTACAATGATAATTTCCAGCATATAGTTAAAATATACATAAAATAAGTAAAGTGCAAATAAATACACTTAAAAAATAAGCAGAATTTTCATTTTCAAAATATATTTTTAGAAAATATTCTAAAGAACAATTATTTTAAAGTGTGTTAAGAGTTGTATTGTGAAAATAGGTAAAAACATGATGCTAATATACTTTAAATATATTTAAAGATAGTAAACTTTGTTAGTATATTTGCAATGTACTATTGAAAAAGGGAATCTATTTCAAATACAATAAAGCATTTTTATTTTTATTTTCATTAGGGATTGTTTATTCTTAGCACCACTGTTAGTAATTGTCTAAATTAAGAATTGTGTATCTTTTTCATAATTATTAGGGTTGGAGAATCAGGTTCAGATTCAAGAACAAGTCAAATGAATGAATAAATGAATAAATAATACCATAACTGAATGATTATCATGATGATCAGTTTCAGTAACTGCACTGCTAATCTAAATGTTTAACTGAGCTGTAAGCTTGCAGTCTGAATTGTACATACAGTACATGACTCTTATAAAACATTTCTTTTTAATGAATCAGTCAAAAAGATTCATAAATTGTTAATGAACTTATGAATTGGCCATTTGGATCAGTCTAAAGAATCACTCACTGAACCAAAATCATTGCTTCTTACCAACTCAAAATTAACTGAGAATTATGTGAACTTAAGAATTGTGAGACTTGGGAAAATGTGATACACATTAAGATTTGGTGTAATAAGTGGCACTTTACAAAAAAAAAAAAAAAATGTAACCAAGATTGTTTTTTGTTTTGTTTAGTATATACAGTAGTTAAAGGTGCTGAAGGACATCTGGGAAAATGCTAACTTTAGCCTGATAGCAGTAAAAGCGTACGTCCCACCCTCCCTGCAAATCGCCGTCCAAAGCCTCGCGCAGCAAATTTTCGGTTTGTTCAGCTATAGCAAAACTTGTCAGTGTGTAGTAATATTTCTTGCATGACAGGGTTTCCACAATGAGAGTCTGCTTGGCTCCGATGAAGATATATAGATCATAGATCCTTTGCCAGTGCCACTTGTTGTCGGTTCAGAAGGAAAGTTAGGTTGTTGCTGCTTGCCTGCCATTCTCGCTCTGTCTGCACAGCTTACGTGAACGCACTGATGACTTATTATGTCTGCGTGAACAGCCTGCGCAATGGTATGCAAACAACTGACCGACAGGGAACACATGCTAAAGGACCGTTCGGACCGAAAGCAACGATTGAACGAACATTTTATGGTCCTACGCCTTCCACAGACGACATATTTATAAAATACATTTAGACCGCTTAACAGAGTGATTGCTATCAGGATATGAGGAGACTTTCAACCAGCATAACAAAAAAAAAAATCTCTGCAGAATCACCTATGGCACCTAATAGACGGACCAATACTAAAAGAGTTGTTAAAGGAATCGTTAATGAATCACCATTATTATTTGGAACCAAAAAAATGATCTTCCATAAATTAAAATCCTTACTATTCCCATTCCTAATTATTGTCCAAATACTTTTCAAAATGGCTAATAAAACAAACAAACAAACCAAAAAATGTAATAAATAAAGAAGCATATGCTGTCCTCAGACACAAAATACGTGCAGTGCAATTACACTGCAGGAAAGTCATATCTGGGTGCTGCTGTGAGGATTATAATAGCAGTCATTTTATAAATATTAGTGCTGGTGCATATTTTCAGCTTGGCTGGTTCCATTCATTCTTATTAGATGACAAACAGGAACAGACTCCCTTGTTTTG
Organism: Rutilus rutilus; assembly: GCF_951802725.1. Lineage (NCBI taxonomy): Eukaryota > Metazoa > Chordata > Actinopteri > Cypriniformes > Leuciscidae > Rutilus > Rutilus rutilus. Next base: position 33,406,101 of record NC_140217.1, on the reverse strand, counting down.
GAGGCAAAAAGCTATGCCTGCTTTATCAGAAAAACAATATTTTTTCAGAAATTAATGCTACAGTGCTAAAACATGCAAATGACAATAAAAAAAATAAAATGCATGCTTAATATGATGGAAAATAGATATTCTATTCTCTGCAAATTACTTCTTCGTTAGTCAGATTTAATATGGTAATTACTGGGGTCAAATTATCTAGCTCTGCCCAATGTCATCGGTCCAAAATCTCTCTCCAACATCAAAAGGTCAGTTCACCCAAAAATTCTGTCATTAATTACTCACCATCATGTCATTCCAAACCAAAATGAACACAAATGAAGACTTTTTGATTCAATCTTGAGAGCCTTCTGTCCCTCCATTGACAGCTACGCAACTGACACTTTGACGCTTTAAAGAGTTCATAAAGAGATTGTAAACCGAATCCATATGAACTGAGTGGTTTAGTCCAAATTTTCTTTATGTGATATCAGATTTTTCTGTTTTCTCTTTTAATGATGTTTTATAAACAAAGTTCGGGAGGAGCACGTTCAAATAATCAATCCAATCTACTCGTCATCAAACAATTATGTCTACCCTAATCAGCATGACAAGAAGTATATATATCCACTCTGTCAACTCACCTAATATTCCTTGACAGTTTTCCAGCATCCCTCCACCACCCCGACTCCTCACTCTTGGCTCAATCTTTACAGCCAGGAATACGGGGGGAGTACTCTGGGTTCGGGCCGAATACCGAGCCCGGAGCCCTCTCCTCGGACAGCACGCCAAATACGCATTTATTCTATCTGACTTATTTGTAAGTGTGAACTAGTGAATTGACATAAACATTCATCAACATCAGAGGTAAACGGAAGCTCAAGCATGTTCACTTGACGTGTGGAAGAACCAATGAGGTTCATTCTTGTGCAATGCAACACGCACGTCAAAAACATTTGGTTGAGCTTCTGTTTATGTTTGCTGATCAGTGTTTATGTGTGTTTCTTCGTGCCCTCTCGATTCATATGGATTAGTTTTTCGATCTCTTCATGAACTTTTCGAAGCGTCGAAGTGGTAGTTGTGTAGCTGCCAGAGGAACAAAAATATCAAAAAATATCTTAATTTGTGTTACGAAGATTAACGAAAGTGAGGGTGAGTTATTAATGACAGAATATTCATTTTTGGGTGAACTATAACCCTTTAAGAATAGCAGCAGTTTTGTGGTCAGAATGAACAGACAAACTGCATGTCGCATTGCAGCTAGTAATGGTTTCTTGCTGATGAATTACAACAACAACAAAAAAAAAAATATATATATATATATATATATATATATATATCGATTAAGACTGGGAAACTTGGACACAATGTCCTTTAATGACCACGAACTGAAAACAGTCTGGTAAACAGTACAGAATGCCATTCATTGTGCATTTAGGTCAACTTCTTATTGGTTTTCTCTTTCTCCAAAGGTTGTGTCAATAATTTAATAACAAATGCTGCTTTTAATGTCGAAAAATGACCCACTGAATCATTTACAATGAGTTCTGAGATTTGAGTCCAAGGCCTCACAGTGGCACTTTTCATCCCTCTGTTTCTCTCGGTGCTGCGGGTGTTTTCATGCCTCCCTTTCCCTCCTTTTCCCTCCTTTTCCCCTTGAGGATGTTTCATCCTCAGTTAATCAGCTCTTTTTTCTCCTCATGAAAAATTTGCGAACAGATGTCCGTTAGAAAAAAAAAAAGAGCTGAGAGGGAGAGAGAGAGAAATGAAGATAAAAAATGAAATAAATAAAACAAAATGAAGTCCTGAACTGTGGTTCCATGGACACACATGCCAGCTCAGCTATTTTTAGGTGCTGGTATTGAGCCAGGGGACGTGAGCTGTGGCAGCCAAGGTGGCACGGACACACAGAGAGAGAGAGAGAGAGAGAGAGAGACATTCATGAGAGCTGTTCCTTATCAGGGAGTTGGAGATTACTCCTGGTACTTTTTACTGCAGCCCATCACCTCTGCAGCCCTGGAGGCTGCACTCATTTACAGAGTTCAGACGTAAAGGACAGCAAGCTGAGAGAGTAAACACATAAACAGACCAGCACTCTCCCTCCCTCGCTCCTTCTGTAAAATACTGCATGGCGCTTCCTTTACCCACAGCAACTAATGCCCTTCTGTGGACGAAAAAAACCATCCATACTGCCTGGAGTCTCTTTGTCTAAAGCTACTACTGTCACAGATTGTGTGTGTTTTTCTGGCACACTGTATGACAGTTAGGAACAGAATGTTTTTGGGTTTTAATAAATACCTGTACGAGAACTGATGTTGAGGCGACAGAATAGTTGTCATACTTTTTACACTAACCTTTAATGTAGGTTTATATGCAACGATTGAAAGTCTACAGGTCATGTAACACTTGTTGTCACAATGTGGATGTGCAATTAAATAACATTAATGGGTTTTAGCTTAATTTACAGTGTTTTCATATTGATAGCAAATTGTGACAATTATGTGAACAATCCAAATGTATTTTTTAAAGAAAACTGGTCCCCTTGAACTGCCGATTGAACTGCGTTCAATTAATCATATTCATGTACTATAGCATGATTAAACATTTACTGTGATTATTTTTTGTAGTTAATGTGATTGAATTTGCTTCTTTTAGTACATAGTTTTAATGATGTCAAAGATCAAAAAAATCACAGCCCTAATCACCGTTAAATATTCGATTAGCAATATTCATCATCAGTATTATTTTAAAATAGTATTAAAGAAAGCTGCAGGTTCCATAAAAATATGGAACATATTTCAGAAGACTACCAAATGAAATCACTTTCAAGTAAATTGATTAAACTTACCACATTTAAAATGTGATCACTTGAACTTTTTCAGTTAAAATCTGCTTTCATTATATACCTGGTCCTTGCCGAATAACAGCTAGTGAGCTTTTTTGTTGTTTTATCACTAGCAAGAACATGGCACATTTGTCTAATTATTATTATTTATTTATTTTTTACATTTTTTAGTTACTGAGATGCAGCCGCTGTGACAACTACCCCGGTCTCACTCGTATAGGTCATATCTGCTCAGATTCCCAAGCATTGCTTGTGTTTATTTCTCTGCGGTTTTGGCCGACATTTTAACTTATCTCATTAAGATATGGGAGACTGACATTTTTACGGGAAGCAGGCAGGCATCCTTCTGGCGATTCCCACATGAGAAAGTGAAAAACACACACACAAGCATAAATCCCCAGCTCTTGAGACACACACGGCTGTTTATGCGATAACGACAAACTAGCTCTGTATTTCAACACACACCACTGGATTTGCAATCCTCTCTCTCGAGATGAGATTATATCTGTCTGGATGTGTATATGCGCCTGCGTGTGTCAAGGGGCGGGATAATGTCGATGTAGGTGGCCAGAGCTGTGTACTCACATGTTATTTGTGTTATGGGTTCAAGCCCTGACAAGACATGTCAAATCATATTGTGTCTAATGAGACACCAGCGAGCATCGGGAGATCAGTTCTCTCTCCCTCACCAGTCATCCATCCCATCAGCCCCAAACTCCCACCCCCATCATGACAGAATGTCAATCCTTTGGGAAGACCTTCTGGTCATTAAAGTATAAGGGTGGATGGACATTATTCACAGAGCATAACTGTGTTCCAACTTAACAAGATAACATCGAGCCTCTTGAAGGGTGAATTTCCCAGTAGGCAAGTTCTTAGTCACTGACTTGCACTAATTGATCTTAACAAGTGATAATGCTAAGTTTTATGTTATTTATTCTAAATGACAGGCGTCATTAGTCATTCCCACAGACTGTGCCTTGACAGACTCAAACCAGCTGTTACCTTCTGAATAACTTCTTATCTTCTGCCTAGATGTTAGCTGAAATGTAAAATGTCAGTTTTGAAAACTGTAATTCCTAGAAAAGACATATTTCTATGCGGCAAGGCACTCAAAGTACAGATAAATTAGATACGACAAGCGCAACTTGTCTCACTTATGGAACTAAATCCAAAAACGGCGAATGTTTATAAGACATTTTAATTGCCAAATCACAGAGGTTCAAGGGTTTATTTCACCCAAAAATGAAAATCTTGTCATCATTTACTCATCCAAATGTCAAATGTCTGTTGTGAGATGTTTTGAAAAATGTTCAAGAAGCATTCTATGCCCACAAAGGCTGCATTTATTTGATTAAAAATGCAGTAAAACATATTTAAATGAAATATTTTCCATTTTAAAATGTATTTGATTCCTGTGATGGCAAAGCTGAATTTTCAGCATCATTACGTCTAGTGTTCCATGATCCTTCAGAAATCATTCTAATATGTTGATTTGGTGCTCAATTAGCATTTCTTATATGATCAATGTTGAAAACAGTTGTGCTGCATAACATTTTTGTGGACAGCGAAATACTTTTTTTACAATATATATATATATATATATTTTGCATTTATTTGAAATAGAAATCTTTTGTAACATTAAAAAAACATCTTTATTCCTTTAAAAGAAATATTACTGACCTCACATTTTTTGAATGATAGTAGGCCTATATTTATTTTAAAATGGCATTAAAAGATATTACATTCTGTAAATATATTTTAAAAAATTATTTATGTGGAGAACAAACAGATGTTATATTAACTGAAAATCTAATTTATACTGTCTTGTTATCAAACTTTGCATGTGGCAGGTAAGACAACCAATGCTTTTTGGCATTTTTGACTTCAAAACAATATGGCTTGTATTTGAAAACATGCAAAAGTGAATGAGTTCTGAAAGACATTGTCAGTGAATCATTTGAGGTGAGAAATTGATCATAGAACATTCATTTTTCTATAAACCAAGCCATTAAATTACATAATTCTTCTGACACCACAGGCCCAGGTTCTTTAACAGCTCTTGAGGTGATTTGTAATGGACTTGAGCACACACTCAGCATTCAGAAACACCTTAGAGACAGAATGAAAGAGCATGGGGTTGGCTAACAAATGCATTTTGTGCTTGAGCCACAAGCTACTCGTCTGGGGAGCTGTCTACTTTTGTCAACATTTCCCAGTGAACTGCCCCATGAAATGATCTAAAGGTATATTTGCACAATACTGTCATGTGAAGTACGATAAGACTTCATCAAGGTCCTCCAAGGTGCAGAACCTTACCTATCATCCGCATCTAACACGCACAGCCATAACACACAGTGACATTCATAGTGCAGTCTTGCTTTAGAAAAAAGTAAGCAGTTAGACCTCCTTTCAGATCTACGGTTTCATGCTCATCCTGCAGAAATATTGCTTTGACCCAAAGCCAGCTCCCTTCAAGCAGAACATCCATCAATTCATTTAAATAGGCACATTATATAATTGGATCATTATTGCAGTGATTATTATGTTTCTAGCATGTTATATGTTTGGCAACAGTTCTTCTAACCCTAATTGATGGAGTGTGTAGCTTTTCATTTCTTAAACAAACATGATGGAAATAAATGTTGTGATGTTACTTCCATCAAGAGGTGCATCCATATTTGGTCAAGATCTTGTATTGACAATGCAAGAGTCCAGTACTCTGTAAAGTCTCCTCCAGCACATCCCAAAGACTTTCAATGAATTTGAGGTCTGGACTACAAGAGGTGCCAATTCACGTGTGAAAATGATTCTTTATGCTCCCTCTTAATCATTCTTTCACAATCTGAGCCTGATGAATCTTGGCATTGTCATTCTGGAATATGGCAATGATGTGTCTTCCAACATGGTTGTTTAAAGTCCCCCTGTTGTCAGTAATTGTCAATGGCGTACCGTGGGGTTTCAGCAGGGCCTTCAGTAACAATAATGATTTCTGGACATCGTAATGTTATTTTTCACATAAATTATTGTTGTACACAGGGTATTGTATCTGATTTAGCATTGTATACCAACCTCCTCCCCCCCATGTTGAGGACATCAGCACGGGCAAGCCCCAACACATCCTCGGACACTTAACGGTAATTAATATGATTAGCCTTTGGCTTGACTTCGTTATGAAACAGTTAATAATGTGTTGCTAATGTTACACAAATCATGTTTCTGTTCGCCATCTCATAGTCAGACAGCTGCCTTCTAAATATCAGTATCACTAGAAATGATAAATCCCGCCGACACCTTGACGTGATTGGTTACCAGGTAATTTGTGATGTAAGAAACACAAGCGATTTCAAACCGTGTTTTTGAGACATTCCATTAACTAGGGTTAGAATAACTTGCCAAACATATACCATGCTAGAAACATAATAATCACTGCGATATTGATCCAATCTTAGATGTGTGTGTGTGCAAAACAACATTGGACCCCGTTGACTTTCATTGTATGGACAAAAAAACACTGAGACCTTCTTCAAGATATCTTCTTTTATGTTACACAGAAGAAAGTCAGAAACGTTTGGAATGACATGAGGTTAATGATGAGCATTTTCATTTTGGGGTGAATTATCCCTTTGAGCTAAGGCATTGTTTGTAAATCTTATTAAACAGCCAGTTGGGGACTTTCCTGCAGGGTGCTGTATCTTCCCTGTTTTTATCAAACATTAGGAAGATTCCCTCCTGTTCTCATCATCCTTTCCCTTCTCTTCCAAACACCAGGCTTATTCTCTCACTTTCTTGTTCTCCTCCTCCCCCCTTTGCCCTGAGAACCCAGCTGTGTCGGTGGAATTGAGACTTCCATGCTCACTGAGACACTGCTCACCTTGCGCTAGGCTCCCGTCTCCTTAATTGGCCTCATTGATGATACGAGGTAAACAACACTGCACACACAAACCCCAAACATAGACCTGCTTCTCAACTTAAATGAGTAGTTCTGTCATTATTTGCAACCAGGTGCTGTTTTTTTTTTTCTGTTGAACAAACAAACAAAAATCTCTGAATATTTATAAACTGAGCCAGGGCTGTCTAGCTCCAAAATGGACAAAAAGAGCACCACAGAAGCACTATAAAAGTAGTCCAAATGACTTGTGCACCACATTTGGAGCCTTCTGATGTTATATGGTAGCGTTGAGTAATTAAGAGACATCCACTGTGACTCCCAAATCAAATTAGGTGCCTATGGAACAGTCACAAGATTTTTTACTTTAAATAACTCAAACACATGTATGTGACACAATCTCCCTATAGTGGACCCCTTACAGAACAGTGGAATGGATTGAAAGACCTCTAAAGAGATGGTTCACACACACACACACACACAGAAAATCATGCCATCATTTACATCTCCATGTCATTCCAAACCTGTACAACTTTCTTCTGTTGAACACAAAAGATGATATTTTGAAAAAAAAAAAAAAAATAGAATTCCTCCATACAGTGAAAATCAATGGGCACCAATGAGGTTTACCACTATTCTTCAAAATATCCACATTTGTGTTCGCAGAAGAAAGAAGAATGTTTTGGGTCTGTTCATCATACAAAGCTATCATGTAAAGATATGGGGGTTATTAAATAGTAATAATTGTTATTACAAATCATTTTTCATTAAAACCTGAGGGGCCATTCACACAGAAGGAGTTTGCTACTTTTCAATTATTTTTCAATACGTGCTAGACGGACGTCTTTAACTGTTGCACTCGTATCTTTTGTCTTTTGCAGCATCTTGCACATGACACGGCATTCTAAAAACGTGGCGCTCAAGTTAAAAGCAGCTCAACTTAGACCTTTTTTCCGTTTTACTGACCTGCGACTTGCATTTTTTAACAGCAAAAACACGTTCTGTGTGAACCGGCCCATACTGTGTGTGGTGTCCTGTTATTCAGTGCAATACTTACTGAGATCACTAGGGGGGAGTAGGTTTAAGAGGGAAATACATATTGGAGAGGGGTAGAAAAAGAAGCTGTCATTTAGTCGTTATTTACAAACTTGGACACCACACACGGCTATTGACTGACCACGAACAAGTAATAACTCACTTGCATTTTTCATTCGTTAATGTCTCGCGGTCTGGCTGTTTTTTCAACCAGTTTTTTTTTGTTTTGTTTTTACAATTACATTTTGGGCTAAAAGTGTGTTGTAACGCAAGTGTTACTGAACATGTACCGAGTAAAATATTACTGAAAATCGATTAGTAATGCCTTACACTACTGCATTACAGCAAAAAGTAATACGTTACTGTAATGCATTACTTTTGTAACGCGTTACTCCCAACACTGAGAGACACACATTCCGGAAAAGAACTCAACAAGCTGGTGAGTCTATAATCCAGTATGTTGCTGCACTGAGAGAACTTTCGTTTACGTGTGAGTTTACAAATGCAGATGATATGATTTGTGACCAGCTGGTGCAAAGCGTCACTAATCCGCGTATCCGTGAGAGACTTTTGTTGCATGATAAGTTAACATTAGCGGATGCTGTTACAATTGCACAAGTCGAATCTGCAGGAGAGCATGCTAAAGCAAAAACGAGCACACAGAACTTTTCCGTATAGACTGTGAATGTGCAAAGAAACGCAAAAGTACATGGACGCGGCGCTGGGGGATCTAAAAATAGAACGGCCTGCGCGCGCTCCACTGCTTCATTCACATCGCCTCGGACGGTGACTTCACGCACCTGCTTTCGCTGCGGATCGGATAAACATCTTGCAAATGCGGTAGAATGTCCAGCAGCCAAGGTAACTTGTAAAAATTGCAAGAAAAAGGGACATTTTGCACATGTCTGTAGAACGACGCAAACTCACACAGTGCATGAAGTAGTAATGCCTGAGTACACGCTACTGTTACTGCAAGATAAGGATGTAAACTCAACTGTACTGTTCAAGTCGAAGCCGGTGCGGTTCAGAGGCCTGTTACACTGACTGTTGATACTGGAGCTTCTGTCTCAGTTCTGCCAAAGAGCATATATGATGATTACATTGGGGAAGTACCTCTACAGCCACCTGCAGCATGCTTAGTCACTTACTCGCGTACTCCAGTTCATGTAATCGGCTGCTTGCGCGCAACCGTAGTAAAAGACTGCCGCAAATGCTCAGTGAACTTCTATGTGGTGGATAAAGGAACTGCATTAATGGGCATGGATCTCATAACAGCTCTTAAACTGTGCATTAAAGGAGATAAAATCCTGCCAGATCCTGCTACAACCTCCACAGCTTGCTCTTCAGAACCAGTGTTACAGCTTTCTACTCAAATGGACTCACAATCAGTTGGCTGTGTTGCAGGGTTTATGCATAAAGTCAAAGTGTCAGATTCAGCCATGCCAGTTAGACATAAATTATGACGCCTTCCCTTTTCTGTGAGAAAAGCCGTGTCCGCTGAGTTGGACAGACTACTTTCTGCTGGAGCGGATTGATGCATCTCCATGGGTGTCACCGATTGTGGTTACAATGAAAAAGACTGGTGGCATAAGAATGTGTGTAGATCTCAGGGAACCGAATAAGGCTGTAATAATAGATAGTTACCCCCTGCCTCACATGGAGGAATTATTGACTGCTTTAGCTGGATCTACAATCTTCTCCACAATCGATTTGGAGAGTGCATATCATCAAGTGCCTTTACATCCTGAGAGCCGTGATTTAACAGCGTTTATCACGCATGAAGGACTGTTCCGGTTCTGCAGGGTACCGTGCGGTTTGGCTCCAGCACTGTCGGTTTTCCAAAAGATGATGGAGAGCATACTCAAAGGTGTACCAAATGTACAGAACTACCTCGATGACGTCATTTGCTTTAGACACACAGCAGCGGAACACGATGTTGCGCTGAACACAGTACTGAGCCGACTAAAGGAGGCGGGGTTACGGTTGAATGAACAAAAGTGTCAAATTAGGCAAAAGAGCCTGCGTTTTTTGGGACACTTGGTTACAGCACAAGGAGTTCAGCCAGATACTGAGCACTTACAGGCAATCGTACAAGCTCCAGCTCCTAAGGATGCGCCAGCCCTACGTTCTTTCCTGGGTATGCTCTCATGGTATAATAAATTTATACCCAATTATGCTACCGTAGTTGAACCCTTACGTGCATGCATCCGCCAAGAGGGACCATTTCAGTGGAGTGAGGAAACGGAGAACTGCTTTGTCACTGTGAAGCAATTGTTGGTTGCAAGTCCAGCATTAGCATTGTACGACCCTAATTTACCATCCATAATCTCTACAGATGCATCAGATTATGGTCTTGGTGCAGTGTTCACCCAGATTCACCCAGATAACACAGAGCGGACAGTCGCTTTTGCCTCCAGATCCTTAACTCAGACTGAGAAGAAGTATGCAACAGTGGAGAAAGAGGCGTTGGCATGCGTGTGGGCGGTGGAGAAGTGGAGGACCTATCTTTGGGGGCGCAAGTTCACTCTACGAACTGACCATCAGGCTTTAACGACACTTCTCTGTACAAAAGGAGCAGACAGGGCGGGAATGCGCATAGCTAGATGGGCTGCGCGTCTGTTACGCTTTAATTATGACGTGGTCTATCGTGCAGGTTCGTTGAATTGTACAGCTGATTGTCTTTCAAGATTGCCCTTGCCATCTACCACAGACATGGACTCGGACGCAGAACCTGAGCTAGTTGCGTTGCTGTCAATGTCCATTACGTCAGTTACTCCAAAGGAGTTTGAGTCTGCTTCTATGGCCTGTTCTGAGCTTTCAGCCCTGCGTGCTCAGATTGAAAAGGGTTGGCCAGCTTCAGCGAAAGCCCTGGATTCCCCGCTGCAACCATATTTCAAAATGAGACATGAACTTTGTGTGACAAACAATCTAGTGTTCCGGGGTTCACGGTTGGTAGTGCCAGTGACATTGCGCAGAACCATGGTCACTTTAGCACATGAGAATCATCAGGGCATAGTAATGACCAAGCAGCGGTTGCGTGAGCTGTACTGGTTTCCAGGAATAGACGCTATGGTTCAAACTCAGATTGCAGCATGTTCGTTGTGCCAGGAGTCAGACCGGACGGCAAAGACTACTGCTTCTCCATTACAGCCGGTGCCTCTTCCTGACGGTCCATGGTTGAAGTTGGGTTTGGACATAGTAGGACCTTTTGAGACCGCTGCTTATGACTGTAGATATGCTATTACGCTGACCGATTATTACTCAAAAAGTCATTGGATTCCTGAATTCTGTTTTCAGTAGGTATGGAAACCCTGAGTGTCTGGTAACAGATAATGGATCACAATTTATTTCTTCAGTCTTTACCGCTTTCATGGACGAACGAAATATTGCACACACCAAAACATCCGTATACCATCCTGCGGCCAATGGGGCTGTGGAAAGATTCAATAAGGTTCTTAAAGACTGTGTGCAAATGGCCATTTTGCAAAAGCAACCGTGGAAACAAGCAGTCTTGGACTTTTTGCAAACGTATCGTTCTACTCCACATGCAATGACTGGTGTTTCACCATTCGAACTGTTGTACGGTAGGAAAATGAGAACCAAACTAACTGTGTTCGCATCTCACTCCAGTTACACACGGGACCAGGAAGTCAGACAACGAGTGTCAATTCGTCAAAACAAAATGAAGCAATACTCGGATGCGAAACGAGGGGCTCGGGTGTCTACTTTTCAGGTGGGGAATAGAGTGCGTGTACGCAAACCAACGCATGTTCCCAAAGGACATTCAAAGTTTACACAACCAGTGGAAATAGCGAAGCAAGTGGGCCCAAGCACGTACAGATTGGCAGATGGAAAACTGTGGCACTCTTCTCACTTGTCTTTGGTTCCAGAGGTCTTGGAGCCGACCTCAGATCAGTCTGCTGTTGATGTTTCAGTTGCAAATGTTCCGAACACTGAACAGAGCACAGAAACGTGCTTGGCTCATAAGCATACACGTTCCGTTCGGCAGTGCAAACCACCTTTTTGGTTAAAAGACTATGAGACTAAATAAGAGTATACAGTGGTTTGAATTACTGACTGTATGTAGGTATAGCGCAGATGGAGATTGAATATAGTCATGTTATAATTCTGTAATTCTGTTGGAATTAGGAATGAAGACGTGAAATTGAGAATTGAACTGATGTAATTACAGTTGTTTAATTACTGTAAAGGAACTTAGTTGTAATAAGCGAAAGCTTACGTTTAATTGTTCATAGTGAAATCTAGAACTGTTTTGAGTTAATTGGTACTATGTGAAATTGTTTTTACGTAATGGGGGAAATGTGGTGTCCTGTTATTCAGTGCAATACTTACTGAGATCACTAGGGGGGGAGTAGGTTTAAGAGGGAAATACGAATTGGAGAGGGGTAGAAAAAGAAGGATGAACACACAAGGTATGTGTTAAGAGAATGAGCAATAAAGAAACTCTACACTGTGCACTTACAGGGTTCTGATTCAGATCCTGTCCGCATGATGTCCGGCCCCCATTTCCTCATCTAAACTGTCCTATTTATTAAAGCTGATAAATAAAAGAAAAACAATCCATTATCATCAGCATTTTTGTCTGTATGAAATCATATGGGCTTGTTAGTTTATACTATTTTGTTTGCCTATGATAGCGATTCATCTTCTCTTTGTGATAATTAATCTGAGAGGGGTGCAGTGCAGCCGGCAGAGTTAAATTGAAGCCGAATGCGATCACGTGACTTTGAAACCCTATGATAGCTTGCTCTCAGTTAATGCTACAGCATGTTTCCCAGTCTGTTGTTCACTGCTTTGAGACACTGCTGTCACTGAAGTGAACAAATCAATCAACATCAGTTAATGAAATTGCTGTGCTGTGTTTTAAGCCATTATGTGGCATTGATATGCTTGCAATATGAAGATAAACGCTGTGATAAAATGATAGAAGATTCTGTGATAAAACGGCAGAAGGAAAGAGATGTGTGTGGTGTGTTTCTTGTGAGTGTTGGAGCTCTGGGGGTGGCAGAGAAAAAGAGATCATACAGCATAGAGGATGATGTTTTTTGGGAGTGATACAAAGGCTACAGTATTTGAGGATGTCTCCAGAGCTCCAGCATCAGTTTGAGGGAGATGGATAAATATGAACTGATGGAAACCAAGATCCCTGTGGCATGTGAAATGTGCTATGCTGTTTATAGTGCAGGATGGTGCCAGTTGAAGAGCCAAGCACATTTTTTGAGAGCTTCTTACTTGAGGAGGCAGATCCAAGAAGGGTGAATCCCAAGAATTTGTGAATAACTGTTCTCACCATTTTATTAGTAATATATACCTAGCCAATACGTGCAATAATATATGGATTTTTCAAGGTTCAACCAGAGAAGGTTGGATTTAATGTTCCTGAGGTATAGGAAAGATCATGGATGGTTGTACCAATTTTTTCATTAACATGTAACTCTGTGTTTTATTTTCTATATTAATCTCAAATCAAATTGTATTTACATACAAAGAGTGTTGCTGTAAAAGTAGTTGGAGGGGTTGTAACACTATAGAAAGCATTATGTTTACATTTTGTACATGCATTAATTATGTTAATCAAATTCACCTAAAATTATTTTTATAGCAATGCCCATCAACCTAACATTGTTCAATAAATACATAACATAAGCTATAGGATAACAGTTAAAACCTGTCTGTGCACTTTCACACCCATTTTGGTTCAATATTTGTGGGTTCAGAATAATTAGAAAAAATGGGGAAGGAAATGTTATCTCCACAGACATGATATTTCTAGTTATTTTTTACATTTGCGTGATACTTTTGATTAAATGTTGCATATAATACTAAACAAGAAAGCCTGCTGATTCATGTCATAGCAGTTCTGTCATTTAATATGCATAAATCAAATTATAACACACACAAAATCTACCATCCATATTCTCACAGTTCTCATGTACCTTATTTCAGTTACAACTCACCTTATGTTACAATCATCCCTGCTCTTCTCAGTATTCTCTGAGGCCGTCAACAGTGACGCAAACTTCTGCAAGAAAGTTTTACAAAACAGAGTGTGTTGTTAATTAGTCAAATCAAACTTCGGATTTATAGCAATGTCTGTAGATGATGTCCTAGAGATTAATCTAGTGCCACACCGATCATGATAGATGTTAATATCAGGCAATTATCGTTCATATAATTCAAGTACAGCTCCTGAGAAATGCTGACTGTGTGAATCAATCCCTGTGATGAATGATAATGCCTCTTTATTCAACATAGCATCTGCCATTGTTCTCTTTATGAGCTATGAGTTATACCTACGGCTGAGAATATTTCGTACACGCTTAACAGTTTAATCATGCTTGGCTGTTCTCTTCTGCAAATTTATCAAACCCTATTTGTACATTACGGAAAGTATTTGTGAGTAAATTTCAGTGCCACTGCCCCATACAGTATACATTATAGCAAGTAGATTTCCAACGTCACTGAAAAAGCCAATTCCTCAGTGTTTTATGAAAGGCCCCTCCCCTAACGATATATTATTTCTCATTACCGACAGAGTTAACCACCAGGGCATTATGTTTGGAAGAGCAGTGCACTTAGGTGATTGGCTTCCCTTGCTTTCTCTTTCAGTCTCTTGCTGGAATTGATTACGTTTGTTCTCCCACGGTTTCTATTTAATCTGAAACTCAAAATGCATTGACCTCAATTTCCATGAGAAATACTCTGTTAATGGATATGGCCATGTGGCAGGTTTGGGCCACTTTTAACACAAATGAATACTTAATTTGCAAATTACACCTGCAAAGAGACCATGTGGATATTGCATTACACAACAGCAATAACAGTGGAGTGTGTTTTGCACTACACAGATGTAGTCCTACTGATTGAATTTATATTACAAGATATCTGATTATGATTGGGGTATGAGGCATGCTGTTATATTCTAAAGGTGGTGATGAAAATTGCCCATCCCTGTTTTAGACGCAATATTTCTTTCAGTGAGAATAGTTCCAAACGAAGCCACAGCAGAACCAGTCTCCGATAAACACAAAGCAGTAGTGTTCCTGAATGAATTATTGAACAAATCAGTTCAGTGAATGATTCAGTGAGTGTCACCAATTTAGTTTCTGAATGAATCAATATTTTAAACGAAATGGTTGAATTTGTATATATATTTTATTTATTTATTCATGAAGACATCAAGTCATTTGTCATCACAGCAGGAAAAGTCATTAAAAATCCTCACCACTAATACATAAAGTCTACCTAGAACATCTTCAGGCTAAAATATGCCATCAGTGTTGTATATCACTGTAATAAAGGCTGGAAATTTGAAAGCAGAAATAAGATATAGAGTTAGATGGAGATATAAATGGCTTTTCTACCTGAAATAGACATCACAGCCAGTTTTGAAGTCAATAGCTAGTGATTCACCATATTGCATCCAGTATTTTTGTTGGAAATCTGGTTCAGAACTGCAAATACTAAATGTGTTGACGAAAAAGGTTAGTGTACCGATTAATATCTTGATCCAGGTAATAATTTCCCTGCAGTGACATAAAGCAAGCTTTTATGAAGTCACAAAACTACTGATCAGGAAAATGCTGATTATATTCACAGAAGGAGATCCCCTGGAGGGAAACTGAGATATATGGAGAGTGGTCTGTTGCATGATGAAAAACCAGACATTACTGACGTCAGAAGGAATATCAAACTCAGACATTTCTTCACTCCAGCGCTCTTGCACATAGAGACGTATTTGGAAACTTAAAAGACAAGTTCGGTATTTTACACTTAAAGCCCTGTTTACAGATCGTTTCTGATGAAATAGAACGGTTAAGATTAAAATTTGGAAACATGCTGCTGTCCCGAGAATTTTAGATTTCATTCGCTTTCCCCCCCCACCTCCAGAATGGCTGCATATGTGCACTGGAACAATCCTTCCTAAAACGCATTAAACTTTCGTTTACAAAGACGTGAAACTCATTGAGTGGTCAGGGGTGTTCACTGATATGCTCACACAAAAATCGCTGCAAAAGATGCTCTCCAACAGGTGTTTTACCATTCGTTGTAAAACTGTGGACCTATTTTTCCAAACGCCTCACACCCGTACATTCTTCCGTTGAGAGCCTGAATAATAGCCACTCCTACAGAAAGAATACAAACAACCCCACTTCTGGCGGAGTAATACCGTACCTCACAGCACATCCAATACAAGTCAATGGAGTTGAACAAAAACTACGATAAAACCTGTTGGAAAGCATCTTTTGCAGCGATTTTTGTGTGAGCATATCAGTGAACACCCCTGACCACTCGGTGAGTTTCACGTCTTTGTAAACAAAAGTTTAATGCGTTTTAGGAAGGATTGTTCCAGTGCACATATGCAGCCATTCTGGAGGGGGGGGCGAAAGAAACCTAAAATTCTTGGGACAGCAGCATGTGTCCAAATTTTAATCTTAACCGTTCTATTTCATCAGAAACGATCTGTAAACAGGGCTTTAAGTGTAAAATACCGAACTTGTCCTTTAAAGGAATTTGAATGCATTAGATAACAAAACACCAAACCGAATGGCATTTGCAAACAAATTATGCTTGACCTTTCCTTAGAAACAAATTATGAAGTCTTAGCCTCTTTTGCAATTACTTTTAACCTCATGCCAAATTGCCAATGTCATTTTTAGTGGATGTGTAAGAATAATAAGAGCATGAAATAAATTAAGCTTTCTGACCACACTGCTCCCATTTACAGTATCTAGGGCAAGAGGAACACTAACAATTAGGCTCACAAGTTTTTTTGCAAGATTAATAGGCAAGTGTAGCCAAACATCAAGACTACTGTATAGGGATTTAGTCTTATAGTCAGTTAGAGCCTTTAAGCAATAGCTTATGGCAAAGTATTAAAGTATCTTATGTGCTGAGCGTTACACACTTGACACTTATGTCAAAGCTATAATTAAAATTCATAACATTATATAAAAGCAGCAAAATTCAACAACATAAAAAGTACTGCTAGGTGACACAGCATAATGTTTGAGTATCAAAAGCGTACCTTTAAAAGGGCAATATAACACCAACAATAAAAAAAAACCTCTTAATATTAACCTTCCCTTCTTGTTTCTTGTTAAATGCAAGCACAAATACAGCAAATGAGAGAGTGCAATTGAGCATGCTTATAGAGTAATATGCAAATTAGGTCATTAAAATGCCCCTGATATGCTATTTTAAAGGATCCTACTTTAGTTTTGGAGGTCTCCTATTATAGATTTACATGCATCCAATGTCAAAAAACACTTACATTTTCTCACAATATACATTGCAGCATCACCTCTTTTCTCACAATGTCAATAAAGGATTCAGTCTCTCTAAACCCCTCATCTCTACCTCAGTGTTTGAGGGCAGGTCTAAGTAGACATTGTTCGAGGGGCTGCCAATGAAGACCATATAGGCTGGAATTATGCAAATTTGTAACAAACCTACGTAGATGTGTGCAGGAAGACTGGAATTACTGATGACTCGTTTCAAAACTTTGCAGACTTTTTACATTCACAAACAGCTATATAACACACTACATGAAAGGAAATATCTGAAAAAGCATAAAGGGGGCACTTTAAAAAAAAATTGTGGTAACACTTTATTTTACAGTGTCATTGTTACATGTTCCTATAATAACAATACATTATGCATATTACATGCAACTAACACTAAACCAAACCCTATAGTAAGTACATTCATTAATACCACTCTGGTATTAATACTTAATGATACTTAAATGTATCATTACACTGTAACAAGGACACCTTAAAACAAAGTGTAACCCAATTAGTAACTAAAAACCGATAACCCACCCACGGCAAACAAAATCATTTCAAAAACACTATACCACTCATGATAATTACCACAAAATACCTCTTAATCCACACATACTTGCTATCTTATTTACAAACATCACTTGCTTTGATACTTTATGTAATGCAATGACATTCATACATTTTTAAGTCTCATCCTTTTCCATTTTTGGCATGTCTCATGCTTTGGTTTTAGTCAATAAACTGCATTTATATTTTCTGCAGAATGTGACATGGTGTCATTTCAGCTGGAATTGCATGTATCATTTAAGTGAACTCTATTAACCCCACTCACACTACATGGACTCACGCTATATTGAGATCAAATACCCCTCGTAAAGTCTCTCGGACTGAGGCCGGGCAGTCTCAAAGGAAAACACTGCAGAAGCAACTTTTATCTTGCACCGCCAAAATGATGCTCTCGTGACATTCTGGACCCTGACAGTTTAAATCAGTGTCTGTTCCACAAAAGATACGAGCACTCACACTCTTTCAAACTTTCCACTGAATATAATTACTATGCAATTTCTCAGATACAGAAGCAAATGTAAAAACAGTAACAGTAAAAAATTTGACTTCTTAATATTACATACATTTTATTTTAATTAGAGGTTAAAATAACAGCAGAATCCAATAGATAGATATATCTAAGTGTTAACTCTGCAAGTGTTCTCTGACAAGTCTTTGACCGTTCTGAAAGCTCTCGCATCACAAGGCCAGCAAACAAACTTGACCTGGTTCTTCAGGAGACGTGCCACCCCTGAACACACTGTCGACCTTTGCCCACTCACCCCCTGCCACTTTAGTCGTACAACTAACTGCTGTTGGCTTTTAGAGGAGAAGTCTGTGTTCACCCACTTCTTTTCTCCTTTCTCTCCCATGGTTTCTGTCAGCTCACACACACAAACCTGCAGGCTCTGTGCCGTCTGGATGGTTTACTCTTTTTCGTGACTCCAAATAAATAGAAATATCAAGTTTAAGTTCAAGACACAGTCCGTCAGATTCAAAGACACACTGGCACCAAAAAATATTTGGATCTCAAAAATACTTTAAACATCAAAATTGGTTTATTTTATTATAATATGTAATAATATGTGATTTGAAATCGGTTGTTTTATGAAATGCATCTTATTTCACAATTTAAAGTAGTTTCTTTCTGTGACTCAGGATGTTACATCTATGTAACTCATACAATGTGTTTTATTTCATTTAATAATTATTTTTATTTCATATGACATCCACTATGTAGTCAACAGTGAATGAGTGCATGATTCAGCAGTATTGGACACAGTATACTGTATGCATGAATGAGTAAAATGTCTCTGCTACTTATGTTCCCTCACGCATCTTGTGACTTCAGCACTGCTGTGACATGATGAATGTAAGCAGAATTCAGCAAATGTCCAGTTTTGTCCTAGTATGAGAAAATCTCTTAGCATTGTGCTGATGCTTACATCATTATAGCAACTGATGAGATACACAACAAACAGTTCAGAATTTAAAAACCCTTTAAAGACTTAAAAACCCAGATTGGATTTGTGTGCAGTGTGAACAAAGTCTTAAACAATTGGCAACACTAATAACGAAAGTGTAGTGTCAATTTAAATGTCCATTTTAAGGACATTTTTTAAGGCACACTCCTGATGCAAAAGCATTTCCAAAAGGCAGACATCTTAAAGGGATAGTTTACCCAAAAATGAAAATTCTGTCATTAATAACTCACCCTCATGTCGTTCCAAACCCAAACGAGTTTTGTTCATCTTCTGAACACAAATTAAGATATTTTTGATAAAATCGGAGAGATTTCTGTCCCTCCATTGACAGCTACACAATTACCACTTTGACTCTTCAAAAAGTTCATAAAGAGATCGTAAAACGAATCCATATGAACTGAGCGGTTTAGTGCAAATTTTCTATAGAGATCCGATCGCTTTATATGATGAACAGATTGAATTTAGGCTTTTCACATATAAACATTCATCAACGTACACATCAGTCGTGGTAAACGGAAGCTCAAGCATGTTCGCTTGATGTGCGAAAACCAATGAGGTTAATTCTCGTGTTATGCAGCACATTTGAGCTTCTGCAAGAACCAATGATTTAGTAATTATTATTTTTTTACAGTGATTCATTAGAGCTGGCAGATATTACCTTGAGAGCCATGGAACTCTCTGGCTTCTGTATCACTATTGCACACAGAGCCATACGCAGGTCCCAAAATTGAGCTTGCTAGGGGCGTTGGGATGCCTAAGATGATGAAAACGGCTTTGTTAATGTGTCTTGTCTCATCAAATTGACAGTTACAAATTACATTACATGAATCACATAAATTACATATTTTCAATCCTAAAAGACAAAATTAGACAAAAGTGAATTAGTTTGCATAACTGATTATTTCTGTCAATCGTTCAAATAAATGTTTAGTTTAGCTACTTACATCTATCGCATACTTTATAACCTTTAACTTCTGTGAACAAAAACTGCCTAATACTGGTGGGTACGGCCCTGACCATTTAGCAGTAGCCTATGAAACAGTGAAAAACACAAACAATTGCGTAATAATACAAGCAATAATACAAGCAGGCAAAACATAGTTTGCTCAAGTTGGCTAATGAGGTCAGAATTCCCGGCAAGACCACCCTGCTACCCCAAATTTGTCAAGGAAATTAAGAAACACGAAGCAACATTCGGTTTCTGCCAACCGAATCAGGTTTGAGAAATTAGAGCATTAAATGACTTGATTAAGTTCATTCCAATACTCCACGTGGGACGGCAGCCATCAAATTGATTCTGCAGACACAGAACATTAAACATGATGCATACCAAGCAGACTGTATGATGTGTTGCATTAGCATTTAATTACAATTACAGAAACATTGCAACCAAAATGATTTCTCAAGACTAAACCTTTTCAATTTCCCTATTAGGTAAAAAACATGGAATAAGAGGTAACTCACTTCCCATCAATTTGTAGACGACATAGCATAAACCGTGTAAAATTGATCAACCCATCTGTGTGGCACCTCAGAAATAGCACTTCTCTATCAGTGTCGCTGACAGGCTGCAAGTGCTAAAATATGAGGTGTGCCCAGAACAGCGTTCCATATGGTGTGTGTTTTTTGACAGAACTATGACCTTAAACAGATGTGTCATTTTTTCAGGCGTGCGTGCTGGGTGGGTGTCACACCTGTTTTACAAAACAACACAAGCACAAGAACGACAATTTGTGTAAAATGACATCCCAATGAATCACTGGTTCGCAACTCATCTTGCAAAAGGACGCAGATTTTAAGATGCAACACAGAACTAAATTTGTTTCATACAAATGTACTATTACTTTTGTATTTGATATGACTTACAGTATACCGAAGATGATGAAATATGCCATTCTCTCTCTCTTTACAAAATGCAAAGGCAGAAGTACACTTCTCTTAACAAGCCTTAATTTCATGTTACTTGTATGTAGCACAAATGATAACATGCTTAAGTTTAATAATTAATACTTTGGGTTAGGGGTTTGTTCAAACCCCAATCTCTAAGTATGAGCAGCAGTGTAGTAATGCTATACCCAACACTGAATATAACATTCAGCACAGGAAGCTTTTTTCCCACATTTATTGCTCATGTGTCAGTGATCAAGGCATTTTGGTTCATGACTGCAGTATATTTTCCAGGAGACTGATGCTGTAAATTATGAAACCTGTCAGTCTTGATTTAGTGCATTATCTCGCTTTCTAACATAAGCGTGTTAAAAATTCATAGGGCAAGCTGACTGTTTATGACACTTTAGCGATATTATATTGTGAATGCACACAACAACGTGGCTAGTATTCTAATTTTTTTGCAAAGAGACGGTCTTTGGCTAAATATATACGAATAATATAGTTCTTCACTGCTTTAGGTACTTTAGCCAGAGGACAAAAATGAAGCATTATACAGTTATATGGGCAATGTTTTAGTGCTCAATGTAGATACAAAGGCAAACTTAAGCAAGTGGCAAAGACATTAAATATATTAGGCCCATGAATTATGCTATATATATATTATAAATGTATAAAAATCCCCTACAAATATATCAATTACAGATTTGCTATAACATTATTTATGATTTAATAGTAAAGTACAAAATATCTGAACAAATGTAAAAGAACAAAATTTAATCACTAAAAACAGTGTGAAAACACTAATGTCCTAAACCAGTGATATTAAAAGATCAAATTCAGTAAACACCTAATTGATGATATACAGATGAGCCCAGAATGAATGCAACACGCTAAATGCTTGTGTTTTCTTTATAAAGGTTTTCTAAGGGAAAACTATGTGTTGCATTTATAATATGGGTTCATCTGCTTGCCTGTGCATAGTATGGATCATCAGTAAGGTGTGTACTGTGGTGTATATCTTACTACATTAGTACATAGTACAAAACCTGGTAAAAATGACTGGCGGGCAATGGAGGAAAGCCTTGTTTTGCCCCTCGGTTGGGCATTCCTATAAGGGTGTGATGTCATGTGAAAAATATGAATTGTAAAGTTTTAGCTCATGAATATTAATTAGATAACCTGACAGGACAGACTTTAAAATTTGAAGTTTTTTTTTTAAACTTAACAAATCCATAGCTCGCATGACCAGCAAAATGACAAGAGACACTGATCTAGTGTGTGTTTACATTGAAAAACACAAGAATGTATCATGAGTGAAAGACCCCTAGGAAGCTTTGCAATAGAGTGGTGCAGGTATGATGTCACTTTGTAGGCCAACCGGCAGTTAGCTTCACGCTCGTTCCCTGTAAAAAAAATAAATAAAATAGGCTTTTGGATTATCGCTAAAAACAAGCTCTGTGATCAATAAAAGTTTATTATGCTTGCACGTTTTGTCCATCAAGATAATTATCACATGAACACAACTTTTATGAACTTTGAAGCCTGAAACCATTTTCTGAGAACATTTGAGTTATAGGATAGTTTGCAAGAGATCAATTATAAGCATAATGATGCTGTTAAAAGCGGATTGAGCTCACCTTTTCGGTGTGACGACGTTTAATCTCCCCGAAAGCCATCCCATTTAGCCACTTGTTAGCAACCGCCTTTTTCAAGACACGTTTAACAGCTTCAAAAAATCATTGTATTTTATGTTGTAGAATAAAATATGAAAGTGTCTTTAGCTCGTGTTCACCACAGACCTTATTTCAGCCATTTAACCAAAACCCCATTCAGAAAATGGAACCGGAAGTGCTAAAATGCTAACTCACTTCCACATTTTGGCATACAAAGTGATGTCATACCTGCACCACTCTATGTCAGTGCAAGCTAATTAATATTCATGAGCTCAGTCAAATTGCCTACCTTTTGCCCTCCACACTAAAACTCCAACACCGCTGGTTGGACTGAAACCTAGATAATATGATTTGCACTCTCACCTTTATGCAACTATACTGACAACTTTTCATGGCACACTGAAAATTTTCAAGGATATAAAAGTCGTTCTAGTAAAAACCAACCTCTGCCATTATAGGCGTTTAATAAAAACAGGAAAAAAAGAAAGATCCAGATCTTTCCAAGATTGAATTATTATATCCAAAGGTAGCACTTTATTGCCCTGTTCCCCATGTACATACTATGTATTTATTATAGTAATTATAATAACTGGGTATAACTAGGTACTGATCCAAAACCTACCCCTAAACTTAACCTTAACCCATGTAGTTACCTTATTAACCAGTATTTTCTTAGGTAAGTTCACTGTAAGTACATCATGAACTGGAAAATAAAGTGCACTCCATCCAGATCTAATCCAGATCGATTTGAAGGATGTGTCTCTTCACATTTCATGTAGCTGTACACCCGCGAAGGACACTGAATGTCACTTTAATCCTTTTGAAGTTGTTGTGTGAATACTAGGAGCACAAGCAGTGTTCTTAAAACAAGCTTCACGGTTTGATACGCCCACCATGTGAAGTACCATCAGACAGGAGACACTGTGCTGTGGATTCCTTGGATCCATTGTGTATTCTGCGCACAAGAGTTGAGTGTTGTGAACAGGTGTGAAGTACTCCGGGCTTCACAGCATAATTTGTCTCAATGACACATCTGTCATCCGCAGCTCTTTACTGAGGTGTGTCCGTTATACCTCAGAGTGCATCCGACAATTTTCCTAAAAAACTGAGACAGAATCTGGAGCCAGTTATGTATGACGAAAACATGGAAGATAGATTGGCAGCTCATTGAGAAATGAAGATTTATAAATCTTAATCAGTATTTTATCTTGTTTTTCAGTAATAATATCTAAACATCTTTAAAACACAATACAGTTACTTGGCAAGCAAAACTATGCTTGATTTTTATGTATTTTGAATTAATAATATAAAAAAGCATGAAACAATAACATAAATATTGTAAAGACATTTACAATGTTACAAAAGATTTATATTTCAAATAAAGAGTTATTTTGAACTTTTTAGCAATGAATCCTGAAAAATGTATCCTGAACATTGATAATAATAAGAAATGTTTATTGTGCACCAAATCATATTAGAATGATTTCTGAAGGATCATGTTACTGATTATGCTGAAAATTCAGCTTTGCCATCACAGGGATAAATTACATTTTAAGATATATTAAAATAGAAAACAGTTATTTTAAATAGTAATTATATTTCACACTATAGCTGTTTTTACTGTATTTTTTAATAAATTAATGCAGCCTTGGTGAGCACAAGATAATTATTTCAAAAGCATTACAAAATCTTACCGACCCCAAACTTTTGAACATACAGCAAAAATACGTATTATACTATTCTTCTCAGGCCAAATATTTGTGTTTATACTCTATGCATATTATATGAGCTACCAAGAAACAAGCAATTCCACTGTGTACGAAAACATGACATAGTCAAAGAGAGAAGGAATCTCATTTGAATAATGAGGTATATCACCTGTTGGTGGTCTCGGATAAGGATATCAATTCGTGCTGTATCCAATTTTTAAAAGAAGTAAAGAAAATTACATCGATACCGTGTCCTTATATCAGATAGCTGTTCGTCACATAACACTCTCTTTTTAGAAATTAGGTACATTCTGCACTTTCTATAAATGAGGAGGAGTTCCTTATTTAAATTTAGTAATTAAAGTACAATTAAGGTCTACTAATAAAACCTCATCTGATCCTTTGATGATCGGCCAAGTCAATTAGGCTACTTCGTATCTATGCATTTTATTTTCTCATTACAATTTCCAGCGCTCCCCTATTTGCCACTTTTAAATTAAAGCAAGCACTCTGTGCATCAAGCTCGGGTTTAATCAAGTGGAAACCTCCAAAGCCCCTCTGACTCTGCGGCAAGCAATCAAATCCAGTCTCTCAACCTATCACCAGGAGCCCGAGCCTCATCAGGATCAGCCACACTGTGGCATATCTGCATTACGACTTGCTGAAAAGGCCCTCGCTGTGACTAATGTCCAAAAAGTGAGCTGGAATCTGGCCTGACTTTCAGAGGAAGATGAGATGAGAGGAGATGACCTCTCCACATTGTTTGAAAGCTATAATAACTTAAATGATGGCAGGCTGAGGTCTCATTGAATGATTTATGGCTGGGCAAAGAGTAACATCTGTGGAGAGATGTCAGCTGTCAGCTGTCAAGAGATGAAAGCTTTCAGACGAGGCTTGCTGCATTTGTCAATATGCCACAGTACCCTGCAGCCTCAGGATAGAGTAAGGGGCATGGGGTGTCTCGAGCAGATGTCATGCTTGAACGCAGACTCCGTAACACATTATGATGTGGGACGTCGTGGGAGGGAAAAGGCTGGAGGACGCTGACTGGACAGACTAGTACTCTTGTAGGCATTTTGTAGAACATATCGCATTTCCCAACGGCGTGGTAATCCCATACTCACAGGAGAATCTGCAGGTCGTAAAATCCCTAAATGCCACAACAATGTTATGCATCTACACAATCAGGTGTACAAACACCTCCACGCAACATGTAAAGTGTGTAAAGTCGGAGATAATGATATTCAGATATCATCATCCTGATGATAATCAAAACTTCCTGATTACTTAATACAGATGTTTTCTCTCTTTTAATAGTACTAATCTATAATAACGGTAACACTTTACAATAAGGTTCACCAGTTAACATTAGTTAACTACCTTAGTTAACATTAACTAAGAATGAACATTATTTAATGCACTGTAAACAATGAACAGCTGTCTTTTTATTAAGTAGCAATAACAAAGATGAATAAATACTGTAATAAATGTATTGCTCATTGTTAGTTCATGTTAGTTAATACATTAACTCTGATTGCGTTCCGATGTCCCACACCACGGGACTTCACTTGTCGGACTTACAGTTGTTTATAAAGGTTTTCTAAGGGAAAACTATGTGTTGCATTTATATTGTGGGTTCATCTGCTTGCCTGTGATAATGTTAACAAATACCAAATTATTTAAGGCTACTTCTGTAGTCTGTATAGCCTTCTTAAAATATTCCAAGTAATTTGATGCTGATTAAAGTTAATACCTGTTGTAATAACGAAGAATGACAGATTTGGAAAATAATGCTTCAACCTCCATTTCATGGTCAAAAAGTATTAAAGTGAGAGTGGTGTTTTAAGTCAAGTCAAGTCAAGTATATTTGTATAGCGCTTTTCACAATACAGATTGTATCAAAGCAGCTTCACACAGTATTAAATTAAAATAATACAACAAGGTTTGTTTCTAGTGGAATTTATTGATTGATAAAATCAGATTAAATATCCCCAGAATATCCCCAACTGAGGAAGCCAAAGGCAACAGTGGCAAGGAACCGAAAAACTCCATCAAATGACCTAATGGTGTCCTAAAACCCCTTTTAGTAGGGAAGTAGTCCTCCACACTGCAAACTTCATTTTGACATTGTAACACATTTCATGAACCAATCAAATCCCAATGGATAAAATCAAGTCCTATCCTACAATTTTGTTTAACGTTTAACGTGCTTGTTACTCACAAATCCATCTTATTTAACCAAGGCTCATTGGAAACAAGTCCCTGTGGCAACAAAATAAAATAAGATTATGTTGCTTCTTGCACGTTTTGTGCACTAAAAGCACTTTCAGTCTGTTCCGAAACAGATTATTATGTTGGTTGTTGTACGTATTGCAGCAGTTCGGGAATTAAAAGATCGGTGAGTGGAGCTAAAAGGGTAAAGCTCTATTGCGTTTGAGCTCTTTTATCGTACCCAAACTCTCTGCATTGCAAGTGAGCTCACAATTAATTTTTGTACTTGTGAAAAGCCATACATATAGAGCTAGTTATGTGATGCAAACATCAAAATATATTAGTTTACTGCTCATGAACTATGGTAAAAGTAGTAATAACATAGTATTGTGCAAGGAACCTCATGAAAATAAGTCTTTATTAATCAATAATGTACTTTCCGTAATCATAATTTCTGTGAAAAGTATTAAAAATTGTTGGTGTTTTACTCCAACTAGTGTTAATTTCAGCTGGAAACTGTAGTGAATTGTGGGCCTATGTATATGTACGTTTTTGGAGTTTTGCAGAAATGTTGGTAGAGGTAAGTATTTCAAGAGATCCCAGTTTGGTCACATTACAGTAAAATGGGTTGCAAATATAATTTCATGTTGACTTTAGAAGTAAAACTTTTTAAAGAAACTACTCGGTGTTCCTTTGACACCATCTTTATACTGTACCTGAATTAGGTGTTTTCCTATTTCATTGCGACTCATTTCTGCAGAAAAGATTCCGCTGCAACTGGCTATAAAGTCTAAGTTTATTTGTATTGTAACATCTGTATTCAGCTGGAGGACAACCACTGTAGCACAGCATATACCCAATAAAAGGCTTGTAAAAACTGACGGATGACCATTAGATCAATATGACTGCAGAAAATAATTTCACTCAGACATTTCTTTCGCCTCATATGGGACTGCAACAGCGTCAAAATATTTGCATTCAAGCACTTTAACAGCAAAAACGAAAATGATGAACAGAATCAGAATGTATATATATAGTGCTGCAGGTTTTATATGGAAGGCATCCTTGCCCAAAGCGTTCTTCATATTTGTTTAAACCTTGGCACTGGAAAGACATCGGAAATCAGTAATAGGCATAGCAAGGTCAGTATTATCCGAGGGTTGTGGAGAGGTCAGGATGCTGAATGCTCTGTCTGAACTCTGAAGCTATGGAGCATGTTGCCAATGCTATTTGTATGTTTCTTTTTTTAATTGTGAAGAGTCATTGCCTGGAGAGCTCTGTTCAAAATATGGATATATGGAAATATGGAGAATATTTTTAAATTTTAAGGAGTATGTTCCAGTGTTGGAAAACTACTCAAAAAGTTTATTGTTTTATTTATTTTTTTATGTCAAACCGACAGTTTGGTTACCCATATTCTTCAAAATATCTTCTTTTGGATCAACTTGAGGGTGAGTAAATGAAAGAATTTTCATTTTTGTGTGAACTATCCCTTTAAGAGCCTGAGAAATGAAGATAGTTAAGTCTAAAATGATTTACACTGAATCTTGAAACGATTTATTTTGCCAACTTGTCGAAAAGTACCGTGATTCATTTAACAAAACAGATAGAAACACACAATTGATGAAATATTGGCATGGAAATGGTTCATTTTATCCATAACAAACATTAGTACTAAAAACTATGATTTAAAAACCAAGAAATTCAGTTAAATTAATATGTTGCCATTGTAGCAACAGCATTGATGTGTAAATCCCAAACAGAGATATATACAGATAGTTTGTCCCTCGAAGATAAGGGAGCAGAAGTTCTCATTATATTGTGGGGCTTTTTTCTGTTCCTCCTGCATCCAGCATCATCAATAGACTCAAGCACCTTTTTTAGGGCTTCTATATAGAAGGAGGTTCTTTAGGGGCCAGACCTGAGCATTCCTTCAGAAAAAAATCCAAACCTTTGGAAGTGTCTCGCTCGAGTTCCGGCATCAGGTTCAATCCCCCAGTGCATCTCAGAAGGAATATATAGCATCTGCAGATATGTTTGATGCAAGCAGAAATCCTGGTGCATAATTTAGTGATCTGATGCAAAACGTCCAGCCATTCCTTCTCGTCAGTTTACTAGCCACTCAAATGCACCAGACAAATGAATACATTTATGATCTTCTCAAACCAAAAGAATCAATATGCGACTAAAATTTTAATAACAAGCTGAGACAATAGGCTTCTAAAATACAAAATAATATTGTACTACCAACAGTGCGCTTTTCTAAGAGTATCTTGCAGTAAAAATTAAGTACACTACCATTCAAAAGTTATACATTTGTTCAGCAAGAATGCATTAAATTGATCAAAAGTGAAAGAAAATACATTTATAATGTTACAAAAGATATAGATTTCAAATGCAGTTGTTTGAACTTTCTATTCCTCAAATAATTCAACAATGCATCACGGTTTTCACAAAAATATTAAGCAGCACAGCTGTTTTCATCATTGATGATAATAAGAAATGTATATTGTGCGCCAAATCAGCATATTAGAATGATTTCTGAAGGATCATGTGACACTGAAGACTGGAGGAATAATGCTGAAAATTCAGCTTTGCCATCACAGGAATAAATTACAATAAATATATATAAATAATATATGTAATAATATTTCTCAAAATGTGTGTTTTACTATATTTTTGATCAAATAAATACAGCCTTGGTGAGCAAAAGAGACTTTTTTCAAAGTCATTTGAAAAAAAATCTTACTGACCCCAGACACTTTTGATGGTACTTATACCAATTTTCTCAGGCACACCCAGACATTCAGAACTGTTCCACACTTCCAACATAACCATTAACAGAAACATTTATTGGTCTAATATTTAATTCCGTTGGCTGTTTTATTCTCATACTGAATTTTCAAGATCACACAACTTAAGAAGCACTCATGCTTCATAAAACCATCTGTCTCTTCCAATAAAAGAGTAAGACTTGAGGTGGTTTTTTTATTTATTTTTTAGCTGACATTAATATTCCATAATAAATGCTTCAGAACCACTGCTATCAGATGCCTTTTTAACACCTCTAAGAGATGTACTGGATAGGGACCCAAGCCTCCCAACCAAGAAACATGAAAAATACTGCCTGACAGAAAATGGAGGGATTCAGCAAAGATTTGAAAATGAATCTTTGGTTCTGTTATCAGGCAGAATCAACTGCAGCAGAGATCTGGCCCTTCCCCTGTAACATGAACCCTCATCTCATGAAGCTCTTCTCTTGATCTGACGACACACATATCTGCTCAGCAGTGTGTGGGGAACGTGTTGTGCAGAACAGTGTGCAGATCAAGTACATCGATCTGAAAAGAGATTAATAAAACAGTCTATCCACCAGTTAGCTCCAATTAAATGCCTTCATTTCTCTGACATGTATATTTTAATATCTATCCCTTTCGTTCTTTTTTCTTTCTTATTTTTATTCACTCTGACTATTGATTATGCTTTATCTTTCCATCCATTGTAATTGTATCAAATCTATCTATCTATCTATCTATCTATCTATCTATCTATCTATCTATCTATCTATCTATCTATCTATCTATAATAGTAATTTAAGTAATTTAAGTAATTAAGTAATAATAAAAGTAATTTATTTCGATTTTTATTTCAGTTATAGCTTCTAAAGCAAGTTTAAGTTTTTCATAAGTATATTTTAATTTATTTCAGCTTTTACTTAAGTTAACAAAACTATAAATTATGCATAATTACAATCAATTAACCATAATTAATCTAACCTTACAGTAAGGACACCTTAAAATAACGTGTAAACCATGTTTTTTTGTAACATTTTGCTTAATGTTGTGTTGTTGTTTCAGATCTGCCTAATTGTATGCATTATTCATTTGAGTTTTTAAATAAAATATTTAAGTTTTATTTAGCATTATCAAGTTAAACCAGTAAGCTACATATAGGAAATACCCAAGCCTCTGTATTTGATCTGCGATTCGCTTGACAGTTTTGACATCAGGGCAGCAGGCGTAAAGGCAATGCTTGGGTTTATAGGCTTGCATAACTTTCTCATCAAATATCCACTATTAGTATGCACCAATAATCTTCGACAATATAACATGATGTGCCATCTAGAGTGCAATCACTAACATTGGAAAATTACAGAATCATATCACTCAGTACCACCATCATTATCCTGATTAAAATCATGGTGCAATTTATGTGAGCTGTGAATGTCCTCTTGAGCCCTATTAAGTTCTATTGTGTTTTTACCGCAGTGATTCTACCCCAGCTTAAGGTCAAGCAGTCGGTAGAGAGTTTAGTCAATGCTTAAGTTGTCAAAATTCAGCGCATATATATACACACACACACACACAGAGAGAGAGAGAGACATTCACCAAACACTTTTAGTACAAATACTTCTGGCTGGGTACCAAACCAGAGTCCTATCCTTGTGCTATTGTGGGCCAAGTAAGAACTAATAAATCAGACAAACCCATTTGGAGACCCCAAAGCTGGAAAGAAACTAAATTGGATCTTACGAGAGATAAGAGTGACAGAGAAAACAGTGCCTTACAAAGATTACCAGAAGTCACTTTTTGGGTGAGTAAATGGAGAAACTTCTAAATCAAGGTGTGTTTTCTTGGCCAAAGATCACAGTCTGTTAAAGTTTCTGCTAAGAAAAAACAGAGTCCATTGTAATGTGCAAAGCAATCAGCTTAGTAACAAGATGAACACAGCAACAATATTCTATAATATCAGTGCTGCAATTCTCTGCGTTCATTTCCACTACAATCAATAACGGCAATGGAAGATGGCGCTGTTTGCGTTTATATGAAAAGAGAGAGAATGCATCAACGGTGTGATACGAGAGACGTGAAAGCAGCGCAGATTATCCAGATAAGAAGATTGATATAGAGTTGGATGACTCGGCATGGAACCCATAAACAAACCCAACACTATCTCACGACCAATTCGTACGAGTGATTAAACGGTGGCTAATTCGTACGACCTCACTCATATGAATTCGTACGATTTGTCTAAACCCGAGTGATGAGTAGGTTTAGGGGCAGGGTCAGGGATAGGTCATTCGTACGAATTCATACGAATTTGGCAACTCGTAAAATATGTATGATTTAGCAAAAATCATACGAATTCGTACGAGTGAGGTCGTATGAATTGGTACGAATTAGCCACCTCGTAAAATTGCCGTGAGATCGGGTTGGGACAAACCCATATTGTGCCTACATTGGCCCCACCATGAAATGTTGGCTGGTATAAATCTACTGTGAGAAATATTGACTGAATTAAAGGGATACTTCACCTCTGGGAAGATGAATGTGTATTTAAAATAGGTCATTTAAGTAGCAGAAATGTGAAGAAATTTTTGAATTTGGAGCTTTCTAGACTGAGAAAAGCCAGAAAATGTATTTTTGGCTTATGTGGATGAAAGACAACAACTCCCAGAATGCACTTGCTTCGCTGCCTTAGGAGGCCACGCCTACCGGTAAGAGTGCGCACTGCAGTTGAAAACAACAAAGCTAGCCTACGTGATGAGTTTGCGAGGGATTTAGAGATAGCCCAAAATGTCCGGGATTCGGCTTTTGCGTTCTACAGTCGCCATTCATCATGTTTACTGTGGCGAGCAGGACGAGGCTGACGGCCGCGGGAGAACAGCGCGAGGCCGGTGGTGTCATTACTGAGACGCGCCGGTCTCGCATCTCTCATGGAGGAGCGGGAATTTTTCTTAGCAATGGTAAAACGCACATCAACCGATCACTTGTTTAGCGTTCATGTAAACACTACATTCAGATTCACCAATCGGAATGAATTCAGTTAGATTGAAAGGTGTGCATGTAAACAAGGAATAGCGACCGCAGAAAGCAAAAGCTGAATCCCGGACATTTTGAACGATCTCGCCCGCCGGACAAGTCCGGGAAAAGGAGGATGGTTACTTACTCAGCTTTCTCCTACTATTCAGCTTTCTCCACAGAACAAGAGCCTGCTAGCTTAGCTTCCAAAGAAAGACGGCTGACACTGTGTACATTCTGACTGAGTGAGATCCCACCCTCTATGGGCGGGTTGAAAACATGCGGAACAACGCCATCTACTGGCTGTAGTCTTTAGCCACTGTCCAGAAAATCCTCCGATGACGCAAAATGACGATTTTTGCGTCATCGGAGGATTTTTTCCAGACAAAAAACACATAAATCTCTTGTCTCAGGGGGATATGAGGGTGGAAAGCATGGTAATTCGAAAATACTACAGGTTTTCTACTAATACAAAGCTTAATGCTAAATCCTGAAGTAACCCTTTAAAGTGAGACAACGGTGGTTGATTTTAGTCAGTTATTAATATCATTGTTGTATCTGTTAGCTTTTATGATAAGTAGTGAATGAATATTCATGTATGTATATACACAGTATACATGCAGACACATAAGGCCCTATAAGGCCCTGTGTTTTCATCTTACTAACTATAACACCATGCTGGATGCCTGTAAAGTGCTAAATAGTTTAAAAATCAGAACACAGGTCGTATATTTCAATGTACCCATTCAGTTGTACATGTCACCCCAGCCTCTGCATTGGAATGAAAGTTAAACATCCTTGAGTTGTCACACATTTGCCCTTGCATATGTTCAGCCATGCTATGCCAGTGCTTTTGGACAAAAAATGTGCCGTTTCTATTCGATAAAGAAAAGTAAAGGGTTAGGCTAGTCCCTCACACAACTACACCTGACAGGGTTTAATCCCCGCAACCAATTCTTTTCTTTTTTTCACACCTCAACCGGTCTTTCCCTTCTGCACCTGACTCTGACTTGAAATGGAATTTCGTCTCGTCAGCCTTGAATGTATAATACAAAGGGATACCTTTGTCCTCTCTGTAAGTGCTGGGTAATGAACTGTGTGGAATGCAATCAGGCACTAACTAAAAACCTCTTTTCAGCCCTATTTTAGAAGGACGGCACTTTAGACTGAAGAGCCTGACTAACTCCAAACCCTTTACTCTTTTTTTTCTTTTTTCTTTTTTTTAACATCTTCCTCTTCTTCATTGAATTGAGAAATTCTTACCAACATGAACTTCACTATATGCACTCTTTTAACATTCATGATTCTTTTTGCTCTGTGAAAAAAAGGACAACTGAACAATCATCAGGCCTTGAGACTAAAGGTTACCCTGTTCCCTCATGAAAAGCATTTTTGATCAATATTACAATGGCTCAAGTGAAGGAGAAATATTTATTTTGCAGGTGTCTTTTCAGAGCGTTTGTGCCAAGTATGCAGAAGGTTTTAATAAAATAATTTTCTATATTATAAATAAATATTCTATTTTAGTTTTGCTTTTAAAGCTAAAGAGACAACCTTCAAGTAAGCTACACATTAAATGGCTTTCCCAACCTATTTACTTTTAAAATGTGCTTCAGAATGAAGCAGAATATTCAACAGAAAAAAGCAGGGTGGGACTTGATTGGATTGTGTAATATTCTCTATATGTGCTTGTGTAACGGAGGCCAGCTAGTAAGAGCTGTGCGAGTAAACCTCACTCCCCTGGCCTCAAGAAGCGCACTAGTGACTGACGCGTGAGGCTACGGTGTTTAGCGTCATTGCTAGTGCATCTGCCTCCCATGCTGGAGACACCCGTTTGAATCCCGTTTGGAGCAATGTGAGTGAAACGGGGGGGTTACTATAGGTGCTTTCGACCCAGAGGAATCTTTTTATATTTCGTAGAACCAATGGGGGAAGTACCAGATTTTTTGCATGTCCGCACCGCAGGGAACGATTTTAGTTCTAGGAACGTCTTTTGGAGGAACTTAATTCAGAGTAAGGTCTAACCCAACACTATAGGAACAGTGACGTAAGTGTACACTTCTTGGCCGAAAGCACGCGAAACACCAGCACCCGCTATTTAAAAAAAAAGCTGTGTACACAAACACCGATTATAGCCCGTATATTTACCCCTACACAAACTAACTCTACAAACATGGGAAACAGTGCTAGATGGACCTCTCAACCTTTATGTTAAGCCAAGGAGAAAACCCAAAGCAACTTTGAGGGGACCAAGCGAAACATGAATATGTATTTTTGCGACATTGGGCATCAACTACACGGTAAACGGAAAATACTTTTTCATCCACTGACTTTCTTTAACGTATTAGACAGGACTGTTAAACAGATCATAAACTAATGAAGAGGGAGAACTACCTAGAACCTAGTTCCTAGCACTACCCAGTGCTAAAGGGGCTTTTGGTGCCGTGACCCAGATGGAAGTGAAGGCAATTGCTGTTAGCGTACCCACCTCCCATGCCAGAAACACAGGTTCGAATTCTCCTCAGAGCGGTGAAAGTTGTTTAAAAATAAAATAACTTAAAGGCCATGTTGCAGGTTTTTTTTTTCATCGAATTTGTGCAGTTTACTTGTTGGTAATAAACATTTAAACTGATATCCATTGTATTTTATGTTGTTGGGTATCACAAAACGCAATATAATACGAAAAAGTAGGCTATCTTACAGCGGTTTGCAACGATTCTCCTTTCCGCCACAATGCATTCCATTACGTCACGTTGGGGAGAGAATATTCCAAAGCCCGCCTTGAGAGCGTTTAGAGTGACTAGAGAGACGAGTAGTAGACGAGAGTATTCAGATAGCGCAGATTATACAACACATCTCTAATCACCTATAACTGTTTAAGCTGGTTCATAAGACTTCGTGTAAAAAGAATAGTAAAGTAAACAAACAATTAACATACTCGTGCCGGCTTGAAGGGGACCATGATCCTGCGTGAAATGGGTTTATGCTATCTTCAGCACAAACGGATTCAGGCAGCATGCAAATCCTGGATGCTGAGTGAGGCACGTCACATCTGATCGCGGGGTGAGCTCCTCGACCAGCGACCAAAATGCACTCACTTACAGCACAAGCTTTCCAACGCAGTTTCCATGGGACGGCACCGCCGGCGCCCACACAAGCACATGCCAAACAGCGACAGACACGCGGCGGCTGTGTTTGCAACATTTTCACCGGAGGAAGAGGTAAACGCTTAGAAACACTTGGCAATGATGCTGTTACTGGAGCTAGTAGGCTACCATCAAAACGTGGGATAACTAATCATTAATGTGTTTACCACGTTGGGGGAAAGACTTAATTAGGGATTATCTGGAGGGGGTGGATAACAGGTGGGACTGGCAAATTAGCCCATAGCTAGCATGATGCCTTCTATTTCTAGATGAAGACAAAGTTTACCGGTACTTATCTGAACTAATGTCATGATCACTGCCACTAGATATAAAGAAAACGTTGATTTTTCACTCATTTTTCCCAGTCAGTCGCCATAGTTCTAATACAAACTGTATTGGCTGAGGCTACCTTTCCTCCGCTTCTCCCCAACGTGACGTCATCACCGAATTGCGTAAAAAAAAACGTTCATACCAAAAAACGTAAAAAACTGGTCTTTAAGACCATTTTTGAGACATTTTAAAAATGGTATACATATCTGGAGTGATTAATGTACCCATTGATCAACAGTGGTGGTTAACCTGCAACATGGCCTTTAATGATGTCACTCAAAAAGAAAAGTTGTCTCAGAGGCGAAGCAAAATTACATTTTGATGAAATATTACTGCACAAAGGTGATTACTTTGGAATAATGTGCAATGAATTGTTCATATTAATACAAAGAACCTACATTAAAAAAAAATAAAAAAAAATAAATTAACTATCCCTTTAAGAACATAAACGGACTTTAATCAGACCAAACTTTCTTTTTTCCTTTTTTTTTTTACATATACACCAATCAATTATTAGTAATCATCTGATAATGATTGCCGGGCTGATGAAAATCTTTGAGCACAAAACATCATCCTCTGGATATAGGCTGAAACAGAACTGCTAGCAGAAGGAAAGGACAGAGAGGACGCTCCCTGATGAGTGATGCATGATTCTTATTTGACAACCTGCTGATTGCCCTCCCAGGGAACAAGCAGATAAATCTGAAGAAACTGCCTGTATAAGCAGATCAAGTGTTCTTATACTGCCCCCTTGTGGTTGAAATAAATGCCACTGGACTGTGGTTAGCAAGGTTGGGATTCACTCGCAAGGAACAGGGCTGTGAACCATTCACAACTGAACTAAAAATGCCTTTTGAATTCTAATTCAGTTCATGAAAAATTAAAAATGTAAAGAAAGTCATATAACAGCTTCAGTTAGTGTATTTGTAAAAAATACTAATTAAACAAATAATAATACTAATACTAATGGTTTTCAGTTTGATTTACCTACAATGTTTATTGAATTAATTTTAATGTTTATGAAATATGAAATTATTAACAATAATACTACAGTAGTCAACATTTGAAGTGGATCAAAAAAGTTCGTCAAAGTTGTCCTAACACAAGAACGGGTATCGTTCAAAATGCATGTATAACTTTGATGAAAGGTTTTGATCCACTTCAAATGCTAACTACTGTGTGTACACACATACATACATACATACATACACACACATACACACATACATACTTACTAACTACTGGGTAGTTCCATCACAAATCCCAGTCTGGGAAACCCTGATTTGTGTAATATTTAATGCACCTTTAATTGTTAATAACACAGAATGGAATACATTTTCTTTCTCTTTGTATGTTTAGATCAATATGGTACAAGATTATCCTATTCAAATCAATGTGATAAACAAGTTAGGTCAAAAGTAATCAAAAGGTAGTCACATTATTACCTTAAATACGAAATGTAATGGATTACGTTACTAACAAAAAAAATTTGTCAAGTAATTTGGAACCAGTAACCGACTACAATTTGTAAGTAAAAACACACACACACTAATCTTAACATTCAATGGCCAATTCTATTTAAATTCCAAGTCATGAAATGAACAAGATCCAAATCTTCAATTCTGATTTTATCCCACGCAAGCCTCAACCAAACCAAACTAATCTAATTCCATCAGCAAAGCCATATTTATTTTCTCCTGGTTTGCCACATTACAACAGTAAATCAGAATCATCACAAATATGGAAACGGTCAGTTACGGTCTTGTATAATTTTGAAGACTGCAACTCAAATAAACACACCTAACCTTCATTTATAGCGTGGAAACTAATTGCAACATTTAAACTGAAAGTGTGGGGACTTGGGATTTGGTAAACCAGTCCCAGATGTGCTCGTGCAGCCCCGTCCAAACCAAATGCTCCTGGAATGCATACATACAGTAGACTGTTGCAGAGAGGTTCTGCAGCACAGCACAGTTCAGATGAGGTTAAGAAGATTATTAAGGGGGTTTCCTGGACGTGGAGGGACAGTCTAAATGCTGAGAGGTCAAACATGATTCTGGAAGTGAACTAGGAGCGCAGTGAGCAGTTCACCAGAGGGGGGCGATGTAGTGCTTTAGATGTTTTGATCTGTCTCATTCATGTGTTGGCCCTTTTTGCCATCATGTTTAAAAGAACATTACCCTGCATAATGCCTGCCCTGCCTTTAAGGGTTTGGGTTAAGGGCTCAGGCAATTTGCCCTGTGGGCTTTTGCCATCTCTATCTATGCCAACTGAATGAGACGGGAGGGCAATAATAAGCACTTCTGATAGTGCTTTAGTATTCGCCTCCGTTTGTTTGTTCTAATTCGCTTTTTAAATTACACCAGCCTTGTACCGAACAAATCCACCCTGATGTTTAAGGCATGAGAGACAAAATAAATATGGTGAGTTTGGAAACAGAACAGAGGAGAAAATGTCTCAGTCAGCTTAACCATATCCTCTACACGTCTAAATTTAACAATCTTGCACATTGATTATATATGTCATCTCTTTTTAATGAGAGCGGTTTTACACACACAAGCCCAAAGATACACAAATATACCAATACACACACATTCCGACTCACAGCCCAGCAATAACTACTTCATAAATCCGACTGAGGTTGAGCATTCAGATGTCTTGGCCAAGGACACAATCCTAGACATTCAGTTGACCCATATGCTAATTAAAAGATTCATACTCTCCAATCTGGGCTGTCCCACCAAACTAAACATGCCAGCCCATTTTCATTAACATCCAGAAGACTATCAAAACACATTTGTAGCCAATATCTACTTAAAGGAGAGGCGAATTAAACCAAAGAGTGTTCTTTCCATGGTCTTTTTGAAAGAGAATCTGGTATAAAGTTCGGTGGGTGATTTATCTTATGTGCTCTTAAAAAGGTAAACTGGACCGCAAACTCTCTTTCCCTTTTTCTCTCTTCTTTTGTACTCGTCTGGGTTCAACAGGTGTTGTTCTGTTGACCTCAAATCCATTACAGCCCTTCACATTGTGACTTTAATCACATACATACAGAGAGAAGTGAACTATGAAACCACTCATTCATGACTATATCTGAGGCTTTTGGCACCGAGCAATAATCTTTTATGTTTTAGCCTGTTATTTTGAGGTTAAATGTCAAAATACGTTGTTAAATTAGAAACACATAAAAAAAAAAAAAAAAAAGCTCAAATCCACTCTGACAGAACATCCCAGCTAAGATTCAGGACGTTAATTTAATTTTGGGACCAGTGTCAAACAATCACTTGCATTGCAATTTCAAATAACTGTTTTTGTCGTACTGACCCAAAACTTTTAAACATTTCATTAACATGCTAAACTTTTCAACTGAAATGTCATACTAGGTTTTAATTTGGGATAATTTTCAGTCTATCATTTGCACAGTGCACTTTTTTGATAACTCAATTTCCTTGAAATTCAGCATTCCATGGGTCAAACTGAAGCCTCACTCCATCTCAGCCAGGTCCAATACACACACACACCTCACAGATGAAAGTACTGCACCTGGTCTCCATCATCCAAAACCAACACAAAAGGCCAGATGACGCGTATCCTTTTAAAGGGTCATGTTTTAAGATATCTTTCCGCCCTCTGCTTTTTTTCCCCTCCGCCTGTACATGTGAAGAGGTGCTCTAGCACTTATGAAAAAAGTGGCAGTTAAGTGTTTGGGGAGACAAAGGCGCTTGTTGCACGAGTCTATTCACAGTAGGTGCGGTGTGAAAAGTAGAACGCGGAAGGAAAGAGAATGAGAGAGAGTTTAGCTGCGGTAAATGGAGCGGCGGTTCAGTGATGCTTAAACGTTATCTCTTTAGAGTTAGTCATGCATGCATGTTGAGAGACGCGAGGTAGAGAGGTGTGGCGTCAAGTATTGAGTTGATTACAGGAAACAGGAATGAATGTGCTAATGAAGGGCTGTATGCTCTCCACGTACTCTTTTTTTTTTCCCCTCTCTCTCTCTATTTGATATGCTCGATCTGTCTCCCATTAAACTTCACAAATCTGTTCATGTAGCTCAATGCAATGCTCTGACAAACTCCAAGATTATGAGTTTGATTCCCAGGAAACACACTGATAAGATGCATACCTTGAATGCAAGTATGTAAATATCTCATGATGTCACACACACTAGGTGGGACCAAAACCAGTGTCTTCGATTTGAGTCGTGGCTGGGTTGACGCTTGTGCTTTTGATTTCCCTGTCCTGTATCTACTGTGCCTATCATCGAACACCAATTTGTATGTTGATATGTCACTGATAGACTCAAATCCAGATGTGACACCAAAATAATCACCTTACAAACATTACAAGAATATCTTCATTGTTTGTTCAGTTACTATTTGATAAACTAACAGCAATAAACTTTTCTATCGACCTTATGAACCGGAGAAACAAGCGCGCAGCCATCTTTAGAATTTTGTGTTTGAACCTCTGTTTTTGCGGTAGCTCTGTATATTTCTTACTGTAATGAAAGTTATCATGAGCATTGCCATTTTTTAAGCAGATGTCATAGCAAATGTCAGTAGACTGAAAGGTTTTAAAACAAGTGGTTCATTCATAAAGCCGCCAGATCTTACCAGATCTTCATGCTGTGGAAATGTAAACCGTAAAAGACAGAACACAACGAGCACAGCACTGAAAAGGGGCGGAGCTACATATGGTCTACATATTTTAAATGCGTTATAATATTGCATTTCTTTCAAAAAAATTGTAAAAAAAAAATAGTTTTGGCACACCAAAAGAGAAACGAATAAGCCTCAGGCTGAAGGAAATTCAAATTCACACCTGTCCTGTAGAGGGCGCTGCTCAAACAAACCTTTCAGCTGTGATGCCATTCTGGATCACAGAAGAATATGGACGCAGGAGAAGAAAGTTCAACACTCTTACTTCAGCAATAAAAACCAAAAATGAAACACAAATGTGATGTTTATCTAAAGTCATTTTTGCTTATTAGTATGGTTGAACTGGATCATCGAAGGCCAGCAGCAAAGACACTGGTTAATAAAGTGAGAGTAAATACATAAAGTATATTTGTTAAATTTAACATATTTAATTACTGCAGGTTTGCGTAATATTCTGAGTTTGCATTTCACTGTTTTTATTCATTTTGAGGAACACTGAATCTGTTTTTGTGCAAGTGAGATGAGTAAATGCATGCTCACATTTAGTCTAGAACTACAATAACTATCATGTTCACACAGCGCACACAACACCTCTGCACTTACTCATGATTTCTCTCAACATGGGGACAGGAGAGGTATCAGTCAATACTAGGGGAAAACAAAGTCACCTGCGTTACTTATTTGAAAAAGTAACTAAACACTTTAGTTACTTGTAATGTGTTACCCCAACATTGTCTATAGGTTTGTAAAAATGAAACACTCTATAAGGGTGTATTGAACTTTAAACTAGGTAGAGAAAAGGATTCAGAATTGTAGTTTGAATTTAAATGGTAGAAGAATATTAAAACTTAAAAAACACTGGAGAAGTAATACACAAATATCAGCTCTAAAATGTAATAAGCTTCACATCTGTTAAAATCCCCGACACATTTGATTTTGATTATTGGATGTCATACATTTCTCAAACCGGGAAACATCTGTAAGTAAATTTGGTCTAAATGCTAACTGTTGCTTCTGGGCTTTTTTTTGCAAATCTTCTGATACCTCCTTAAGTAAACAGCATGTAATTCCAGAACATCACCCTGTGGCTAACCATTTCCCATGTGCTTTATTTTGTTTGTTAGTCTGTAATATTCAGCATATAAATTATATCATTATAGGTCAGACCCTGCAGCTATTGGGGAGTGACACTCAAACCATGTACTTATTGGCTGGATGCTTCTTCCTACTTCTGTTCAGACATGCATCCATTTCCTACACTGATCTGAATCTTTGTATTCAACCACATTCTTTTCACTCCAAATCCTGTGAAATTCCAGCATTCCTCAAAGTCATTCCTTCCCCTGTCTCTATCTGTCTCTCCAAGATTGTTCGTGCCAACACTATAGATCAACTTTAGCTTTACCATAGCTATCTCTTGGGAATTTTTTTTTTTTTTTTTTTGTGTGTGTGTGTCAAGTACAACTTTACAGCTCAAAACATGCATAGCACACAGATATATAATTATAAACTTCACAATTATAATAAAAAAATATTCTTGATTTGACTGCACTGACAGAGAACTGAACTGGACGATAAACATACGATAGATAGATGAAATGAACTAATTTAATAATTGATTATCTTTACAACGGAACTGAATGAACACTGAACTGACTTCAGCTGAACAATGACAGTGTTTTCTTTTAGAGCTGCTTAACAGCCAAAATGAACTCCGTTTGCATCATTGAATCATTTCAATCTCTATAAAGCTGCTTTGAAACAATCTGTATTGTATAAAGTGCTATATAAATAAAGGTGACTTGACTAGACATTTTGGCTTTTAAATCCTCCCCCATATTGGCCCCATTTACTTCCATTGTAAATGCCTCAGCATAACCTTGATTTTTTTTAAAGACAATTTGAAATTAATTGTTGTAGTAATTAACAGTATGCCACAAATGCTGTCGATTTATGGGGTCATGAACTGCATTATTTTTAATTATTATGTTCTTTGAGGCCCACTTATTGCCCACTTGCAATAGTGACGCATGTTAAAACATTGTTACGCACACATGTGTCGGATCCAATATAGTCGGCACTGAATCTTTTTTTTTTTTTACTGTCTCTCTGAAAAGCAAACGTCGAACTGTCTTGTTTAAAAACGAATCCGTAGTAACATGAAGCGAACAAACTGTAATCCGGAACTTTGTAAATTGCCATCTTCACTCCTCAGAGGCATCTCTGTACAGTAGCTCATCAAAATGTTAGGTCTGGCAACTCACCATAGACACAGCTCAATCCGAGGGGCGGGATAAACGGCTGTCTTTCAAATTCACTCTGCACGCAATAGGACAGCGCTTCAACCAACCAGAGCGTTTTCCCAACAGCGGAGCTAACGTTAGTTGATAGATTCAACTTTTGAATCTGGCCGGCAAAACTACGAACACATCTTCCTTTTTTAAGAATGACTTAAGTACCGTTCTTTGCTCTTTTCTCAAAGAAAAACTTAACTCCAAATCCTCCAGAGTCGCGGCCAAAGCCGATTCGAAAGACAGCAGCCGCCATTCTTTGTTTTCAAGTAGCAGGGAACCGTCGCAACTCGGTCGTCATAATGTTAAGCCCGCCCCGCCTACTCTGTACAGTACACGATGTGATTGGCCTGAGCCAATTTAGGTTTTTACAGCTCCGAAAGTCAACGGAGAGTTGCTAGACTACCCTGGCTGCAAAATAAATTTTGCTGCCGCTAGGGTGCGTCTAGATTTCTAGGCTAAAATAGCTAGGCAATGACGTAGCAGTAGGCGCTAATCTTCTTCTGCACTGGTGGTCTTTCATTGCATTATTTCATCATACTGAGACAAAATCCAAAACGAGTAATTTTGGGAGCTTGGTTTCAATAAAAGATGTTTATGGACTAATGAGGAAGTATTGAGTTCTAAAACTTACGGGCTATTTTTTATAGTACAATGACCTCTTGTATGTCAAAAGAGCCCAATTCATAACCCCTTTAAGTAAGACTTAAACACATTTTAAATGCACTTTCATAATATTTATTGGTATAAGTGTAGTGCCAAATACTGACAAGCTTTTATGCTAAACTAAATGTAATTTCTGTATGTCAAAAGAAAATGTTGATTTTTCAATTCATGACCCCTTTAACTTCCCTGGTGAAAAAAAAATATATATGCTAAGTATACTTGCGGCCAGACTAATTATCGGTATACTTCAAGTGTGTTAATGTTAATGATTAGTTAACTTGAAGTATGCTATTTTGAAACAACTAATTTTGTACTAAGTATATTTTAGTTGTAATTAAATTGTAGTAAAACATAACTTTAAGTGTATTTAGTGTACTAAATTGGACCAACTTCAAGTATACGTTAAGTATATGCCTGTGTAGGGACTAATTACATGCTTGATTAGTGATATTAAGGTGTACTTTATTTGTGTTATAAGTACATTACAAATGTCTTCGAAACATTCAAGCAATATACCATAAGTGTATTTATATTTATTTTTAGCATTTCACCTTTTATTAGGATAGGACAGTAGCTAGACAGGAAGTGAGGTGGGAGAGAGAGAGAGGGACGGGATCAGGTGGTCAACGAGCCGGGACTCGAACTCGGGTCTCCTGAAGCACGTCGGCACACTTGCCCACGAGGCTAATACTACAAATTGCATACTTTGTCTTCAATAACAAATGTACAATATTAGACAAATAAATCTTAGCTATACTTTATACAAAATACTATTGTATACTATAATGTATTTTGAAAATATACTTCAATGCATTGTTACAATGATCATTTCCAGCACACAGTTAAAATATTTTCACTTTAAGTATATTTTTCTAAAATACATTTTAAGAAAATTTACTAAAGTACAATTATTTTAAAGTGTGTTAAAGGTTGTATTGTGAAAATCGGTAAAATTGTGATGTTAATATACTTTTAATATATTTAAAGATAGTACAATTGTTGTTAGTATATTTGCAATGTACTATTGAAAAAGGGAATATATTTCAAATACAATAAAGTATATTTTTGTTTCACAAGTGTTGTACTGAACTTGGAATACTTCTTGAAGATGTCATTTAAGCTGACTTAGCTAAGAGAGTTGTCCAGCTACGAATCAGTGAAAAGACATGCTAGCCATTCACTTTTACAGTATTCAGTCCTCCTGCTGTCATTTCGCAATTATAGTTATCAAAATGCCTCAACGCTAGCAGTTATCAGTCATCAGGAATACTTAGGCAGAATTTCAATGTTAAATAATTTATATCTATTTAGAAAGGAAAAGGTTTGTCAGGATAAGCCTAGCCGCAAGCCACCTAGACAAATAAGAGGACATCTTTCTACCAGATGTGTGTTCATTTCCCCCATTTTTACA
This sequence comes from Rutilus rutilus, assembly GCF_951802725.1. NCBI lineage: Eukaryota > Metazoa > Chordata > Actinopteri > Cypriniformes > Leuciscidae > Rutilus > Rutilus rutilus. The sequence continues at coordinate 33,361,232 of NC_140217.1, read as the reverse complement.
TTATTGTTGTTTCATTTTTAGCCTAACTGACAGGTCTTGCTCATTCTATTGCATCTTAACGTTCAATTATTTGGTGCCGGGATGTCTCAGGCCTGCTTCACTTTGCTGATTTTCACATTTAGTCATATCGAGCCGCCTGGCGGACAGAGTATTAGCTGTATAATTTTGTGGTCTGCGGACTGATGGATTGCGCTATCTGATATCTCTAGAAGAGGGAGAATTTTCAGGTCAATAAATGTTTATTTTGAGAACCCTCCAGACTGGATAACAATATAGAACGGTTTTGATGGTAAAGGATGATTAAGTGATCTTCGTTATTGAGAACGCTCTGTCTCTCTTCATGTCTAAGCTACGTCTCCGTCTCCTCGTTTCACCCCTCATATCTCTCTGGTTTCCTTCACCCTGCACCTCTCGGCTCCTTAGCTTACAGTTTCTCCTTCTGTCTCCCACTCAGATGAATGTTTTATCTGATAAGCTATTTCATAGCCTTGTAAATCTTCTATAGGCATTGTCAGACTCTCGCCATAAGGCCAAAGTGCCCACCCTCATAAGAAAGTGTACTCTTTGAACTTGGCCCGCCTGCTTGTTCGGCAGTGCGACTGCCGACTTTACGAGACAGAAATATTTGGAGCGCATGACGGCGAGAGACAGAGAGACTCCTGTAGGTTATGATTTTGGTCACTCCGTCAATACCTTCACGGTAACATCATGTAAGAAGCCGGGAGCTTGGAAACAATCTAGTTTAGAAACTGTTAAACACATTAACTGTTGAAATCAACTGCGCTGGATATGTTGACCTCCGCGCCACTAATTTTCGTCCAAGCTAACCACCAACTCCTCATCGCTCTTTCTCTGTTGGAGAGGGAAAGTCCCCTCAATGGTCTTTCAGTACAGCCTCAATGTTATCTGAAGTTTCTAATTAGTCTCAATGCAGTCCAAAGAGATGTTGGCGTAAAAAAACAGACTTGGCTTGAATGTCTCCAAATGGCCTTTCATCATCGGAACACCAAAGCTTCTTTTAGTAAGCTTCTTTTTATTCTAAAACCTCAACAAAGGTTCCATAGACTTATTTAAGTAGAATGTAAAGAATGCAGCTGGTCTCACCAAACTTTATGTGTTTCCAGCAGTGCATGTTACATGCATGGGCTGAACATCTGCACAGCTGTAAATGGACCCTAAACTTTCATCAACTGCTCAGTTTCAAGCATTGGTAAAAAGTCATTGGGTTCAAGAGTTTTGTGGCAACTTCTGAACAGGAACGCCACGAGTCATTTAGCCCAGCTTTACCTCAATCTTGTAATCCTCAGGTCACTTTAGTTTAGGTTTTTGATGTGGACTTTAAAGGATGGAAATATTTTCAAAGTCCAAATCATTATAATGATTATATGGGGGGGGACTAAAATTTTACAAACAGTGGCTTTCAATGTGCTTATTTTGGCGATAATTAAATAAATTAACAAACTAGATGGGTTTATGCCTGTATTCATTGCAAATCTGTATTTTTTGATGAATCAATGTTTATTTTAAAAGTATTCACACTTAAAGGTAGGGTAGGTAATCATTTTTCTAAAAAAAAACATTCCAAATTTGTTTAAACTGTCTTTATATACCAATACATAATTAAAATGTAAGTACTCTGAAAAAGAAAATATAAAAATCGAGTGACTGTAGACCTTTTAATCTGCAATAAACACAGCTCATTATTTCCATTCACTCCCACCCCCTCCCTTCTGAGCTCCTTCCAAAGCCACGCCCCCAAAACACATGAACGCGCGACGCCAAACGCTCAGGCTGGAACAAGACGCATTTATTACCTGAGACGAGTGGAGAGGAAGGAGCGCAGTACATACAGTGACATCATGTCAGAATCACATGTAATAAAATACCTAACTTTATCACTGTGAATATAAACAAATAAGATTTCTTTTAGTACACACTATCAAGCTAGCATATCGATAATGGTAAAGTTTCATTCGGTAACGAGCTATATTTATAAGGCAAAACTAAAAACAGGTTGCATTGATACACGTTTTTCCATTACCATCAGTTACACTGTGATGAAGGTGAATTTCGTGTAAGATTCATAACATATACGGTGTTTTGCATGTAAGAGTTTCCATGATGAAAACATTGTTGACTCTAATGAAGACTAACGTACACTCCGAGTCCGGAGACAAGTACCGCATCGTCGGTTCGAGGACAGGTCCGGGGTTGAGGGCGAAGCAGAGGAGGTCGTTCAAGAGTGCGGGCAGGGTCCGAGGAAGTAGTTTTTGCCTTGTTTGCCTTCGCTGACTACATATGCAGGTGCTTTGAGCTGAATATTTCCGGGAACGGTGACATGTGATGAGTGCACGCAGGGCAGCGCGCGCAGTGGGGCTCGGGGCAGGCACGAGACATGAAGGCATCTGATTGGTTCTTTACATTCGCACCGAATGGCAGTGATTGGTCAGAGTTTTTACTGTCCTGCAGCTGCTACAGAGGTCTGATTTTTTTCATTCCTTTTTCTAAACACATAATGTATTGACTACTATCAGGATGGAAGGACCATTTCACCCAGTATAAAAAAAAGTGTTTCTGAACAGGAACACCTACCCTACCTTTAAAAACAATCTAAAATGAATCGTTCAATTCAGATATCAAAATTAGAACTAGAAATAGAAATAGAAATAGAACAAAATCAGACTCATATAATAGTTTTTTGGTGGCAAAACATTGCAAAAGACAAAATATAACAAAAATAACGAAATATAATGTTAACATTAATGCAACTAATAACATGGACAATCATTTTATAGCATTTGCTAATCTCAAATCATAATTTAATGTTGATTTTTTTACACATTCCAACAGATTTTTAAACATTTTAAGTACAATGAACACACATTAATATAACATTAATCTTGATTATAAAATGCTGTAAAATTGTTGTTCATGGTTAGTTCTTTATACTGTACTTAATTAATTAACTAATGTTAATGAACCTTACTGTAAACTGTTTTTAAATGTTTTATGGTATCAAATAATGGTATCAAAAATGGTATCAAAAGACAATCAAAGCCTAAACTTGCATAAAAAAAGATACAGATCCTGATATTAAATGGACAAATGCTTCTTGAAATAATCCAAGGATTAGTTTTACTGCGGTCATATGTTAAGGTCAGTTCACTGCACTCGGCTCAGTGAGGTGGACAGCTGCTCGAATGTGCTTTCACTCACCCTGCACTAGGAAGCAGATGTGTCCTGAGGTTAATCTGAGGGAAAACAGGATCTTTAATCATTCAACCAATACCTGAGCTCTGTCTGTAGCCATCTGGTACTTCAATTAACCCTAGCATTGTTCAAAAGTAAAAGTACAGGAGACGTGCTTTCACAAAAAAAGGTCTCCTCACCAAACTCAAACAGGCATGGAATGACTTCACTTGCACTGGACTTTAACACAAGCATCTGTAAAGAGTTACCACCTCAGGTTGTTGATTATAAATGGCACCTTTTCAAAATGGAGAGAGCCCACGTGTTTACAGTTAAAACACATAGTCTGGCTAGTGTGTCACTGGCCCCCTGTTTTTCAAAAGAGCCATCCAGCTGTTTCGGATCAGTCTGTATCACTCATTCTCTTTTGAAGGACATGTACTGTAGATTTCTCTTCATGCTGAAGAGTTGCGTTTCAGGTCATTTGTGTTGTGGGTAAAAAGCATAGGCTTTCTGAAAGTGATCTTAAGTGGAAAGCTAGATAACTAGCTAGTCTCTTTGCTTATCTAACCCAGCTGTCATCCTGAAGATGAAATGGTGACAAGCATAATAAAGGTTTATGACTCACAGTAGTAGTGGGTGATCTTTATTCTATCTTCTTTCTTTTCTTTTTTTTACAAAACTATTTAATAAGTCATATCTAAAGGTTCAGAGAGCTACAGTTATTCATGAGACATTTTATCAGTCACGCTGATTTATACTGTTACACAAGGCATGAATGTGTGGATATTTCTTGTGAGACATGGGAGGTTTTCATACTTAACAAAACGCAAATATTTGCCCTGTTGACCTCCATGGCTATGATTATAGGCCTTGTAAAAACAGTTGTTCAGTAATTCTTCATATAGCTTCATTCCCTTTTTATTCTATGAAGCATAAATAAAATCGTACATCTTCTTATTGACGCAATTGCATGCAATAGTAAGAATTGTAAACTTTGCTCTTTTGAATTGGTTACCTACCTAACCACCTACAACATTTTAGCAACCACAATGAAATGACCACAGAGAGTCAGGACCTCGGTTTAATGTCTCATCCAAAGGACGGTCTTTGACAGTATAGTGTCCCCATCACTATACTGGGATTTTAGGACCCACACAGACCACAGGGTGAGTGCCCCCTACTGGCCTCACTAACACCTCTTCCAGCAGCAAACTAGTTTCTCCAGGAGGTCTCCCATCCAGGTACTAACCAGGATCAACCCTGCTTGGCTTCAGAGGGCAACCGGTCTTGGGCTACAGGGTGATATGGCTGCTGGCTGCTAGCTTTTAGTTCCATTTAACACAGAAAGGGAATATATAATTCCATATAAATCCAATCAGCAGACTTTCCCCTAAAATCATGCAGAAAAAGGGCTGCAGATTCCATCTGGGCCTGATAATGGTTGTGAGAAATCTGTACCACCTGTCTGCATAAAACCATCTGCGACGAGCTTCAACCTGACAGACTTCTTGTCTTCTCAATCTCAGAGCTTTTTCACCCCAGGTACAAGAGCGTACATGAGAATGTCCTCATTCCCCCGCATGCATCCCTGCATCTGTGTGTGTTTTTTTATGTATGCGGCACACAGAAAATGAAGATGGGCCGTTTGATTCCTGCACAAAGAACAAGAGATCACTGATGCTTCTCATAACTCAGGCCTGATGGGGACCGACGATAACGTCTCCTCATTCCTGGACGTCTTCCCAAAGCTAAATCTGAATTCTTCCACAGGTCTGCTGGTTTGCTTTATGGCTTGGCAGCATTTTTTTTTTTTTTTTTTGGCATTTTTCTTTGATTGCACTCTATGATACCATCACTGTCATCAATTCTGACCAGAGTTTGTCAGGAGGCAGACACAAAAATAAAATAATGGAAATATTTCCAACCAGATAAAGATGGTGTGTGAACATGTAACTAACAACCAACCAACCAACCAATCAATCAATCAATCAATCAGAGTGTGATTGCTTATAAACTAAAAACTGAACAAAAAACACTAAAATTAAATTAATATACAAAAATAATACAAATTATATACAAACTTTTATTTTGGATGCAACTATATATATATATATATATATATATATATATACATATATATGTACTCTGTATAATTATTTTGTATATATAAATACACACATATGCATGTATATACTATATATATATATATATATATATATATACTGTATATATATACAGTACCAGTCAAAAGTTTGGAAACACTACTATTTTTAATGTTTTTGAAAGAAGTCTCTTATGCTCATCAAGCCTGCAGTTAAAAAAAATTAAATAAAAAAAAAACAGTAATATTATGAAATATTATTACAATTTAAAATAATGGTTCTCTTTTTTAATATACTTTAAAATGTAATTTATTTTTGTGATGCAAAGCTGAATTTTCATCAGCAAGTACTCCAGTCTTTGGTGTCTTATGATCCTTCAGAAATCATTCTAATATGCTGAATTATGATCAATGTTGGAAACAGTTGTGCTGCTTAATATTTTTTTTATAACCTGAGATACTTTTTTCAGGATTATTTGATGAATAAAAAGTTAAAAAGAACTGTATTTATTTAGAATAGAAATCTTTTGTAACAATATACACTACCGTTCAAAAGTTTGGGAACAATAACTTTTTTTTTTTTTAAGAAATTAGTACTTTAATTCAACAAGAATGTGTTAAATTCATAAAAGGTGATGGTAACGATTTATATTGTTAGAAATATTTTTTATTTTGAATAAATGCTGTTTTTATGAATAAATGCTGTTTTACTCATCAATGAATCCTGAAAAAAGTATTCCAAAATATATATATTAAACAGCACAACTGTTTCCATCATTGATAATAACTGAGTATCAAATCATCATATTAGAATGATTTCTGAAGGATCATAAGACACCAAAGACTGGAGTACTTGCTGATGAAAATTCAGCTTTGCATCACAAAAATAAATTACATTTTAAAATATATTAAAAAAGAGAACCATTATTTTAAATTGTAATAATATTTCATAATATTACTGTTTTTTTTTTGTTTGTTTTTTTGTTTTTTTTTAACTGCAGGTTTGATGAGCATAAGAGACTTCTTTCAAAAACATTAAAAATAGTAATGTTTCCAAACTTTTGACTGGTAATATATATATATATATATTTAAAAATAATTTATATTACATATAGATATCAATATTTTATATATAAATAACCCACCTTTAATCACCAAAAATCACAAATCTAATCACTTACGAAAGTAAAAGCAAACCTTTTCTCAACAAGTTGCACAATTTAAGGTATTGTTCATGCCTGTAGAACAAACAGTGCACAACACTTAGAACAAAACCCTGATCCAAAGTATGAGCAAAAGCAGCTGTCACACATGCCGTAGAAAACAACAATTAATATTATGCAAGTGAAAGTCAAGAAAATATGGAGAGGGGGGACAAAAGCATCAATAATGTCTCTTACACTGAAACTCTCCATAAAAATACCACACTTAAAGTTTACATTCCAGTATGCTGTCTTTCTCTCTGTCTTCACTTCAGTTTACATATCCCAGGGTTGTTCCAGATGTTGCAGATGATTAGAAGTATGCATTCTGATAAATGACTTAAAAAGCAGTTGTGTTGAAAGCTTTCATCAGTGACACACATCATTACAGATGATGTCTACAACTGTCAACATCAAGTCATTCTCTATGGGATGTCGTAAACAGAAACAGTTAACTGCTGTGGAAAGTTTTACAAATGCAGTTGCTTTCATTTGTTAGTAATTTGTTATCAAAACAGTGTTGTCACATCGCATTAATCCATGACCAAAATTTCCTGTCACATCGAACATCACTGTGTGTTACAGAATGTCAGAATGCGCATGTTAACATTGTAACTTTCAGTAGTTTAACCACAAAATCATAACGCAGGCCAAAATAAGAACTATTCATTGTCTAAGGGAATTAAAAGTCCTCTACAAACAATTAATCATGAGTAAAAAGTGTTTTATGAAATAAAGAAGCTGTCTCTGGACCTTCGCAAGCACACATTACTCTGCAAAACAGGGTGCCTGGCATCTGCCACATATTTAAAGATTCCAGGCTTGATTAAGACACAAATAATGATAATCGGACCACCCGTAGTTTGGCGTGCTCAGTTTGTTGATATGTCTGATGCGGGGCAGACTAAAAGTCCTTACCAGATTTGGAAGGAGGCCACTTTGGTGAAAATTACCTGATATGTTTGTCTGCTGCTGAAATGTATGTTACAGTCTACTCTTTTCATATGAGGGAGGAAAAGTGTTAATAAACATTCTCTTTGTACTTCCTTGTATTTGATTTTATGTGACTAACCAATCATACATTTATAATTTTTATTTCGTGTGCTCTTAATGGAAGGTTAAATGAGATGTATAAGCTAAAAGAGGAGAAAAAACAAAAATTACAGTAAAAATTCTTCTTCTTCTTCTTCTTCTTCTAAATGGCTGTCATTAGAATAAAAATTGCTTAGTCTCTTCTGGAATTGGTTTAAGATGCGCGTGTAATTTGAGACCATGTGGTACCTCAGCCTTAACCAAGACGTTTCAACTGCCTCTTTTGAAAACGTTGACTTCTGTGGTAAATGATGATGGCTCCCTTTTTCTTTCTTCCGTCCACTGACAACTTTGATGGTCTATTATATTTAATAAACAGTTTTAGTGCTGAAATAAATCAATTTCAGGAGTGCCTAATCCTCAGCTCAAGCAGACTGTAAAGCCACAAGTTCTGGAGAAATGTTTGAGACATCTAGTAATGGAACACATATGTCACATAGAAAGGGCCTTTGGGAACCCTGTATCTACCAATACTTTACGTCAGATGGTGAGGCTTTGAAAAAAAAAAATTCAAAGTGTCTCCGATGTGAAGAAAGCCTTATACAGACATTCCCTAGGATCCCCATCACTTTAGTTGTCTTTGGTTTAAAATAATACATCTTTGGTGCAGTGCCTCGCCTTTTGGCTAATCAGAATCAAGATAACAGCATCGTCTTCTTTTCCATAGATTAAGACAAATTTACTACTAAGTACTACAACAATTCTGAGGTAAGTTTTCTGCCAACATGCGATGCTTTTAAAGTACTTAAAGGTGCTCTAAGTGATGTTGGGTGATGTCACTTCTTGTTGACGTTTAAAGGGGCATTCCACCCATTTGAACATTGTTTTTTATTTAAAGTGGGTCATATATGTAGTCGAAATGTAAAATAAATTTTGAATTTGGTGCCTTCGTGACCGAGGAAAGACAAAAAATAACTTCAGGACGCATTTGTATGAAAGACAACAACTCCCACAATGCACCACATTGCACAGCTCCGCAAGCCACTCCCACTAATCCAGAAAGCGCTCTTCCGTCTACAAGGCTAGCTACCACCAGAGCTTGAAATTCATTTCACATTCACACAAAATGTCTAGTTAGTTGGCGAACTCATTACTCCTCGTTTGTATTTCTTTCGAAAAGGTGAATTATTGCATGGTACCTGGATGTTCAGTCAGAACATATGCGGTGCGAAACTAGGATAGTTCTCAACACAAACGTCCGTGTCCTCGTCTGATTCAGAGATTTCGTCCAGGAGAAATTGTCATCGTTGAAATTCTTTGCCGCAGACGGACTCTATCTCTGTGTTCGTAGTTGCATCTTACAGTCTATGAGTTGCATAGTGAGATCACCGGCGCCACCAGTCCACCCTAACTCGAGCCAGTCCGGGCTCCTCGTCCGCGGCAGGCAGGTCTTCTGCCTCGGCTGCTCTTCGCTATAATGCGGCTTGTAAAGGTAGCCACAAACACCTGATTCAAGCATCAGACTTCCGAAATCCTCTTCTTCTATATCATATTGAGCACTCTCCTCCGCTATTGTAATTACTTTACATCTGTCTCCACAGCGCCTGTTAGCTTAGCTTCAAACAAGATGGAGGATATTGCTTTCAGTTTCAGAGAGTAAAGTCCCACCCACTGATCTGTAATAGGTCTGTAGCGTGAGCGGGTCCCGCCCCCTGGGAAAGATGAGGAACTTGTGCTTGTAGTCTTTACAGAAATCCACCCTTTTTACACTTCCTCCAACAATGACGTCAAATGACGATTTTTGCGTCATTGTAGGAGGAAGTGAAAAAGGTAAATAGTGGATTTCTCTCGTCTCAGGGGAAAATGAGAGAATGTTGCACGACCATTCAATAGTATGACTGGTTTTCTAACAATGGACCTCTTAATGCAAATGGGTGGAGTGTCCCTTTAAAGTATTGTCAAACAAAATGGAGGCTAGCTAGACCCTCCCTCCTCCTCATCCGCGCACTCATAGATATCATATAATAAAGGCTAAATGTCTCGTTCGCGCTGCTGGCCAATGGAGGTCGACGTCCGCACACGGCGGCCATCTTACCACAGGGTGCTCGCTCACTCGTAACATGGTGCATGTACTTTTAAATAACCATAACTTGCTCAATTTTCAACCGATTTTCAAACGGTTTGGTTTGTTATAAACGTCAGAGATGTAGTTATCACACTGCATATATGAATAATTATAACAATGGACTTCCATATGAAAGAATTATAGCCACGTTAATAACGTTTGTAAGAAACCAAACCGTTTGTAAATCCGTCAAGATTTCAGCGAGATAAGAGGATTTGTGTGCGTGCTGATCACTCACCTTAATTCACAGCTTCCCTGTGGTAAGATGGCCGCCGGTGATACCGGAAGTGACTCCGCCACAAGACATCTAGCCTTTATTATATGATATCTATGCGCGCACTATCCCCCCAAACCCCACCCCAAATCCTTCTTGTCAGTTATTGGCTGGAACAATTTGTTATGTTTCGTGGTGCGGGTTAGCCCAGTTTGTTTTTCTTGCCGTTTGTGGAGCCTGGGGTGTCTACAGAGACCGCGTTTTTTTACCGTGTGTTCAGGGGAGAGGTAGCTAGCGGATGGTGAGGAGATGTTTGCTGTATGTGACAAAAAATGTTTTGGCCTAAAAAACGTGTGACATCGCTTAGAGCACCTTTAACCTTCCATTTTTCCTAACGCTACCCCATTAAACTTATCCCAACTTGTAAGCTTGTTAGCACATAAGCTAACATCAGTGTATTACAACGTCAGTTCAGAATGAATTAGAATACTTTTGCTGAGTTTAAGGCTTATTTTCTGATTGTAATGTCTGTCATTGTCGAAAGTTATAAGGGAAATAAAAATGAACATGTAATGAAACAAGATCCACTGTGTTTTAATGAGTGATCGTGTTGACCATGGTTACGTGTTAGCATGATCAGTGTTGTTTGCTAATGTATTCAATTTAGCTATGTAAAAGTAGTGAACCTTTTTTCTTCAGTTTCAATTTCAAAGTCTGGAAACAACAATTGGTTGTTTATTATTTGCATATGAGCTTCACCTTGGTCATTTATCATTTTATTAGCTGTAGCTATATTAGGTGTCATGTTGCATGAAATTAAATGTTGCAAGAAAGAGGCGCATTGAAGAAGACTGACTTTTTGACCAGAGTTAATTATTGTTATTATATAAATGAATAAAATTATAATATGCATAAATAAATAATGTCTGTATTTGAATCTGGATTCCCTTGCATGCTGCACAAACACACACACAAAAGTACAAGTCAAAAAAAAAAAAATCACAGCAATCGCATGGCACTTTTTCTGTAAGTCATCCATGTATTGTGCTATCTGTGTCCAGGAAACTGTGTTCCAGGCCTGTTGTACGTACAGTAAGCATTGGGCTTTCTGATTAACCAGTCATCTCCTCATAGCCACCATCGTGTGTTCCAGCCGCATGTCTGAACTCATGCGGTAAAGAGGCTTTAGTTTACAAACTGTTGGGTTAGAGGTTTACTCCTCTCTGCCGCCTGGTTTAGCTGGAAAAACCCAAAGCTTCTTCTGGCACTTGCTCAATCGACAGCAGAGTCACTTTGAACAGTCTCAGTGGCACAGTTGCTTAATACAGAGAGTGTAGGATAAATACAGCATAAAGGTCAACCAGTTCAACTAAGACTTCTTTGCTACTATATGATCGTTTTTTGGGACTTGGTTTCCTGTTACGGCTGACTGGTACCTTTATTAACTCATGATTACAGAAGAGATACAAAACCAATATACTGTAGTATAACAAACTAGATGCGAAAGTTCGTCGAGACAAACTTTAAGTTGGCTTGAGAAAGTTTGGACCGGAAAGTTTTTTGCTAGGCGGTTGTTAGGATGTTATGGGTGGTCGCTATGGTGTTGCTAGGCGGTTGCTAAGGTATTCTGGGTGGTTGCTAGGCGGTTGCTAGGGTATTTTGGGTGGTTGCTAGGGTGTTTTGGGTGGTTGCTAGGGTGTTTTGGGTGGTTGCTAGGCGGTTGCCAGGGTCATTTGTGTGGTTGCTAGGCGGTTGCTAGGGTGTTCTGGGTGGTTGCTAGGATATTTTGGGTGGTTGCTAGGGTCTTTTGGGTGGTTGCTAGGCGGTTGCTAGGGTGTTTTGGGTGGTTGCTAGGCGGTTTTGGGTGGTTGCTAGGCGGTTGCTAGGGTATTTTGGGTGGTTGCTAGGGTGTTCTGGGTGGTTGCTAGGCAGTTGCTAGGGTGTTATGGGTGGTTGCTATGGTGTTGCTAGGCGTTGCTAAGGTATTCTGGGTGGTTGCTAGGTGGTGGCCAGGGTGTTCTGGGTGGTTGCTAGGCTGTTTTGGGTGGTTGCTAGGGTATTCTGGGTGGTTGCTAGGGTCTTTTGGGTGGTTGCTAGGGTCTTTTGGGTGGTTGCTAGGCGGTTGCTAGGGTCTTTTGGGTGGTTGCTACGGTGTTCTGGGTGGTTGCTAGGGTCTTTTGGGTGGTTGCTAGGCGGTTGCTAGGGTGTTCTGGGGGGTTGCTATGGTATTCAGGGCGGTTGATATGGTGTTACTAGGTGGTTGGTAGTTATCACAGATGGTTACTATGGAGTTTTTATAGAGTTCTTAGCATGATCTTGGCATGATTTAACACTTAACTAATCGCTATTAGCATGTAGCTATTCACTGCTAGCATATGTAGCATGTTGGAAGTGCTGTTTGCTAGCATGAGTCAAAAGAGCCAAACCTCATCTCTATACGATGTTCTGATACAGAGATATAGGTCTTGCAAAACGGTTGCTAGGGTACTCAAGTTTGGTTGCTATGGAGTTGCATGGGAGCTGGGAGCTTTAAACTTAAGAAGTTTAAATTGGTTTGAAGTTTAAAGTAGTTTAAAGTAGTTTGAAGTTTATGATAGATATATAAATAAGTTAGATAGATACAAACAAACACACACACACACACACACACACACACACACACACACTCACACAGACTACCTCGCTCACACACTCACTCAGACACACACACACACACACACACACACTCAGAGTTTATGAGTTTAGAGTTTATAAGTGTACAAGTTTTTGAGTTTAGAGTTTATAAGTTTAAATGAGTTTAGAGTTCAGAATTTATTAATTTATGAGTTTAAGAGTTCATAAGTCTATGAATTCATGAGTTTATTAGTTAATTAGTTATAAAATTTAAGTTAATTAGTTTATAAGTGTATGAGATTAGAGTTTATTAGTTTAAATGAGTTTCATTGGCTAATATATATAGAATGGCAGTTTGAATTAGTTTTCAAGGGATTTAGATTTAAATTTTTGTCGGTTGGTGAGTTTGATTTTTTTTTAGAATGCCCAATGTTAAGTCAATGGGAGTTTTTCCGAGTTTTGATCGTCATTTGTAGGAAAACCGTAAGTCCGATCAGTCTGAAAAGATATAGCACACTTGGTCAGATCAGTTTGAGTGTCTGAGCCGAGTTTGGAGTATGTAGAGTTAAAGCTCTAGGACGAGTTTCATATAGAAATTTTAGTCTCTGAATAATAATAATAAGTTTAAATAGGATTTCAATATGTTGGCTCTCTCAAGCCAACTTAATTAAAAAAGAACAAGCAAAATTTTGTATTAACATTTCTTCTGAAATAATCAGGGCTGCCAATGGTGCCAATGGTTTCTACAATCCACTTAGGCTCACAATGCTTTTGGGAAACATAGCCCAGGTTGGTTGGCTTGGCTATATCGTGAATAGCCATTTTTCTGGGTAAATCTGAAGATACTTGTAGAACTAGTTAACATGTCAAATATTATATAATATATTGGACTTATATCTGCTCCTTCACCAAAGATAATATATCTGTTCTGTAATTAAGTGTATAGAAATGATATGCGAGCGCACCCACTTCCTGGACTGGCCTCATCCTCCCAAATGCCTTAATGATTTGAATGCTCTGTTTTGTATGGTTGGTTTTGCATCACTAAGCAACCGTGGAAATGTTCAGTTATTGCTGGGGAGCATCCAAGAGGTTAATGAGAAAGGGGTTGACCACTGGGCTTTGCGATCTTTCCTGCTTATCCTTTGTGGTTTACTGTTAAATGTCTTTAGCATGTTAAATACGGCGGAGGAGCCGGGATAAGATAATTTCACTGCCAAACTGGAGGACACTAAAGATTTTCCTTCTACAGTACCAGTCCTGGATAAATTATGTTTGTAATTAGAAATGTGTGCTGTACTTTGTAATAAAAGGTTAAAAAAAAAAAACATTCCTGGAATCAGTAGCTACAAAGACCAAGATTAACTACTACATTGGAGCCCTGGCCAAATGCTTGCTTACCATGTGATCCATAATAAAAAAATACAGCTAGTCTTGTTTAAACATTTTGGGCTTTCGGAAGTGTCCTTAAAAAGTTTTTCTTTGAAAAAAAATGTCATATCTATTGGTAGAATACAAAGAGGGATGTGGTTAGTATCCACGTGATTTAAGGACACACATGTATGGCAATATGAAGAGCCAGTTGGTCATTATTGTAAATCTTGATCTTATTTTATGGGCACTTACCAAAATAAATAAATATGAGAAGTCATCCAAAAAATAAATAAAAATCTGTCATCCTTTGCTTGCCGTCAAATCGTTTTTAAACCTGTATGAACTTAATTCATCCGTGGAACACAGAAGAATATATTTTGAGGAATGTTTGAGTCTAAAGAACAGTGGAACCCCTTTGATTTTCATTGTATGGACAAGAACCCAGACAGCAACATAGTGTCTCCACATCTGGTACATGTGAATTCAATGCGTACCAGATGTGGGCCGGATCTGGGCCGACACTATGTTGCTGTCAAGGAACACAAACATATTTTATAAAGTATCTTCACTTGTGTTCCACAGAGGACAAATTCATACACATTTAGCGACATGAGTTCAATAAAAGATGGAGATATTACCCATAACTTTAGTGCCAGATGGATAATAAGCCATAATAAGTCATTGTATGGATAATATCCCCCACTACAGAATCATAGTTCAATAGCAAGGCCCACTGCATACAGCAAAACACACTTATTTACACTCACTGACCATATGATTCCTTCTTTCAGTAATGAGTCTTACTGTGGCGAGCCATGTTAGCTGATTAGCACAGCTTTTATCCTTGTTGCTAAACTCCAAGCCTTTGATGTTTCATGCCCCAGATATTATGTCCCTAACCCCTGACATACACGCTAATCTCATTAATTCAAAAAAATACAGGGAAAAAAACTGTATAAATGCTTTAGTTGGGAGCTCAGCTGGTTTGCTTTTACTTTTATTATCATTGTGAGGAAGACTTTAATTGAAGACTCATTAAAACCGGAAACCGGGGGTATTTAATTCTTAAATTATTTATTGTGGTCCCGATTTACGCGCAGACAGTACAGTTTTTCGCAATATTACACGTTATGACTTAATTAGCGCAGATCTTAAAAAAGCCTTTAATCTCTTAATTAGTCTTATTTAATCACTTGCGTTCACTCACAGCTGATGTTGTAGCCATTTTAATTCACCACAGATGTTATGCTTGAGTTACTTTACCATATGTCTGCATGTTTACATTTAAAAGCGTATGGGGCACATTAGTGGACAGATCTGAACGGGAGGAAAGCTTCCTGCAAGCAATATGAACACGCTAAACAATATACCTGCATGTTTTATGTAAAGCGGTTTTAACCTCACGTCATAGAATTATTAGTTTCTATTGCTACAGTTTAGCCTTACAATCAACATTTAATAGCCGTTCACCTCATAGCAACTAGCAGGAATGGCATTTCACTACTCACTAAAATGAGTAAATAAAACAAGAAAATAAGACGTCACGCAGGGAGGACATGCTTACATGCTGTTAATGTTTCCTGTTTATGTGGTCTGGAAAGGATGAACTACTTTATATGAGCCCATGTGCTCGCCAGTGCTTCGCAGAAGGTGAAGAGACATCTGCCACATTTGATCAGAATATAAGAGGCAAGTCCATGTCATTCTGATTATCTGAGGCGAACTGAGTGTGTGACAGTTTCACACTTAAAGGCGAGTGGAAAGTTCAGATAGGCCTACAGGTGAAATCTTGAAAAGTGCAAAAGAGCTACCAAAACTGAGTAAAAATAACAGACAGTTTCTGACACAGACAATTTTTGCATTACAATAACATCCTGTGTGTGCCTGTATATATAGGTTACTATGGGGCTAAAGGCACACTTTAACAAAATGTGCTTTTCGCTACTCCCATATAGTGTATGATTCCAGAAAAAATATATACATGTTATTTATTGAACATTGATGGAGCACCAGATTTTGTCTGAAAATAAATCATAAACATAATTTGTTTTGTTTAAAAATCTTAAAATGAATGAGATGGCAGGGTAGGCGTTTTACCCCACAAACAGAGTACTAAAATATGCAAAATATTACATGTTCTTTCATGCACGGTTAGCTTCTGAAGCGCTGCAAGAGCTCGCGGCGCCATCTGCGGGACACCCTTAGCTTGTTACCAGTGTTCAAAGTGGCAAATGCGAGTAAAAATTGGTGTTGAAGTGGTGTTACTTGCCAGTTGCCTGGTAACTTTTTTATACATTTTGACAATGCGTGGTTGAGAAAATGTGATATGGCTTATGCAATCATCAAATCGTAAATATATAGTCTGACACACTGCATGTTTCAGAGTAAAGCCAAAAGTACAGCACTGTGTTCATTTTCAGTTTCGATTCACAGTAAATGCTACTCTGCAAGTGCTGTGTTTGAGCCGCTTATAATTTGCATTTGGGGATGTAACGTGCGCCAAACATCTATCCAAAATCATAATAAGAATCGTTTATAAATCGGTTGTTGTCAACAAAGAGAAGTCTTAAAGACCTGTGGTTTTCTGCTAAAATAAAAGCTCAGTGGTTTACTGTTTAAAGGCAAAGAGATAGGGACAACCATAAATGTTAGTATTGTAATTTTACTGTTGTTCTGTAAAATGAAATAAAGTAAAATGATGATAATTATTATAATTGTTATTAATTATAATAATAACAATTATATTAAGAAAAAAAATGTTGCAACACGTATTGTATTACAAATCTGTGATTGTCATTATGACTACTCATTTTTTACATTTTACAGTACAATGTATTATTACAGTAGTAAGATATTTCTTTATTCATTTTATAAAATTCTATTTGTATTAATATTAATTGCTGGGGAGTGGGGGGTTGTCAGGTTTCCCTTCTTTTTTTCTTTAGCTGATACCTTAAATATGCATCTGTGGAATCTTACACTAAATGGCACACAAATGAAGAGAAATGAAGCTGTAGACAGACAGCAAAAGGAAACTCTCGTCATGTCTGGTATGTTGTTTGTTTTTGTCCTTTGTGCAGCACATTGAGGAAAGAATCACTATCTCTATTCTCATCTGGTTTAACAGAGGGGGCAGAGGTATGGCAAGAGGAAAGCAGAAGATGGAGTCCAGGTATTTGCCTCTGAGGCATCTTCCTATAAGGAACTCTCCGCTCATAGGCCGGATTGCTACTCTAAACCACAATAGACCAAAAGTTCCCAGAATACACCGCGGTGGTCACGACCTTGCAGCGTAGCTTGAAATTTACAGAGTATAGGAGGTCACTGACCACACCTAAAAAGGGAAAGTATACTTCAAGTGTGCTTTGAGTTCAGATAATGACTAGAATAGAAAGAGGTAACCTGTGATGTGGTGTATGATGCATAAGTTGTATAGGTCATTCTGCAGGTGCTTTTTTTTTTTTTTGAAAATGGAATTTGAGTACATTTCCATAGTCTTTCAAGAATTTGATCAGACAGAGGAGAAATTAATCCATTTAATATGTTGGAATCTAACTATTCCATGGGCTCTTTTAATGGACTTTTATTTATTGTGTGTGTGTGTGTGTGTGTGTGTGTGTGTGTGTGTGTGTGTGTGTGTGTGTGTGTGTGTGTGTGTGTGTGTGTGTGTGTGTGTGTGTGTGTGTGTGTGTGTGTGTGTGTGTGTGTGTGTGTGTGTAGATCATTTTAAGAAATAACATTAAAACATAAAAAAAAAAAAAAAAAGCCCTGTTTAAGAAGTGTTATCTACACAAAAATGTTTTCAGGTATCCTTAATTCAGACATATGTCAAAATGCAGTGTAATGTGTTTGTTGGTAGAGCCAATTTATATTTAGCCTGACCTGCCAGAGAATTCCCCTCAAGGGACAGTAACAATGGTCATGACTTCAGCTCGTTATTTTGGTAATGGATAATTAGAACGGGGTTGTTTCCGATTAGCTCCTCATGTTACTGAGGCAGACTGTTGCCTTGTTTCCGTGCTGATTAAATTATACCGCTGTGAGCCACTACTACAGCATTGCAGCTGAGCATTACGCTTAATATTGCCCACTAGGACTTTAGTTAACTGCAAGCTTTTGTTTGCATGCTCTCAGAAGCCTTTGAGCTATTCGTGTTTGCTAACGGAATTCCTCTAAATTGCATAAACGTGACATTTATCTAATCACTAAAAAATAAAGGAACATATCCGTGAATAGTCGTCAGGGATTCTTTGAGATGCTGCATCAGTCCTGACAGTGTAAACATAATGAAATAAAGTCATCTTAAAGCTTTGTGGCTCCTCAAAGCCGAGTCACATGTAAATAAATGCTCTTTGACATCTCAGTCCCCTCCAGGACAAAACCAAGGACAACGAAGACAATGTTTGTGTTGTTTACATAAGATTGTTCTCGGGAGCTCAATGTCCTACAGGCAGTGGTCCAAAGCTCATCGTGGAGAACTGGTTCGACTTGACGCTGATCCTGTTCTTCCCCCAACCCTTTTTGTGACTTTAGATTGAGCAATATTCTGACATTTTAATTCACAGGGAGATGTTCTGCGTTTGATAGGCGCATATTCTCTGGATCTCCTTGCACAATATTTAAACCTGGAATTCTGGTCGGAGGAGAGAATTTCTAAAAGTAAATCATTCAGTCATTTTATTACATATTTCAATTAAACTGGCCTTCTAAATGCATGAACTTTAACCACTATAGGTAAAAAATGCAAAAGTGCACAAATAAATATGAGTCTTGGGTAAAAAGATGGACCTGTGAATTAATAAAAACATTAAGGCACTGCATCTGTTTCATAGATTATGTTTCAAGCTTTAGGGACACAGTGAACATATGCCAAGCAGACCTAATGGTTTTTGCCATTATTTATTTAACAAAGTCATCATTATTTAACAAAGGTAATCCCAAGAAAAGAAAAAAAAAGAAAAAAAAAGATGTGAAGATGTTTTATGAAGGTATTGTATCCCATAAGCACATAATGGTTTCCTCCAATTCAACACGAGCGCTTAGCAGAATGCGAGAGCTCAGCCTCCATTTCAATTTCTCATCAGATATAACAGCTCAGCAACTTACAACAACTGGTCATCTCAACAGGCTGAGACACATCTCTAGTTCCAACACTGCTATCACCTTCTCTCAGGTCTCTGCTGTAGCTGCCAAACATCGGGATCAGCCTCCTACTGAACAATCTCCAATTACCTGAGGTATATAGAAGAACATGGAGATGATAATGATATCAGAAACATTGTGAGGGTCAGATCTGAAAGTTGAATGAGCAAAAAAGACATTTAAAAAGAAAGCATTACAGTGCTTTTACCAGATTAAAGGGGTGATTTTAACATGGAGCACAGTCTCTTGTGACTTATTGAGTTCATAAAAAGGGGCAATGTTATGATATAAAACAAAGTTCAATATATAATTCTCACAATCACAATAAACTATTTTTACACTAATAGTTCATTTGCCTATAACTATGGGTGATTTTTTTATTTATTTTTTCATACGTTTTTGCTATTTTTGTTTTGCATACTTTAGGACAGTTTACATTACAAATTATATTATCAACATAACTTCAAGTTCAGAATCTTAAATACTTCTCATTCCATTGAAGCCATAACTTTTCATTTCAAAACACAAAAGCTTTTAAACTGTTTATTTCCAGGTTTAGATGAATAAGTCCCAGATTTTCAATGTGGTCTCAGACTTTTGGAGCCATTTGTATAATTTAATTCATGTGCAGTGACCGGCTATTTTACGACGGCATCAAATGTGGCTTGTCTAATCAGTTTTTAGACTCAGAACTATACTTTTTATAAAGATCTTTAATAGCCGACCTCCAAAAAAAGCAGTGGAACATTACTGCAAGCTTAGTTAACAGAACTTATTTTTATTCAGGGTCAACCGAGTGTTCAAAATAATATGCTGAACTTTGAAATCAATTCAATCTAAAAGAAACAGATGCGAGACCACACAGTAAAACAAGCCTAATCAATTCTTTCTGTTTCGTCTCTCAGGGATGTATCAAAACAATGTTCTTTAACACTGCAGTTTTCGGTTGTTTTTCTTATTTTGCTCTGTTTCGAGCAGTTGGGGTCATCCGCTTTGTAAAAGAAGTCATCTGTTTCTAATATTACACACTTGTTATTTGGGAAACTCTGTGGCTAATGCACTATGCTAGCTCAGTTGCCAAAAGCATCTAATACAAGATGGAATTCAGACCCACTCCGCTGATGAAAGATATTGCGAAGGAGGTCCCAGAGTTCCAGGACCTATTGTACATGTATTCCTGCATTACATCAACACTGAAGTCAACTAACGTAAGACTTATGTCATCTCTGTGTCTGACTTGAAGTTCATCGCTAAACCCTCTAAGGAATAAAGGATGCAGTTCATCTTTCCCTCTCATTCTTGTTTTCTAAAACACAGCTGTCTCCAAACCACCCTCTCCATCTGGTTAGTTCTGGATCAGTCTTTCCAGAAAGAATTTAATTTCCCTCTAGACTTGATTTTGCACTGTCAGCAAAGTCCGTCAGCAAGTGGTTTGCACAAAAGGTGCAGGCACGTTTTTTTTTATTCTTTCTATATAAAGTGGAATTTAATGTACCTTTGATCGTTCACATTACTAAATGTTCACAGATGTCCTAACAAATGGATTTTTTTAAGGGTCTGTATTGTTGTTAGCCTTGATTGGATAGTCATTGAAGCTTTTTGAAGCTATTTGAATTTCTGTATACAAATAATGTGTTGGTCACGCACTTGTGATGTAAACTGAGATAAACAGTTTCCAGTTTCATCTGAAATACTGTAAAAGCAAATGTATTATGCCTGAAAACGTCCTTAAGCTTAAGTGTCTTTCAATGCTATCTCACGACCAATTCGTATACGAGGTGGCTAATTCATACAAATTCGAGTTCGTACGATTTGTCTTAACCCCAGCGATGGGTAGGTTTAGGTCTACGAATTGCACAATTCATTCGAATTAGGCAATTCGTAAAAGATTTAGCAAAAATCGTACGAATTCGCACGAGTGAAGTCGTATGAATTAGTATGAATTAGCCACCTCGTAAAATACGAACAAATTGCTGTGAGATCGGGTTGCTACTTCTGCACCACTAATGTCACCCAACAGAATACTCCATCTCCCATTGGTTGCATAATCAGAAGGCCCTGTCCCAAAGCTGTTCCAGACTGATTCACAGTGTTCCATTTTTTTGGGGAGAAATTAACCTACTTTTGGCTTACTTATGTCCAGAGCCGGACAGTAACGGAGTACATGACACAAAGTACACAATTTTGAGGGATCTGTACTTTACTCGAGTATCATTTTTGGGGAGTACTCATGACTTTACTCAAGTACATTTGAAAGGGTAAAAATTTTACTCTTTACTCCGCTACATTTCTATCCATAACTGTGAGTACCCGTTACTTCTTCTAAAAAAAAAAAAAAAAAAAGGAAAAATCTCAGAAACCCTCAATTTGTTGTTTCCCTCTCAAACGTGATTGGATTGTGCAGGCGCCACTGATTGGGGAAGCCTATCAGCAATCACCTTCAGCTTTCCGCCAAAGTCAACTCCATGGTCAGATTTAGATAAGAGACGAACCCATGGACGAAACGATGGAACCCGTGGCCCCACCTCACCAGACTATTTCAATTTTCGCTCGCTTGCACAGTTCGTTTCGCTTTTGTCCAGTCCGGCGCCTCATACACATGCGCCCTGTCACAAGCGCAGCAGTTCATCTACTTTACTCACCGATCAAATACAAAATCACTTTGGCGGGCGCTAAAACAAGTTCAATGCAGGAAAATTCATGCGTGAATTTAACTGAGTAGTAGGCTACATGACCATGCACTCGCACAGATGCGACCACATCAAATTTTAACTTGCACATTCTCAAAAAATGGTCGCAGTCTGGAACCCTGTGATTTGATTGATGAAAAAACAGAGAAACTCACATGTAGCCTACACACACCTGTTAGCTGAATTTTCTTTTCTGATATTACACATTAATGTAAGCTGAGCATTTGCTTTGATGTTCTTGAGTATGCGGTGTGTTTAACACAGTCAGGTTCAAATGTGGGTGCAAAAAATCCATTAAAACTCTAGCAGAGGTTTGTCACAGCGTTGCCATTGTGCTATTGCCTTGTGGGCAAGTGAGAAATGTTAAATAAAGCAACATGGTAAAAAGATGAAAATGACTTGATTTTACTTTCAATTCCTTTTACATTCTCCAAGGTATTAACATTAACATTTTTCATAACTCCATGTAGGACGTTTCTGTACATAAATGTAAGCACTGTGGCAGTAATGCAATATTTAGAAAATGTACTCTTGTACTCTTGATACTCAAGTACTTTTAAAAACAAGTACTTCAGTACTTTTACTTAAGTAGACATCTGATTGTAGTACTTTTACTTGTACATGAGTAAAATTTAGCAAGGGGTATCTGTACTTTTACTCAAGTAATGAAGCTGTGTAATCTATTCGCCTCTGCTTATATCTCAGCTTAACCCATTTGTGCCCAAATCTTTCTGAATGGTTTCATGCATATAGTTGTGTTAATAGTCCCCAGGTTTTTTAAAAAAAAATTATTGAAAATCGTATTTGAATAATTTGCCCGGTGGGCAAATATGTTGTTTGCACCCCCTCAATGTCAAATATGAAAAGGAGGAGAACATTTAGCATCTATCTCAAAATAACTGCTTTCAACAGATCAATCTTTATTCATAAACAAATTTATTATGTATAAAAGTCAAAGAACATTTGATGTGAACCCAAAAAAGCTGCATCTAGCTTATAATCTCTTGAATATGAAAACACAACAAAAAACAAGGCATTTGCCCACCGGCAACTATAATTATGTAGATACAGTGGGGAGAACAAGTATTTGATACACTGCCGACTTTGCAGGTTTTCCTATTTACAAAGCATGTAGAGGTCTGTAATTTTTATCATAGATACACTTCAACTGTGAGAGACGGAATCTAAAACAAAAATCACATTATATGATTTTTAAATAATTAATTTGCATTTTATTGCATGATATAAATATTTGATCACCTACCAACCAGTAAGAATTCCGGCTCTCACAGACCTATTAGTTTTTCCAGAGAATGTCTAATATGGCGAGAAGTTTCACTCTCAGTACACTTCCGGCTTCTGAACTGGTTGCAGTTCCTCTCTGATTCCATATGAGGGCGCTCACAGGACGAGTGCAGAATGAATGGAGGTCTATGGCGCTATACCAATAAAAATCCACTTTTCTCAGGATATAATTTTTGTCTAGTAATTTGAATGTTGAATTCGAAAGGAGATGCAAATAAATTACACATTGCTGGGTGATGGATTTTTTTGAGTCACTTATTTGCTTTAAAAAGTCTTTTAAAGTGTCAATGACGTCATACACATGTACGACCAGAGATACTGCTTCACGGCAATCCTTCACTCACTCTGGTGCGTTCGCGCTCTGCACTTTCTTTTCACTCGAGGCATCGACAACACAGCTGACACAGGTAATCACACGTGCTGGAAGAGTTTTTGTTTTGTTTGTTTCTGGTCCCGCTGCGGATGACACGATGCCATCAAGCGGTATCTCTGGTCGTAATCAGTCCTTCACTGACCAATCAGCGTTCATTAGCAGAATGCTAGCGTGTTATGGGCAACAACAACTCAACCTGTAAGAAATCAAAAGGACATAAGTACTCGTTCATTCAACTTTCGACCTAAAACCCATGTTGAACCTGCAAAATCTACAATCAGATCTGAGATTTCTCAACGGCAATCGGGTGAAAGAGACAAATTTAGCTGTCTAGCCCCATTGACTCCCATTCATTTTGCACTCATGGCGATCGCCCCCAGTGGAACTCTGGTGGTACTACAACCAAAATTCGGTACAATAGGGCTTAATAGGGAGTGGGCAGGCTCTCCGTAGATGGGCTCTGGTTTTTCTTTAAGAAGCCCTCCTGTTCTTCACTCATTACCTGTATTAACTGCACCTGTTTGAACTCGTTACCTGTATAAAAGACACTTGTCCACACACTCAATCAAACAGACTCCAACCTCTCCACAATGGCCAAGACCAGAGAGCTGTGTAAGGACATCAGGGATAAAATTGTAGACCTGCACAAGGCTGGGATGGGCTATAGGACAATAGGCAAGCAGCTTGGTGAGAAGGCAACAACTGTTGGCGCAATTATTAGAAAATGGAAGAAGTTCAAGATGACGGTCAATCTCCCTTGGTCTGGGGCACCATGCAAGATCTCACCTCGTGGGGCATCAATGATCATGAGGAAGGTGAGGGATCAGCCCAGAACTACACGGCAGGACCTGGTCAATGACCTGAAGAGAGCTGGGACCACAGTCTCAAAGAAAACCATTAGTAACACACTACGCCGTCATTGATTAAAATCCTGCAGCGCACGCAAGCAAGGTCCCCCTGCTCAAGCCAGCGCATGTCCAGGCCCATCTGAAGTTTGTCAATGACCATCTGGATGATCCAAAGGAGGAATGGGAGAAGGTCATGTGGTCTGATGAGACAAAAATAGAGCTTTTTGGTCTAAACTCCACTCGCTGTGTTTGGAGGAAGAAGAAGGATGTGTACAACCCCAAGAATACCATCCCAACCGTGAAGCATGAAGGTGGAAACATAATTTTTTTTGGGGATGCTTTTCTGCAAAGGGGACAGGGCGACTGCACCGTATTGAGGGGAGGATGGATGGGGCCATGTATCGCAAGATCTTGGCCAACAACCTCCTTCCCTCAGTAAGAGCATTGAAGATGGGTCGTGGCTGGGTCTTCCAGCATGACAACGACCCGAAACACACAGCCAGGGCAACTAAGGAGTGGCCTAGCCAGTCTCCAGACCTGAACCCAATAGAAAATCTTTGGAGGGAGCTGAAAGTCCGTATTGCCCAGCGACAGCCCCGAAACCTGAAGGATCTGGAGAAGGTCTGTATGGAGGAGTGGGCCAAAATCCCTGCTGCAGTGTGTGCAAACCTGGTCAAGAACTACAGGAAACGTATGATCTCTGTAATTGCAAACAAAGGTTTCTGTACCAAATATTAAGTTCTGCTTTTCTGATGTATCAAATACTTATGTCATGCAATAAAATGCAAATGAATTACTTAAAAATCATACAATGTGATTTTCTGGATTTTTGTTTTACAGACTTCTACATGCTTTGTAAGTGGGAAAAGCTGCAAAATCGGCAGTGTATCAAATACTTGTTCTCCCCACTGTATATTATATGTCAACAAAAAATACTAATATGAAAATGACCTTTCTTTGGGAGGGTTTGCCTTCGCCATGCTTCCTGGAAGTAGGGGTAGGAAGTTGACAGCCTCATGTGACAGGAAGGAAGTGAATACCTTTTTTTTTCCCTTGAAATCCTTTATTTGGTTGTTTGCTTGCATGTCATTGAGACATAAAACATGGATACCATCTAGAAAAATACTTACAAAAGAAAAATGACACTATACACTGCGGCAACTATAGTTGCCGGTGGGCTTGCAGAGACAAGTATAAGTATTTTTAAACATTGAAAAAAGTGTTTGAACCTTTTTGACATTGTGTTTAAGTGCAGATTTCCACATTTCTGTATATAAACATCGAAATGTATAGGTGAACACTGAGCAATCTGATGTCATGAAGAGTTTTGCTCACACTGTCTGTCATCAACATCCTCCAGGAGACATGTGTGGCCTTGCATGTGCTGCATTAAGGCCCGTCCCCTTACCAGTTCACAAGAACAAGATCACAAGTCCACCATAAGATCCGCATGGACATGTCTAACTCCCACTGCAAAACACATATGAACCATAAAGACCCTAAATATGTCAATGAAGAATATAAAGGAATAGTTTACCCTTAACATGGTGAATCCTTTAAGCCAGTAACTGTTCTGATTCAAATGATTCTCCGAATGACCAGGGTGACTGAAAAACTTCACAGACAATTGCCAGACATTTTATAATAACCCGCAACTGGTACGAGAATATAAAGGAATGTCAAGGAAAAAGCAGCAGACTATGGGAAACATCTGTGCTTCAACCTCAGGTGGACTCAACATGGGCTCACCGCTAACAGTCTCTGATTGGGGTCAACGGCAGAGGGCCACAGACCTGATAAAATAAAACGAATGGATAACTAAGTCCAGTGGCTTTCAACTACATTTAACTGACTCGTATTCATGCAGGCTTGTGGAATAACATGCACATGTACATGCACATGCATGCTCTCATTTTCCTTTGATAGCAACTATTGCAATGCAGGATGCAAAGCGATTAGTCTTTACAAAATCCTACAATCCCGCATCGCCCTCATGGTCTTGACATATCTTCACTATAGCAGAGTGGTGATGACTGCAGTATGGCTGGCATCCAAGCTCCAAATGAAGCCCTCATCTAAAGCAGTGTAGACCTTTCTGTATCCCTCTCGCATTAGCGATCACAAGCCTATAACTTTCTACACAAGGAATTTACTATATGGGCTTAGAAATTCAGTCTATTCCTGGACTCAAAAGCGTGAGCTTTGTCTCAAAAAGATATAAAAGGTTTAATATAGCAGCATGTGAATCTTAAATGATGTCTGAGCAGTTCATTTTCCTTCAACTCAAGGCAATGTTTTAATCACAGATTTGCAATTAAGCAAAAAACAACACACACACACACACACACACACAAAAAGCATTGCTTTATTGGCCCTATATTTACTCTTCAGTATAACAAAAGCCCTCTAAAAAGATGAATTACATTATGAAAGCATTATGAAACCTACATTATGAAAAGATGCATTGAACATATATTTTGATATTTTACAATACTTTAAACTGGCACTGCACAAACTGTCTCTCTTAGTGTCTCTTTTGACTTAAATAGATGAGTTCATCTGATTCAGAAGGGTGGGGTGAAAGACTATATGTGAGCTAAGATGGAAGAAATGTAGAGCATGAGAAGTGGTTCAGGAACATCCAACACAGCCTGGAGTCTGAGAGCCAGATCAAGTCTTATCACAAATTATCTTTATTTTTAACCTTGCGTAGCTTGATCTAAGTCATTTGAGTTCTCTGCCACAGCCAACAAATAAACAAGTCTCAAGTTCTTTCCTAATTTACAAGGATTACGTTTTTGGGAAGTGCACTTCAGTGACTATCGTATATTTTGAATGTTTCGTATTACAACGTAATGATGTGTATCCAAACTCTGCATCTGTAATGTAATTATCTGATTGCACATGACCCGTTTAAATTATAGTTTGGCAGGTGTTTAAAGTAAGGCTGAGACATTAATAACACTCCATGAAGGCTAATATCATATACTGATTTTGAAAGCAGCAGAAAAAAATCTTCTTGTGTTTCTATCTGTGAGATACTTGACAATTTAACAGTGCTGTTTTTCATACCCTCAAAAAACAGAAATAAAATGAAAGATAAATTATTTTGTGTCTGCTTTACTTTTCAGAACGCAACATGCATGGTAACACTTTGTTATGTTTCATCCATAATGCTGATTCAATATCTTTGACTTCTTTGAAGTAATGATTGGATTACTTAAAGTTTCTATCAGTGGCAATATCAAATTACAGAGCCACTTCTCTGACATTTGTTTTTCTGAACTACAGATTTCCATCTAAAGAGCAGAAAGAAGTCACAAATTTATGCGTGATTGCAAACATATTCTTGAGTTTTTTTCTTTAATTTTTCTACCCTGGAGTCAGTAACTTTGGGAGTTCTGTTATTTAATAATGCACATGTGAATTGTATCGCTTTGTTACAGCCTAGTGATGAAATTTGATTTCACCGAATATTGGTGAGCAAAAGGAAAGAATTTCACATCTTCAGATCCGTCAAAAGCAGGAGAGATGGACGCTGTTCACAAAGGATAGTTAAGCTGCAGGCCTTTCTTGTCCCCTCACTTCACATAGCCGCCAGTGACCCTGTCTGTGGCTCTGTCATTTACAATTCAAATGCTTTTATGACTATGCTACTTCCAACCGAGATGGAAAATGTCATTATTTAAATGAGCCGTATTTAAACTCCAGGTTTCTCTATAGACAAACTACACTGGATACAAATACACATTTTTAGGCAAATCATACGCTCACAAGCTCCCATTTACTTATCAGAAAACTGTTCAGACAGATGATTATTTCCCCCCACGAGGCATCATTGGCCACTCATGCAAACCGAGGGAATGTGAGGGAGCATCTTTAGCTTTGGGGCTTTTAGAGTTTGAAATATGTAAGCTTCTCAACTGTTCTGCATAAGCAGAAACATGTATCTAACGCCAGCTTTATTTAGTGATTTATGCTTTTTTTCCGGTAATGTGTTTTCTCAATTGGATCTTAAAGGGTAATCACTTAAAGATTTAAAGTTGGCATGAAACGGAAGATGCGATAGTATTTTTTTACTTCCCAATTGTGACAAGTATGAAGAAGAAAAAAAGTGTGAGTGGGACTTGAAAAAAATAGAATGAAATGAAATGAAGTGAAGAATGAAAATTATATCATAATTTACTCACCCTCAAGTTGTTCCAAACCTGTATGCATTTGTTTCTTCTGCTGAACACAAAAGAAGATATTTTGAAGAATATGGGTAGGCCTAAAGCAAACAATTGATGGACCCCGTGGACTTCCATATTATGAAGGGGGGAAATACAATGGAAGTCAGTGGGGCCCATCAACTGAAATTCTTCAGTTCAGCGGAACAAAGAAATTGATATAGGTTTGGAACATTTGAGGGTGAGTAAATTTTCATTTTTTAGGAAAACTATCCCTTTAAGGCTGCAAAAAACAGTAATATAATAGGATATAATTTATTTGTAAGTACTTTAAATACTATATTAAATAAATATAAATGTAATGACTTTCAAATAAATCTGACTGAAAAATATTTACTGTAGTAAAAAGTTTGACAACTAGCTCTGGTCTTGCCTACTCTTTTATCAATCATTTAAACCTAAAACTTTTTTATTTAATGTTTCACTTGAAAAGTGTGCCTGCACTATATTTCTTTGTATAAATGCCACTTGCCTTGATTTTGTTATCTAAGAAGTGAACAGCAGTCATACATTTTAAGTTTGGCTTAAGAGTCAACTTTTTTAGTCAACTTGTTGAGTGCGCAGTTCTTCAGATAGTTACGGTATCCAAATCTGCAACACTTCTTTCCCCCATAGGAAGTCTCAGGCAATTAGTTCAGTCAGTAGAAGTTCTCGTACTAGTCTACTCAGTTTCTCTGAGCTCTTCTAATGACTTAGTCCGAAGAGCGTTTAAACCCCTGTGATATTCTGTGGGAGCCCCGGTTCTGCTTTTGGATCTTTATATATATAAATATATATATATAAAATGGGATTTGAGTTGGATCGTTTCAAAGGGGCTGTGGACCCAGACTTCAAATGCAACTTGTGTAATAAAGTTTTGGAGGATCCGCTCACTACCCCGTGCGGTCACGTCTTCTGCGCCGGCTGTGTGCTGCCGTGGGTCGTTCAGCAGAGCAGCTGCCCGGTCAAATGCCAAAGGATCTCCACCAAAGAGCTCAACCACGTCCTTCCTCTCAAAAACTTAATATTAAAGTTGGACATTAAATGTGACAATCACGCGCGGGGCTGCGAGAAGATCGTCAAACTTCAGCATCTGGCGGAGCACGCGGAGATGTGCGATTATTCTCCTGCCAAATGTAGGAATAAGGGCTGCAGCGAGGTGCTGAACCTTAAAGATATGGATGCTCACATGCGTGAATCGTGTGATTTCAGAGCGGTCGGGATATGCGAGAGTGGATGCGGATTGATGCTCACTCATAAGGAGCAGAAGTTGGACAACCACTGCTGTTTGAAAGCCCTCAAAGTGCACAACGGCGCGCTGCAAGGGAAAGTTGTCAGCTTGGATAAGGAACTGAAGAAACAAGCTCTGAAATCGACTAAAAGAGAGAAATCACTTTTGGCGCAACTGTCGGCTGTTCATAACGAGCTTCAGATGACAGCGCTGAAGTATCAGAAGAAATTCACGGAATACAGCGCCAGGATTGACTCGCTGTCAAAGAGTCTCTCTCCACCGTGCAAGGTAAGAGAACAATCATGACAGCACTTTAATAACACTCACAAATATTTATAGCAACCATAGTATCCACTACTACAATAAAACTATGGTAAAACGTAGTATTGGCTACCATTAAACAACACAAAAAGTCTGAAACGATTCTAAAAGCTTGCACTTCGTGAATGGAATTTCATAATAATTTATAGAGGTTTTGCAGTAGGAACTTGTTGGTACATTTTAATGCTGTCCGTTTCCTTAACAAATGAGCTTTCTCTGGAAGCCAGATTTTTGGTCAAAATTTCTCTCTCTCTCTCTCAAAAAAAAAAAATCAATGTGGTTTAATTTTATATTTTACCTTCCTTTTTTTCTTCTCTTGTTTATTAAATGTTGGGACACCTATTTATTTATACTTTTATAGTCAGTGTTGTTTAGATTTAAACTCTTTATGGACTTCCATTAGGCGATCACTCGAGTGTACTGAAATCGGCTGTGAATGGGCGGTAGGCAAGATGCTGTGTAACTAATCACAGCCATGTTGATATAACTTGTCGACTGTGAGTGTGATATTGCTTTTATTGGTTTAGAAACATGCTTGGACAAGTAATTCATATCTAGTGACAGTGATTTGTAACTCTCAAGCAAATATTGAGCAGTGACTTGGTATATTTCCTCTCCTCCAACAAAAAAAGTTCCAAAAGAGGAAAGCCAAGCTCCAAGCAAATCGCATACTTAAACCCTGGCCTGGCCCTTATAACTGGAGCGAAAGGACGTTTTTCCATCAGTGCTCTACAAAACACAAACTAGTTCAAAGTGCATTTACATTTTTGAAAACAATACCATTGTCTCCACGTAAACTACAAAAATGCAAATTTGTGAAAACAGTAAAGTCATGCGTATTACGTGTTCAGTCTGTAGAATTTAGGTAGCTCTGCCCCTTTTCAGCGGTGCGCTTCTGTCCTTCGGTTTGTATTTCCACAGCATGAAGGTAAGATCTTAAAGATTTATGAATGAACCGCTCATTTTAAATCTTCCTAGTCTACTGACATTTGTTACGACATCCGCTTCAAACATTACAATGCTCATAACTTTAGTTAACTCTGCAATAAGTAAATCCACTTCACCAGCTAATTACTCTTTGACAGCGATGCCATAGAAATATACAGAGCAACCCCAAAAACGGAAGTTCAAACACAGTATTCCAAAGATGGCTGCATGCTTGTTTCTCTGGCGCATAAGGTGTATAGGCACTTAGTGTTTCTTTACAAAGTGACATCGCCAACTACTGGCCTGGCAGCAGAATACAGCAATTTTAGTAGTTTTACGGATCCGTGTGAACTGGGATCGCTTTGACATTATTGTATGTCTGTCTGCAAAAAAAACGCAAAGGAAAAGCTTTTATGTTTTTAGTACATCGTTGTTGTGTAAATGTACCCTTAGAGACATTTTTTTATTTACACTCTTTTATTATTGCTTGTTGATATTAATGCAAAGCTGTTTGTTGTCATGCACATGGGGTGCATAAAGTTTTTAATTTCGGGTGTTTGCTGTTTTTATGATTCCTTCCAAGTTCCAACCCTGAAAGATGCATTACTAGCTGGCTTGCAATGTAGACTTCATTGGTTTTGATGGAACTTTCTAGTTTAGTATAAACTTTATAGTATAGAAAACATATTGTTATAGCCTATAGTGTGCTACATTATTTTTAGGCGTTTAAAGACGTACATTACATTTTGTGTCCTTCAGTTGGGTAGTTAAACAGCTTTTCGCTGAAGGAACACTCAATATAATTTCCAATGTAGGTACAATTTGCACAATAGACTTAAAATGGTAGCATATTTAAAGTAGTTTTATACGTTGTTGTCAGTAGGCTACATCAGTACTTGAGCGGTAAAGTACATGCCAATGGTAAAGTGATAGTTACTAAGGTACTTTGGAGTAGTCTAGGCACTAAAAAGATACATCATGCCCAAATAATGAAACAACGACCTTACTATATGGCACTTATTTTTTTTTGTTAGTGCTTTATGTCCTTGCCATGCCTTAAATTAAGTACCATGGCATCTTCTGGCATGTGTGATGCCCTTCACATTAGCTATAATATATTCTCACCTCAGGACTCCATCAGAGCATGGAAAAAGTCTGTGAGTTACACTTGTGACAGATAACCTCCCTTGACCGCTCTATGAAGGAGCATGAGATCCTAAGGCAACCTCCCAGTGAGTGAACATGTTTATGGGCTCTGAATGATGCCTTAGTGCCAGTGACTGCCTTCCTGCAGGGGAATGAAGTCTCTCTTGCTGTTCCCATCACATGGTTCATCAGTCAAGTGAGTTGAAGCAGGGCTGGGAAAGGAAGGCGATGATGGGGAGCTGACATTTGCAGGATTGGGCCTGTCTGCTGAATGCTGGGCTGTTGATCCAGCTGCTCTGGAGGAAAAAAAATGATATCACAAGAATTTTCGTATCACCACTAGAGCATTTCAACACGATTTATGCATTATCTTTCTATATGTTTGTTTGTTTTTGCCATTCAAGAGAATTTATTCTTTAGATGAGTCATCCTCTGACATTATTTCCACATTTTTATTATATACATTTTAACAACAGTGATATGCATTTATATTAAGTGGTGCCGGACATTGTTTCCCATGGAATTATGGGACTTGTTCCCATGACCTGGTCCAGCGGGATACATTCCTTACTTGGAGACGTACATTGCATACACTCAGCAAAGATAGTAAAGAGGACACTGTACATGCCTGCCATTGATGTCTGTATTATATTTAGACACTGTATTCTGTGGCACACAGAAATGACAGCTGCTTTAGTCTCTGATTCTATGCAGTGCACCCTAACCGAGGAATAAAATGCTGACTCCACTTGTTTGTCCACGTTCCGCCGTTCATCTGTCGAGAGAGCCGTTTGCTGCAAATGTATTAATATACTCGACCAAATGAGCAGGGAACAAGGCCTTAACCCTTAAAGCCACTGGCCACTTGACAGCTCCTTTTCCAAGATGCTTTAAGCTGACTTGTGTATTTTGCATGATGTTTAATGATTGTAACAGGTGCACTTCTGTACTTGTTTGGTCACGCACCACTTTTGGTCTCAGTCAAATGTAAATCGTGATACCTACGGATGATTTAAGAGCTTGTGCTATAAAAACACACCCTGAAGGGTTATATTTGAAATAGGGATGTCCTAGAATCCGAAATCCGAATTCGGAAAGGCACTGAAAATGAGTAACGCATTCTACGGAGCCCCTGAAGGGACATGGTTAGGCTTGCTGCGGTAGTCAGTTACATTACAGTACATCAGATTTCACTTATCACTTGAAGATAGTGAGGAGAGATGACTGACAGGATGATGTTGGAGGATTTAATGTGCAACAGATCTTGTAAAATGCCAGTCATTTCCTATCCAAACATAGTATTTGGCTTCAGGCACATCCCTAATTTGAAATATTTAGTTTGGAAGCTCAGATGTTTCTACTTTCCGAATAGAAATAAATATATGGTTTTAAAGACGTATGTGTGAATTAATGGGCCATTTATACTGTTTTCAGGGCGGAGAGACCAAAAGTGTCATGGCTATACTCCATCGTGATTCTGGATCTTTAGGCTTCAATATCGTTGGAGGAAGGCCATGTGCGGTAAGTTCAGAAAGATTTGCACCTCCATCTTATGTGTCCTTGGCTCATTGTATTTCCTGTTTCAGCCCATGATTGTCAAGGTTTGGTAAAGGACATCAAGAGGGGTTTTGTGAAGGGTTTTCCTTAACAAAACTGTTTGGGAATCCCAGATCATGCATTTTTAAATATTTTTTACATATATTTTAAGGCCTTAGATTACCTCATGCCACATCTACAGTATTAGTTTCTTGATCTAGTCTTAACCAAAACAAATTATTATAATGATAAACAAAAAAAAATATGACACAGACACCTTCAATATCTGTCAGGTTATTTTAGAATCTCAGTGTGTCACTGGATGACTCAATTTAAGTAGGAGATTGCAACTGGGAAAGTACAGACATAAATTATATCTTTTGTATACAGTGCCACTTTGGTACGTCAGTCCACCCTGAAGTGGTAGTTGTGGTATCCATATCAGTGTGAATGAGCACCAAACCCTTTAAAAAGTGTTTGTTTGTGGTTCGTCTGAAATAGAAATATGACGCACTTTGGTCTGAACTGGACTTTTGCAGAAAAACCTTCCAAAGAGGAAAACTATTACAAGAGCCAAGTTTCCAGGGTTTCTTCTAAGACCCAGATGTAGCTTCATCACAATGACGAGGCTTTATTTATTTATAAAAAATACACCACAGTTAAAGCATATAGCACAAATTGATATGGCTGAGTTAGTTTACCCTAAAGTAAGTGGAAGAGGTCGGTCACTAATGAATGACACAAATGGCTGCGTCTCTTAGCAACTGCACAACTACTTCAACGTGGCCATGACCCCTCCATAGCAAATGTTTGACATGCCAGCCATCCTGTCTGCTTGTAAGACCTTAGATCTGTTTCTAAAACTTAGTGAGCTGACCACTTGGGACCACTTGCATTTTAAAATGTCAGTAGGAAGCAAAATCTTTCGCAGCATCGTTCGCAGAGTTGGGAATACCAGAATGCATTTCAATGAGCTCTGTCAATAATGTGAAAGAAATTGTAGTTTTAAATTTCAACTTTTAGTAGCCACCCAATATTTGTGTGGAATATTTTATTACAAGGCTCTCTGATTCTAATAATCACTGTTATCACTAGTTAATCACTGAACTGAGGAGGCAATTTGTATATTTGTATATTTAATTTAGTATATTTTGTATTTAAATATTACATCGTTTTTGGAGTATTGCGTCTTTAGTTTAGCTACTATTTTTGTTCTGTTACTTCAATTTGGAACAGAGTGTATGTCGTTTCATTAGAAAAGAATAGAAATATTATGTAGGAGTAGGATCCTCTGGCAAATAAAGATGTTGTTTTTGTCGTTGTAATGGGGAAGAGGGAAGGGCTTACAGTAATTAACTGCAGAGTTCACAGTTTGACTTCCTGCGGTTTCTTAAGTATTCCATTAAAAATTACAGCACAGTGTCACACAACATGGCACAGAGGTAATGTGGTTTGATGTGGTTGGGAGGTGGGTTCAACGATTTTGGCAGATCCTGTCCAGGTTATATTTTCATATAATGAATGGTGAGCATCTTTTTATTAATCTCTTAACACCTTAAATATCTCACAAACGCAATATGTTTTCCATTTGACAGTGTATTTGCAGAGAAGCTGAACAAAGGAGCACATTGCTTTGTACACCTGCAAACAATTATTTGTGTTTTGGATGCGTCTTTAAGGGAGTCTGTGTCTTTGTTAATCATTTTATTTATTTGCAGTAAAAGTGTTTTTGCATCTGTAATACTTACTAAAATGTTTTATTGGTTAGTAATTCTTTTTTGGCTAAATATTGCTGCCTTGTTTTTGGATTGCAGGATAATAAAGATGGCACTTCGAATGAAGGAATCTTTGTGTCGAAGATTGTGGAGAATGGACCGGCGGATAAAGAAGGAGGTTTGCAGATCCATGACAGGATAATGGAGGTAATTGCCTCTGCTTTAAGCCTGATACCGTTGCCTAACCAAGGCACCATAAGAGCCAATCATAACATATTTTATATACATATACAGTTTTGTGCATAACACAATGAGATGTGTAATGCATATCCTGTCCTATGTCGCAATCGTGGCTGATAAGGACAGAAACTTTTGTGTTGTGCCATGTTAGGACACTATTTTTGCCAATTATAGCTCATCCTGAAAGGAACAGTTGTACAAACTATGTTGAACCCGTAAATAAAATAATATTTAAAGCATGTTATACCTCGAAAATGGCTTTAATGTAACAGCTTTTGCAAGATTCTTGTTTAAAACTTTATCTTTGAGCCCTGATTATTTCAGAAAGTCTGCATTTGTAATTTGTTGGACGCTGTATATACCGACTTATAGGAATCCTTCCTGGCTGGCATCAAGTCAGAAGGCTCTCTTTTACCTTGGAACCAAATCTGGACTATTTAAAAGGCCAAAAGTTCCCAGTGGTCACTTTTGAGGGTGCATAGAAAGTCAGCCCTACAAAGGTTGCTTTTATAGCGGCATGAAACACAAGTATGGTACAACGGATGCTTTGAATTCGCTGTAGCGTGTTATAACTATGGCCTGGGTCTGTACAATTGTTTAGCTAAGTTAATGTAAATATTTTCACTTCGTGTAGTCGAATCATCATTCAACAAAATGGTAGCTTTCGCCGCAAGATTTTTTCCCCTCAAGAGTTAGTTAACAACATCACTTTTTGGTTTCAAGATTTATTAATTTGCGCTTGACGTCAGTATATGCGGTATGTTGGATGAGGAAGTCATGTCTGCTCTTATACTAACTTTTAAGAGCAGCCACATGCAGTGTGCTAGCCGTAAGTGTCTTAAACTCTCCTGTTCGTTTAGATATGCCGTAAGCCCTTGAGACAATGGATAGATTGAGCCACCAAAGGCGACAGTAATGCAGTCGGCGCCTGGTGACTTAAGACCACTAAACTGGCCCTGCTTTGGATGGGGAGGGGGGCGTATGAGTCCCAGATTGGTTAATGCGTTGGGCGGAAATGTGCTAGTATGACTTACTTGGAGGAAGGGGCCAGGGTGAGGGGAAAAGCTTTGGATTGTGCTTAGCATGCCAACTGCTGCTTTGCCGTGATATCTGAGAGTGTTCCTTGTGGTTTTTGTGGATGTCACCTACATCTCTGCTTTTTCTTTTTCTTTTTTCTTTTTTTTAAAAGGACATCAACTTAACAATACATAGATATTTGAGAAGGGTTATCTGTGACTGGTTTAGTATTATCATTGTAGTGTGCAGTAAGCTTTTTCAACAAGATATTTTGCTCTAGGATGGCAATAGACCTAGAAAGTCACTTTTTGTCTTTGTCTTTTGAATAATTAAGGTGAAACAGCATGCGTGCCAGAGGATGTAAATGCATAAGGAACATGAAGCACAAAGCCCTAGGTCAGTCTATTGAGTAAACCTTTAAAATTTATAGTCAGAAACTCTCTACCACAATGCAAAGCTGTTCCCACCCTGTGCTGTCTATTTGGATCATGTGTACATGGGAATAACGTTTTCTGCTTCCTTCAGGAGATTTATCGGTGCTTTTAAAACTACTTTAATAATGTTTCTGCCTTTTGAAAAGGGTGTAATAATGCTTTTCTGGCTATCGGTGACACCTGAGGTAATGTTGTGCTCTTTGAGATCGAAATATGGATTCTAGCTTTACGTCAGCGCCTCAGGTGGTATCACATATTTAATTATGTTGACTTGAGAAATGATTTTCTGTAGAAATATAATCACAGGGGAAGAATTAATGCAAAATGGCTTACAGCAGTTTTGTTTCCATTGTAATTTCAATTGTATGTATCTAAACCAACACCCTGTAGTCCCATACTTTATAGCCCATGAGAGTTAGACTCAGCTGGACTTCGCTGTTTAAAATATGTGCCTCTGGAACCCTCCAGGTTCCAGCACTCTTTTGTCTCTCTTGCTACATCAGCACTTTTTCATCCATCATATGGAGTATCCATTTATCTCCTTTTTTTCCCCCAGCTCATTTGGATCCACGTGTATTCATTGGCGATTGTGCTCAGATGCTTTAAAGTCTGCATGAAACGGGAGTTACGATAGTTTTTTCTTGTTTGCTACTGCAGCGATCTCACATGAGTGACCCTCGCGCCAGCAAACACGTCATCAGAGATGTTTTTGCAAGAGGGTGGGGAAGTTATTTTGATTAAAGATTATAAAGGCACATGAATTGTTGTGCTCAGATTAATAATTTAAAATAATTTGCATCTTGCTGTATGTTGTTGATGTTACATTATGATGACATTAGTGTCATCTTGGTAAGTGGCCAATATTAGATTTTTTTTAAATCCATCAGAATTGGATAATTATTTGTGAATGATCATTTTTTATTTCAGATTACCTTTGCCGTTATCTATCCTATCATCACTTAATAACACTGTTAAATTTAAGCAAATCTAAACATTTATATAAATTTGACTGTAGATTATAATGTTGTGATGTCTTAATTTACTATTAGCGCGTAAAACTTATTTTGTGATTTTATTTAGATTTTAATATCACCCATTCATTGACATGAAAATAATTATTGGCTTGGTATCGGCTAGTAGGTGTGACCCTTTTTTTTTTTTTTTTGGCAAGGAAGTAACCACTTTTTCTTCAGAAAATGTAAAAATCTAATAGTTTCCCAAATATACGCCAAAACCTCTTTAAGTCAATTTTATGCTGTTTACCATTCAAGCGAGAGACTCTTGGGTGACTAGCATCTACTGATCAGTACAATGAGTTCTTGAGTTGCGACAGCATCTCGGCTGAGAGCATCCAGGCGGAGCGTGTGAATTTGTGTCATAGGGCGAGCAGGGCCATCACGGTATTCAACGGGCTTTGTGCACATGTTCCTGACAGCAGCAGTGATGGGTGACTCACTGAGCGATCATGAGAAATTCCAGCCAGGAACACACTGCACAGATCATCTGGCCCTTATGTAATAAATTTCACTAGAATGTTTTATTGTTCATGTCTTACTAATAGTGAATTGGGAAAAATCACAAAATAACAAAATTCTTCATATTCTCTTGGCTATGTTGGCTTCAAAGATGGCATGTGCACGTAAATGACATGCTCATAAAGATCTAGAATCTCCCACGGTCGTCTGATGGAGGAGTGTCATGGCAGATGTCTCTGGTAAGCACCAGAGAGACAGGCTCAGATAATTCAGCGGATGAATAGCGCCTTGTTTGCCGGAGACATTTATTTTCTCATAAAAAAAGATGTAAAAAGGGAAGAAAAAACCGTGCTGTGTTTGCGCTCCACACTGTTCGAAAATTTTCACACATAGTAGCCGAGTTTGCCTGTGACAGATTGATTTATGCATTGGATTTAACACAGCTCTTGTGTTTGGAAAAATTCTTTCTTTTTTTTTTTAACAGGGACAGTGCACATAAATAAACATTTCAGTAAATGCCCCAGAGTTAGCCAGAGGCTATTTTTTATCTGTAGTATATATATTTTTTTTTAAGTAATTTGTGATACATTTTTGATGTAGAATTTATTTTTCTGAATTTTTTATTTTAAATAAAGTGTGACATTTCTGTACACACGCGTAACCAAATGGTGGGGGACAAAACAACTGCTATTTAAAGGTCCCATGGATTATGTTATTATTTTATAATGTTTCCTGGGGTGCCCTTATAATGTTAGTATGTTTTTTAGAATAAAAATTGTCATAATTTTGAAATAAAAGGCATTTTTCCCAGCCTGATTTTAGCCTCTGATTTGAACGCTCTGTTTGAAGGGGCGTGTCTGCTGTGAGACTTCAGTGTAAACGCCCACTGTTGTGATTGGCTGACATGCTTGCATATTAAATAGCTAGCATTACATGTGGAACTCTCTCGAAAACTTTTACCATTACAGCTGTTATACGTTTTTACTATTACAGTTATCGAGATTAACGAATCGTGAGAAGTTTTTTAAGTATTTAGATCTATTCTCATCACATAAAAAGTTGCAGTGATGAGCATTGAGCAGATGACAGCCTGTTGATTGCGTGAATGAAGATCTTATCATTGCAACGCAGTTTCTGCACTCTCACTAATGCTTTCACCAATGCAAACATGATGTAAATACAGTAAGAGCTTCGTTGTGCAGTGTAACAGCGCCATTGATTTCATCAACTTTCGTGGAGTTGATCGTTTATTCACTGGCTTGATTTACTAATGCATAAACAGTATTGAGCGGTTTTGAGAGAAAGATTATCTGTCTGAACTTGAACAATTACACATCAGAAATTGACTTAACCCACTGGTTCTTATGAGGCTCGGATGAAGGTACTAAAAAAATGTGTATATCCAAACACTGAGCAACTGCCATGCTTCGCTCGTTTGCAAGCCATGATGTCTCTCGAGGAAAAACCAATAACGCCACTGCCCATAGGCAGGCTAGGGGAACTCAAATTAATGTTAAAAAACCTAATTGAGTGAAATTTTCATGCCATGGGACCTTTAAACTGGTTTTCCATACTGAAGCCCAGTCTGCCATTGTATGGTAAAACAGGTAGTATTGCGCCACTCTCCACTGGTTGAACCAGAGGTTTACATTGCAGATCTCTCAAATAAACAGAGCAATGTTAAAGTGCTGCAGAGTCACAGTGTTTACACTAGTCTGGGGAATCAGTCCGCAAATGGCTTACTCATAGTTGTCTCTAAACATTTAGCTAGGATAGAAAGTATTTTAACCTCAACCAAATTACACGCACCACCTTTAAGAATGCTGTTTGATGCAGTTTCATCTCAACCTAAGGGGTGTTGGGAACACAGTACATGGCTATAGTACCTTCAGCTTTCAATGTGTTTTTGTCACAAAACCATGGAAAACCCATGTGTCTCGATATCCATGTCGATCATGGCTGTCTTCAGGAGCATTGGATGTGTTGGGAGTAGGAAGAGGTCATGGAGATAGACCAGGTTGTAAATGTCACCTTGTAAAAGCCTGCAAACAGACAAAGGTCAGAGGTTGAACAACAACCAGACTTTAAAAAGCAGCTCCACTGAGAGGCCAGTGTTTGCCATCTGAAAGAGGCAAGAGCTCCAGCAGTAACAGAAGAGTAGTTCTCTTTAAATAAGAATGAAGTATGGTTGGGGAGATTTGAGATATATTTGCAATGATTTTGTTAATAATATTAGTATCAGTATATATTAAACATCACTTTTAATTAGCTATTATGTTTCCTAAAGATCATGCCAGAAAGCTAGTTTTGCGTTCACTTCTTTGTCACGAATATGAGTGTGCTTGGACAGATATTTTTAAAGAGGTCTTGACATGGATTTTTTTTTCAAGCTGTTAAAACAGGATTCGTCAAAACTAACATTCTTTTATTCATCCATTTGAGTCAAGCATGTGGATTTTAAAAGACTGAACACCAACGGGCAGGGTATATGGTGCGATGTATAACGTCATAATGTATAATAGTTGATTTCTTGATCTAGAGGCAGTCATGTGTAATTTGCATGTATTTGATCATGTGACGTCACAGATCCCACAATATCCAAGCTAACCATTTTTGGAACTTGGTTAAATAATTTATTTTCTTTATAATGAGGAAGATGTTTTAAACTGTGAAACTTGCGGGATGTTTTAATGGTACAAAATCCTATGTTAAAGGATCAAGGACAATGTGATTTCTCATGTCATTGTTTTTATTATCCAGCTTTGTTGTCTTGTTATAATTCTGCATCAAATATGTATAATGCATGTGAATGTAACTTTAATATCAGCAGCTTCTAGTAACACCAGTGGTTCCTTATCTTTTTCTGTCTCCATATAGCTGTAAGGTTACCCACAGTCCACCACTTAACACCCAATGGTGCTTTCAGTTATTTTAGTGTGTGCTCGCTGTCAGATGTGGCGTTAAATGGTGTGAGGGGTGAGTGGCAACATGAAAAGAGTGGCAGCTTGAATAGATATGTTAAGAGTCTGGGGCCCATTGCTAGCATGCAGATGAGTCCTCAGCCCTTTTGAACTCAGGTTGTTAGCATTCTTGTCCATTGATGATTAAGAAGAACCTTGTAGATCAGACAGCTGTAATGAAGGACAGAGGAAGAAAACATATATACAATGTGCAGTTGGTTTTATAAAAATGGAGATTTGGGATGTCCTGAGTTTTTGAGATGTCCTTGAGGGAAATTTATTTCAACCTCAAATAATGCAGTTTTTGGTCCGCGATGAATTATTATTATTTATTTATTTATTTTTTTTTTTTTGGAGTGGTTGTCCTTAGTTCACCTGTCATTATTTGATCTTAATTCTTTCTGAAGTGCTATTTGGGTAAATATAAAAACCTAAAAAAAAAAAAAATATATATATATATATATATATATATATATATATATATATATATATATATATATATATATATATATATTATTATTATTATTTTTATTTTTTTTTGCAGAAGAAATTAAGTCTATTCTGTACCATTAAGATTTGTTTTGTTAAATTGTGCAATATTGTATGTCTTTTGCACAACAAATTTCCCAACACAATTCTCATTATCGTAATGCAACTGGTGTCTAATCTAAACACTGATTTATTTATTGAAGTTTTTTTTTTTTTTTTTTTTGTTCTATGCTTATTGATTATTCTCAGTACAGTTAATACAATATTTAAACTAAATATTTATAATAAATATTTTTTTACTAAAATGAACTTAAATTAGAGACAGTACATATAATACTAAATGTTTTTTTGCAATACAGCTATGAAATTGCGTTGAAAAAATATATATTTTGTAATTTGTTTAACACCTCTGTAACTCATCCACTATACCATCCACTAAAACAGGCCTTAACCTTAATCTGTCGCACTCTGGACTTTATGACCAGCTTGGACATTTTTAAATCAGGAGACCCTGTTCTTAGTTTCCTCAGGGACATGAAGTCAGGTCAACCCAGCATGGGGCCGCCCTGCAACCTCCAGTCTTCACCTTTCTTCCACTGACAACTAAGATATCACAGCACATGTCATCTTTAGTTTGGAATGTGTCACAAGGTCTTGTGTTATTTCTGACTGAGTCCAACAGAGCAGTCCA
Organism: Rutilus rutilus; assembly: GCF_951802725.1. Taxonomy (NCBI): domain Eukaryota; kingdom Metazoa; phylum Chordata; class Actinopteri; order Cypriniformes; family Leuciscidae; genus Rutilus; species Rutilus rutilus. The sequence goes on along the minus strand of NC_140217.1, from coordinate 33,318,631 downwards.
GAGGTGGCAGTTTGTTCACTGTGGGCAGTATCACATGTTATTTGGCATCTGATTGCAAGAGGAAAGCCTTTGTCAAGGACTTTATTGGATTTGTGCCCCTGTCTTTTTCTCTAGATGGAAGTGAGCAGGGATGAGGAGTATAGGCAAGTAAGACTGTTAGTCCCAGTGGTGAGTTGCTTTCCAGTTGACTGGAATGCCTGACTTGGCTATTACAGGACATTAAATCCAATGGAAGTTTTAAAAGGGATATAATAGGCTTCTGGTCTCAGCTTCTGTAATAGCAGCGCATGGTTAAAATGGACAGTCCTGTGGTGCACGTATGAAGATATTTAATGTGCACCTAAAGTATACTTGCAATAGTTCCACTTTAGCACAATCAGATTATACTTAAATATATCTTTAGTTGGACCTCAGCACTATTTCCGGATAACTAAAGTGCATTAAGTACAAAATTAGTTGTTCCAATTTAGCAGACTTTAAATATATTAACTAAGTATACCAAAAGTACAATTGCAGGATATTTATATTAAGTACATACATATGTAAATGTATTTGTAGTATACTTAGCATAAAATAAATGTATTTTAAATACATCAATCAAATACACTGTCTTTATAATGACATATAACTTGCATAACAACAACAACAATAATAATATTAGTTTTAGTAGTAGTATTGTAACAATTTCTAAAACATCTGTTAACTGGCCACATACACTTTAACATACTCCAATGCTGGTCATTTTAAATTGGGCCAAAAATAGGCAGATTAATCCAGTCAGATATCAATCCTTATATCCTTTTAGCCCAGTATAGAACTTCTTGATATTTGCTGTCAAGGATTCGCTTAGTCTGGCTTAGCCTACTGTAAATGTGTTGTGAATTCTGGTCAGCAGGCCTTTTCCCTATATATAGAAGCCATGGGTATAATTTATAGCATCTAAAATGTTTTTGGAGAGGGGAATAGGCAAGTATAATTAAGGTTAATTGTCTTTCCAATCAATCACCAGGCTTGTGTAAACATATCAGTAACAATAGTCTCAGGTTGCCTAGCCAGCTGCTCTCACAGTCAGACTCCATTAGCCCCCCACCCTCCATGCAAGCCACCCACCCCCATAGCCTCTCTAATTAACTACCCTCAATTAAACGCTAATAGGCTGATTAACAGACCCTCGGTCGTGAAGTAATAGGCAGTCGTTTCCTTGTAGTTGCCCTCAGTAATGCAGACCAGGCCCCGGCCTGTTAATTACAGCCCACTTTGAGTGCCCTCAGCAGGACCTAAGAAAATGTAGCCTGTCCAAGTCTGGAAAGTGTGGTGGATGTTGAAAAAGAACATGTCTGCATTATGGATTGTTTCAGCCATCTGTAATTCAAAATGGGATCTAAGAAGAGAATGCTACCACAGAACACTTTCTGCGGTAAAGCCACTTGTTGACTTTCGCTAGGCTTTCAACTCTTGGCTCTGTATATCACAGTAAATCAGTAGTAATGGACAAATCATCATTTAATTTTATGCATATAAGGAAACTTGTAATATTTTCAGTGGCTGGCTGGATATCTGAGTTGACATCTTATCGTCTGTGATTTTCACCAAATATGGTATTAGGGAGTCAGATCAGTTATGAATCCATTCACTTTTATGAGTACACATGAACACAGTCTTCCTGTTTTAAGTCTTGGATGTAAATGTAATTTTCTTCTCACTACCTCTTTTTATGGGTGTACAGCCACAGTGATCTTGTAAATGTACTTATTGAATGTCTGTTCTGTAATTTAAGCTTGGTTTTCACCATATTTCAGCAGCTAGCTCATGATTAAAGTAAGCATGTCAAAGCTCAAGCCGAGAATTGAAGTCATATTTCCTGTCATAACTCACCAAAGTACAAGACTACTCTTCTTTGTCCCTCCTCCCAACAGATATATAGTTTTGCTGTGCTCAACATGACTATTGCAGTGCCAAAAACATATGCAGACTTGAATACTTGGCCAGTGCAATGCAAACATATGGCCTAGCTAGTGTGCATTGTTGTGTTTACTGCACCAGTAACAGTCACCAGTAGGGGTCTATTGATTTGATTTCCAATGCTTTAGACATTATACCAGGTGTGTACCATTCTGGAAGCTAGCTGTCAACATTTTAACTAACTTTCCCAGCAAGATTCTTTTCACACTAATTCCGGCATGGCAGTAGTTGGCATGTAAACTGATCATAGAAGACAATTGCGGCAGTGATGAAATGTAGCAATGTAATCTACTTGCTTTGTGTTCCAAATTGCATTTTGGCACATTTTGTGAAACTGAATTGGCATAGCTAAAAACACACTTATTTACTTTGTTTGGGCCCAAGAATACTCTACTGTGAATATTGTAGCCTATGTCTCACATCAAGGTTTACGGCAGATGAGATTCAAGAGTTGTCCTGAACTCAAAAGCCAGGTATCTTGTAATTTTGGGGTGTTTCCAGCCTAATGTGTTGGCTCATGGACAAGTGAGGTCAATATTAGTCCATTTGAGTCTTCTATTTGGCTACAATTGACACATGGTTGGTCTGAATTTGATGGTTTAGATCTTTGTATTAGCTGGCCTCACTAATCAAACTCCTTTTGAATCCAGCCAACATGGTTTGGTGTAGAATTCCTTCGTTTCTAGCCTGACAAGCTTTCTTTTCAAGAGTCGTTTAAGAAAGCAGTCTTTCACACACCAAACAAAGTGGAACCAGCAACCGCTGTGCACACTTCTCATGCAAATGAGCGCAAGTAGAAAACACTATTCCTAAGTCATGTTATTGTCCCTGTGGACCTACTGTGTGCGTCCCTGTTCCACTGAAAGAGATGTAGTCCTTTCACACATACCTTCTCCATTTAATTGTAGACTTCCTACATCTTTCAGTCAACAGAGAAATTTGTTTTGACTTAATGCATCAAATTCTGGGAAGATGTCCAATATATTCTTCTGTTGTGACAGTATAGGTAGTCTTCTTTTTGTGTATTATAAATACACATTAAAGTTCTCCATCCTCAATAGCTGTTCAAACGTTTGCTCAACAAGAGGGATACACCATCAAGATAGTTGCCATGGACTACCAGCTGAGCTTCTTACGTCAAGACCAACTATCAAAGTTAAGATGGCAAAAGTATAATCATTTTAACTCTCGGAATTTTGACTAGGTTTTAGCCAGAAACTAGGCAAGAAATCAGATGCCTGGGCAAGTTCATGGTCCTGTTGTGTATTCTTGATGTGTATTCTTTTGTTACTTACTGATAGACCTTCAAATGCAGGGCTGTCCATTCATTCCTGATCCTGTAAAGCTACCTTCCTGAAGAGTTTAACTTTAACCTTTATTAAACTTGCCTGAACCAGCTACTCAATGTCTACAGAATTACTAGAAGCTTCCAGGCAGTTGTGTTGGAACAGAAGATAAACTCTGCTGAAAAGTTGACCTTCAGGAGCAGGACTGGACAATGTGTGGTGCAGTTGGCTAGCTATAAACATGTCGACAGTTTAGCTGTAACTAACATGCTCGGCACAATTGTTGCTTTGCCTATGGTAGGTTCCTGGAACTAGAAGTTTACACTAAAGCCTTCTGTATTGGCCCTTGGACTGAGATTGCAAAACGTACTTGTTTACATTATGAATTGCGTTCTGATTTATTTAGAAATTCAACAATATTTGAAGTAGACCTGTGCGATTAAATGTTAAAAGATCACAATCTTGATTCAAGCAACCACGCAATCTCGTTCCTAAATGACAATGATTCGCCTGTGTCTATTAAACCTTTGACAAAATCACACCGGAACATTCAAATCTGCGTTGGCACTACCACTGACCCAGAGTTGTCATGAATGAAACCACTAAACAAACAGTCTTTTCAACTACTCAGTATTTCTGTTACAAATATTCACATTATCACAGAAGTACTGGGTACGTTACACAAGTAACTTGGCACTTCAAATAACGATTGTGTCGTTTACATCGTTATGACATCAGATTCTGGATAAATTGAGAATCACAAAAGTTTTGTTTCAAACAGAGATCACGATTCTCCCAACAGACAACTAAATAAAATAACATGGAATTTACTAGAAGTTCTGACAAAATGTTAATTGCTGGAGTCTATTTAAAATGCTTAATTAATGTATTATTTAAAAAAAAAAACTTGGGTTGAATGAATGATTCAATGACTCGTTTGTAAATACCTCACATGTTTTATTACTGGATGGATTTTTATGAATCTCTTGAATGAATAGCATGAAGTTGAACTTGCATAATTACTTGTGGCTTGTAAGATTGGTAAAGGCTTTCATTTCAAGTTGGTTCAAGCCAGTTGCAGTTTTTTATAACATAACTGACACTGGGTTATTGAGATGTGCAGCCTGGTTACAGAGTGCATGTTTCTTGTGAACTGGTTATTTTAACCATTTTGGATTGTTCTGGAAATTAAAACGTGCAACCTAAGGGCAGTACTGTCCTCCAAGACCATTTCAGACAATGAGTCACTGTGGACCGCAGTTTAAACTTTCACCTGACCGCAGGCAAGTTTTAATTTATTAGTTTTCCAACAGAAATCTAGCCAAATCATTTCACTTTTATTCTTTCTTTTCCATTTGTCATCAACCTCATCTGTTACTCTTACTGTGTGAAAACAATCATTGCTGTGTTTGAGTTGGCAGCACCTCAGAGCGATGTGGATCTGGATAAAGAACAGGAGAACTTCTGGACACATTGTGACTGGTTTTTGAGGGTCAAAGTGAGGCAAACAACAGAGGCTTTGGTCAAAGTCTTGTACTCTTTGGGCAAAGCTGTATGGCCTCACACTGCAGACGGGCCTTTGTGATGGAGTTTGGCAGTGTGATGGGGAGTCATATTGAGGGTCAGACCTTGGAGATGTCGAAGAAACGTTAGGTCAGACATGAAACAGATGGATGGATTGAATGGCTGCTGATTTCCATGGTGGGTTTAGTTGCTGTTGGAGAGGTGGTTTAGGGTGGAGTAGTATGAGAATGGATATAATGGATTCTGTTGGACTAGGTAGGTGGTGTTAAATAAACCTGGCCACATCTGCAGCAGGGCATCAGGTTTCTCACACGCCGGGCAGCTTGACAAGTGCTCCTTTGTAGACTCTCTCCCCTCACCTCACACTCTCTCCGCACCACTGTCCTTTTCTTCCCCTCTTTCTCCTGCACTGTCCCTTTCTCCTCCTCTCCTCTCTTTTCATCCTCAATATCCCTTTCTTTCTTTCTTTCTTTCTTTCTTTCTTTCTTTCTTTCTTTCTTTCTTTCTTTCTTTCTTTCTTTCTTTCTTTCTTTCTTTCTTTCTTTCTTTCTTTCTTTCTTTCTTTCTTTCTTTCTTTCTTTCTTTCTTTCTTTCTTTCTTTCTTTCTTTCTTTCTTTCTTTCTTTCTTTCTTTCTTTCTTTCTTTCTTTCCATTAAAGGAATCCTAACATAAGTGTTTTTCCAAACAGGTTATTAGCAGGAATATGATTTTAAGGAACGAACAGGAGAGGAACAAATCTCTCTAATCCAAATTGAGAGATGCCCACTTTAAATGCAGAATGAGACAGAGTGGAACTAATCCATGAATACCATAAACATCAATAGAAGAAATTAAGGCAAAATCCCTTTTTTATGAAACAGTGTGAGAGGAGGCATGACAAAATTGTCTTGCAAGATGAGTATGTGTGTTGATGTGTTCTTTCTTATAAAGTCAATATTGTTATAAGATATATAAGATATCCTATCCTAGGTAGAGTTTGAACTTTCACTTGATGTTGCCTGGAAATCAAAAATTCCAGTGTTTTTAATGTTAGTAGTCTTGTTTCAGATGAGACTTTACTTTATCAGGTGAACATTAAGAAAACCTCGCTACCTAACTATGTGAAACTGCTGCAAAAATTCCTTGATTTGGAGCCAGAAAAATGTAAATCCTCTTCCAGCTGTCTTCCGGCTCTACGTCTGCTCTGGATCTAAGACAGAGCAGAAAAGCACAGGAAACAGCACCATGGATTGGAATTTTCTCTAATGCCTTGAGAAAGATCAGAATCTACTATTATAGATCTTAAAATGTGCTTAATCTCACAGATAATGTGTTAGTTCCCTAAACATTTCTTCAGTTAGCACTTCATGTAAACTGGTTACGAGCCATTTGATTTGTTAGCGTTGTTAATATGACAAATGCTTGTCTGTACTTTTCCCTCTCGTTTAATTCCCCTTAAGCTTCCTGTTTTATTTTTAATGCGATTGGAATCCATCACTCTAATATTTTCAAACATTATCACTTTTACAGGGCTTATAAAATGAGAAACACATGTTTGGCCACATTCTGAAGGTAAAAAGTATGTGTGTTAAAGAAAAAGAGAGACCAAGACAGTCATTCTTCACAAACTTGTACCTTTCCTCTGCAGATTTGTCCACATTCCTCTCTGAAGGTCCTTGTTTCTGGTGTAATGTTTTTAATGTCGTCAGTTAAGGAAGAAACGATCATCTATAAGCGTCTAAGCTTTGACTTTCATGTCTTAACAGCAAAATCAAATTTTCATTCCACAAGCGGTGACCTAGGATGAATGTTAGGGCTTTGATTAATTTGGCGTGTTCAAAAAAATGCAATGTACAGTAGGTTGGGACCTTTCCAATCAAAGCCAACTGGAAGGGGTTTAGTCAGTGGTGGAAGGTATAACAGTAGTCTTTATGGAACTGTTACCTTGCATAGTCCATCCATAACAAATCTGTTTTGGCAGATTGGAATCTGTCAATGACTGGTTTGTTTTCAGAGCATAGTTTTGTTTTATCTACCATTATTACAAAACATCAGCGTACAGTAGACTACCTCAGATAGACTTCTCGGAAGAGAGATGATGTTTTGGAGGCAGTCCAGCTATTCTTCAAGAATCATTGTCAGCACTTTCAAAGACCATGCCATCTTGCATGTTCTGACTATCTCTATCTCTTCTGTTTTGGGAAGAATTTGCACGGTCCTTAGAACATCGGGCAATTTTTTTGTAAGCATTTGTTGTAGGAATGAGTAGATTGCTGTGTGATCATACGGCTCTTTCATGTGTGACCTTCGGACGACTCTGCTCTCCAGGATGCCCTAACGAAGCTGAGGGTAATCAGATGACAAGGTGGGCGACTGGCCTTCAAATCACCAGCCTTTCAGATAGAGCTCTGATTGAATGAAATCAGTCTTGCCTGTATGCCAGGTTTCTTGAATCTACAAACATACATGTCCCAAATGTTGGCTGATGTTTGATGTCTTATGGTTTCCTTAAGCATAACTCAAAAAAGTTTTTTCTATTATTTGACTAGAAATGCACTTTATAGCAGAGGACTGTCCATTTTGGCTCATGTTAAGCAAAAATGTGCAATAAATGTGCAGTTTTTACAAATTCATGCTAAAGGGTCCTGCAATGTGCTCAAAGGTTTAGTGCTCCATATGATTGTATCAAACTTGGACTGTGTCGTGTTTAAAGGCACAAGTTGGTGTGCGAATTGCTTCACTTATTCCATTGTGGCAAAGTCTCTCTCCATAATGTGTAATCCACCAGGTCATATATTTTCATAGAATGGCTTAGGAGGACCACTGAAGTCCTTTAGAAATTTTTGGCAACCATAAGGAGGGTGAAACATGCTTTTGCAACTCCTGGAAATGTTTTGCTTGTGGTCGGATGGGCTCATTTATCATGAAGTCAATTAGATAGAAGGCCACAGACTGGCTTGGTAAGTAGAAGAGACTGTAATTTAGGAATATGAGAGGCAGTTCTTTGTCAAATGCTTGCGTTTAGGTAATTCTAGTCTAACTCTCTGGCCGCACAGTAGTATGTGGGTGCTGGCGGTGACGTGCGGTCGATGAATGAGATGACGTGATTCACGAGCTGTGGGGATCCAGACTCCTGACTCCAGTTTGGACTCAGTTCAGTCATATGCTGTGTGTTGCAACCGTATGGGGGGCCAGTGCAAATTTAAACATATTTTTTCCCATACATTTTTGTTTTTGCGTCTGTGTGTGTCTTTGCATTCCAGTCTCTGAAATGGCCAGAGAATTCACTGACTCACCCAAAATGTCTTTCTTTCTCTCTTCTTTTTTCCTTTTTGGAAACTGTACTTTTGATTAATGAGGTAAGTTTCTGGAAGGAAATGTGCAACCTTGAGGTTCTCCGATTGAAAAGACCAAAACAGATTGACCTAAATGCTACGTCTACAGAAACTACTGACAGAAACCTCAAAGACCTCTGTTTTGACAATACTTTGTACTTTGTTTTGTAATGTCATGATTCATCTCGAGTTGGTTGGTCTATTGTTACAAAAGCAAAAGTATATCTGCTAGTTTTTGTCAAGTGGATTTAAAAAAAATTAATTGCTATCAGTCGATATCGGATATATACTCATTGATATTGGATATTTGATCATGCATGATGATTTCCCCTATTTTTATACTATTTTAAATGAAACTATTTTAGAATACTTTTCAACTATCATCTAATGCTCACTTAAAGTCAATCTTTACAAACACTTATAATTAAAGGGATAGTTCACCCAAAAATGAAAATTCTATCATTGTTTACTCACCCTCAAGTTGTTCCAAACCTGTATGAGTTTCTTTGTTCTGCTGAACACAAAGGAAGATATTTGGAAGAATGTTTGTAACCAAACAGATCTCAGTCCCCATTGACTACCATAGTATATTTTTTTCCTACTATGGAAGTCAATGGGGACCGAGATCTGTTGATTACAAACATTCTTCCAAATATCTTCCTTTGTGTTCAGCAGAACAAAGAAACTCATACAGGTTTGGAACAACTTGAGGGTGAGTAAATGATGACAGAATTTTCATTTTTGGGTGAACTATCCCTTTAAGTTGCACAGTTTAATATAATCTTTAGCTAATCTATTTTTCACACTGTACATTATAATATTGTGATAGCTAAATTCACTTTGATTGATTGTTTTTAGTTTCCAGAGTTTTAGTTTATTTAGACAAAATTGTATTTTAATTAATATATTAAGAATTTTAATATCAGTCAATAATTATGAAATAATTATTATGGTGTATATGAGCATATATTTGGCATGAACTAAAAGCCTAAAATCTTCAAATTGGGATTGAGATCTTCAATGCATCCTGTTCACCGCATACAATCCATTTATCTAAATTATGTGACTTTACTGAAGAATTATTGCCTGACCTAGCACAGGAATCAGCACACAGTTCTTTAATCCTACAAGGATGAACATGTTGCAGTGTATGCACATTACTTACGCTTACACATGCTCATCGAGTTGTTACATGATGAATTTCACATGTGGCTGCACTTCTGATGTGAACAGATCGCAGTACTCGGGGTCAGAGTGGGCATTTCTGTCATAACTGAACTTTTGTGCAAGGAGAGATTGTGTCTGTTTTCAGGTCAGCTTGTGGTGAGATGTTTGGGAATGCTTGTGTGTTCTCACAGCAGCTGCGTACAGCCCATATGGGCTTGTCGGTGTTGGCGCGAGTCTGTTGTGTAACTTCTGAGCAGGACTGCACGTGGATTGGCCACATTTGGAGGTTCTGTTTTCATTGGCACTGCTGTTGTTTCTGTGAAATCAGGTGGCACTTTTAAATTCCCAGATGACTGTGCATCCCTACCTTATTCACTCGCATACTAGAGACTTCTATTTTATGTTTTTGCTACAGGACAACAGTGCATCATAGCACAACTAGATACCAAAACTATGTGATAAAATATCATACAGTGGGGAGAACAAGTATTTGATACAATTCCTTCCTCATGATCATTGATGCCCCACGAGGTGAGATCTTGCATGGTGTCCCAGATCGAGGGAGATTGACCGTCATCTTGAACTTCTTCCATTTTCTAATAACAGTTGTTGCCTTCTCACCAAGCTGCTTGCCTATTGTCCTGTAGCCCATTCCAGCCTTGTGCAGGTCTACAATTTTATCCCTGATGTCCTTACACAGCTCTCTGGTCTTGGCCATTGTAGAGAGGTTGGAGTCTGTTTGATTGAGTGTGTGGACAGATGTATTTTATACAGGTAACGAGTTCAAACAGGTGCAGTTAATACAGGTAATGAGTGGAGAACAGGAGGGCTTCTTAAAGAAAAACTAACAGGTCTGTGAGAGCCGGAATTCTTACTGGTTGGTAGGTGATCAAATACTTATGGCATGCGATAAAATGTAAATTAATTATTTAAAAATCATACAATGTAATTTTCTGGATTTTTGTTTTAGATTCCGTCTCTCACAGTTGAAGTGTACCTATGATAAAAATAACAGACCTCTACATGCTTTGTAAGTAGGAAAACCTGCAAAATCGGCAGTGTATCAAATACTTGTTCTCCCCACTGTATATGCTAATTTCCCTTACATTTACATTACCTTTGCCGTCATTTCTCAATTTGAGTTATTGTTTAAAAACAGTAATAATTTAACACTGTTAAGTGTTAATTTTAGCTAAATATTATTTATATTTAGAAATGAACATGAATTTGTATACTGTACTTTGACTGTTGTGATGCCTTAATTCACTAGTAGCGTTTAACCTGATTGATCTCTTTTAATAAATTTTTTTTATTTCTTTTATTTATTCGGGCAAAATGCTATAACATTTTAATATTAGCTATTTATTCTTCGGGCATAAAATTTAAATAAATAATTAATAAATAATTTAAAAAATACAATAAAAAACAACAATATCTGATATATTGTAAATATAAAATGTTTATTATTATTATTATTATTATTATTATTATTATTATTATTATTTATTATTATTTATTTTATAGTATTTTTTCACGTTTCACGAGCATATATTGTCATTCTGCCCAGCACTAACATTTAATGCATAGTTACAAGTTCTTCTTATATAAAATATTTGTCTTTTTCTCTGTATTATTAACTTTCGTTATGCTGCACAGAAACAGTCTAGCCAGAGTTTACTAGCTAGGGTCAGAAAACACATGATGCACTGACTCAATTAAGGCCCTGTGAGTGCTTCTTTGTATATCCATCCCCATGATGCCTTCCCTTCATTCCTCGTTCATACCACAGATATGCTAATAGACAGATCTTTGGTTTGATGAACACACCGGTCCCAAAGCTGCTGATCTCTGGGCACACACAAGAGTGGAAATAGAGAGAAAACGAGTTTGGAAATAAGCAAAGATGGAGAGAGCAAACTCTTGGGATAGAAGGGGCAGTGAACCAGTTACAACATCCTGACATTGGGACCATTTGGAGGGAGTTCATTAATTAAACAGATTTACAATACATCACACACACGAAAACACAATTACACTTTCTCTCGATTGTGAAGCACCTAAGGCATAGACTTGTGCCTAATGAGGCAGAATATTCCCCAGCTTTAACAATGAGATGAAACAAAGCTTCTTAAAGCCCCTGAACCACTGCTAGTGATTAGCTCAGTACATTAAACTTAATCAGAAATCTGTCCTGTGCTTTCCCTACGGTGGAAGAAGGTGAAATCGTGTGTAATATACTTATTTAAAGACATTATAGTGGAGGAATGTTAACTAGAAAATTCAGAGGATGTTTATTCACTTTTTTATGGGATTTAGAGGATTGGATGATGCAAGCTTTAAGATATGCAACACTTCTTTGTCTCTTTTTAATTTTTCGTTTTTCTTTCTCACCCCATTCTCTGTTGATTTGAATGTTTTACTAATAACAATCAAAACTGACAGCGGGTCAGCGCAAATAAATGTTGAGCTTGTGTTCTGCACTAAGGATCATGTGTCACTGAAGACTGAAGTAATGGCTTTATAAATTCAGTATTGGCATTACAGGAATAAATTACGGTAGTATATCAGATATTTACTAAACATATTTTGAACTTTTGAAAATGCATCTCAAGACCCAAGTGTAATTTTTTTTTATTGATTATTGATGTGATTGATGAAACCTGAAAATCATTCAGGAATTCAAACTGAATGCTGGGAAAAGTCACTGGAAATACTTCCTCCATCACTGGGTAAATGATGAGTCAAACTGCCAACATGGCAACTTTTTTTTTTTTTTTTGTGGATGGAGAACCACAAGAATAGAGTAGAAAGAGGGAAAGGAAAAGCAAATAGCAAGTTTCATAGTCACTTTTCAAATTCTAAGTTTGGAGGCAGGGAAGAAGAGCAAGGCCAAAGTTCCTGTAAGGCAAGTCATTCCTCATGGTGGAGATCTTGGGAATGCTTCTGGGCATTTTCTTTGTAACTAATGGGTATAATGTACAACTTGCTATGTAATTAAATGGGGAAAGACTGAAATCTCCAAAACTCTTTTTCAGTACATAAAACAGTAATATAATTTGCTGCTGGGTCCAGCTAATGTGCATGCTCATTTTACAGTAAACTAGTCACTTTTAGCAAGCTGATTGGCTTTTTTAGGAAGGCGAGACTTCTATATAGAGTGCCATATTCAGTGTTATTTCTCCCATTCATTTGTATATCATTTTAAAAATATCAGTTGTTAAGGTTTTGGTTTGGTTGCACACAGCTGTCTGGTACATAAAAAGTTTAAGCATAGACTAAAAACCATACCGTTGTCTTTTAGCATGAACTTTCTCTGTCTCTCTCTGTCTTTGTTTCAACTGTTTATAATGTTCTAAATATGCCTTTGTCCTTCAGCTTTGGATGAAGTACAAGGATTTCACTCCAGTTGTTTGATTGCTGTCAGATGTTTATCTCTAAAGGCATCACCACATGCAAAAACCCACAAAATGTAGCACGTTGAACCTTATAATGGAACACAATGAGTGTGATTGAGTCACAGTGAGGTTAATACTGCTCAGAAAGGGATAAATCATCATAATCACACCAGATGTCCTGATCCAGCCTCTACTGAACACCAGCCCAGCGTTCTTCTCAGCTGTTCCACTCAGCCCAGCCAAACTCTCTGTGCTTTGCTTATCTGCTCATATCGGATTCAGTTTTGAATCGCTGCTCACTTGAAGCCAAGCTCAGCTGCTATTCAGCTGACTGTGTGGTCCACGGTTACCACATTGACACGCAGCACAATAGACCCACCAGTGACAAGGAAAGATGCCCATCTCACTGCCAGCTAGTTGTTCCAACAGACAGAAGTGTTTGATGGATTGTTTGTTGCTATTGGATTTACAGCATTTCCATTTGATAGGATAACTAATTGTAGTAAATCAGAGCCTGGGATGGCTGCAGATTGAAGTAATGGGAATGCCGAAAGGTACACAATGCTACAATAAAAAAAATCTGTGACAATAATGTCTTAATTTTTGTCAGGAGGTATGCAAAATCAGTGTCAATGTCTTTAATATGAAATATTAAATCCATCTGTCCACTGTGCAATCCACATTGCATCCACTGTGAAAAAAACAACTCTTGTACACTGCTGTACACTGGAAAAAAACATATGGATTATCATACGTTTACTTCAAATTTCTTTAGAGAGTAGTATTATTTTTCCTATTTTTAACGAAAATAGGATGGAGTGAGCATTACTGAGCGCTAAACACGTCTGTTTCATTCATAAGCCGGAGGGTGCCCTTACGCTGAAAATCCAAATATGCCTCACAGAAGTAATATTGCTTTTAACATTCCAGGAAATCCTTAATATGTAGAAAAGGCATCATGTTATCGCTGTAGCTGAATAAAAAGAAGATAGAAACGCTGACTGAATAAACATGAAGACAATAATCACTAAAATCATCAAAACCTGTGACAATTTAGGGTTTATTTGAGTTCTTCAAGCCTTCTTGTGTATTTTCATAATAATAAATTAAATGTAATACTAATCGACATAGCCTTTATCACTGTATAGAATTCTATAAAATATATTGTCTGCCTCATTCTATGATTAGAAGCCACATCAGGTCACAAAAGGAAGTTATTTCAAACACTCGATTAATGTTATGAAGTCAGTTTTGAATATATTCGTGTTATTAAATTGTATCTTTTGTTGGACAACAGGTTTATAAACGCTTTGCATTACAAGTTTGCATGTATCTTCCGATGTTTGACGCGTTGATTTTTCAAATGCACGTTATAAGCGACTCAAACTCGCAGTGCTTTCAGAGATGGAGCAGCATTTACTACTGATCACAGAGCCGCTCTTCACTATAACACCTTTCCAATACTCTGACCTGCTGATACCCACTCTTACAGATTTGGTTGAGTGTTACTCGTACAAGCTGAAGTTCAGCCGTGCAGTAATGTGTTTGTGGTTTGTAGAGTTGTTTCTTAAGTTCACTAAACAGCGGCATTTCAATGCAAAAACCTGAAACCAGTTTTTCCAGATGCTAAATGCACTGAAATAATGCTAAATCATGAGTTTTTTCATTTCATCGCAAACACGCCTCTTTTATGTTTATTGGCTCAGGATAGATTACTCCTCATTCTCCAAACTCATCACCATTTGCCTGGAGCAAACAGGCAGTAGACATATTTTCTTTTTTTAAATTCATGTTTATGTGTGATGTTATGTAGTGATAATGGCAGTAATTCATGAAATGATGATCAAAATATGGAAAACACGTGCATTTTCAGCATTTTAAAGAGCCAGTTCAGATGTTTAAATTGCTGTTGTTGATATGGTATTTGCACCTTTAGATGATTTGCATTATTCCTATAGTGAATCTGGCACTCTTAACATGTAGAAAATGTGTGCAAATATAAACGACACTATCAGCAGGTGCAATTCATTCTTAATGAATTTTATGTTTTTATTACTAATTTATCTTCTACAAAGGAAAATGGTGGTTTGCTGTTTTTTCCACATTACTTTGGCATAGGGACAGCTGGCACACTGCTAACATTTCCCCTCACAGCTGTGCTTCTCATATAGCCTAACAAGGGTTTGTTTTTAAATTGTTGTAAGGTAAAGCCAATATGAGATTGTCATTTGGTGCCTTGAGTATTCCATGTGGAGAGCATGGAGTAATGAATATAGTATTTTTACCCTAGCAAGTAGCAACTATTCACTCAGAACAACCTCCACCCTCAAAGTCAACACCCTAGAATTGTGCTGTTTTGCATGGGTAAGCTCCACTTACATTTTTGGTCAAAAAAGATTGCTAAACAGCTTGTTTCTAGTCAGGCAACACAACATGTTTCCTTACAAAAATCTCTCTCTCTCTCTCTCTCTCTCTCTCTCTCTCTTTATTGCAGATAAATATGCAGATTTTTTTTCTTCTGTTGGATTTTATCACTGTTTGTTGCCTTTGGTAAGAATAAAGGTTGCGAAAGTTCGCTTACATAAATGGCTCAGACACATAGGCCCTTGTACCAGCCATGTGTTGATTCACAGATAGCCTTTCTGTCCGACAGCTCAAAAAAGAGTCATACTTTGCATTCTTGCCCTTAGCCTCTGTTCTCTGAGGATGACCTTCAAGCTATCTGTCTATCAGAAGAGGTCTGAGTGCCAGTGACGGAGGGAGGAAGGGAGGTGGGGGGGGATGAAGGGGTAACTCGCTGACCTATGAGTCTTACTCATATCCCAGCCGTGAGCTGGTCACAAAGACTAGGAACAAGGAGACAGGCTGAATGTTACTGATGTAAGGAAAAGTCTTGGGCATTGGGCATGGAGATGTCATTGAGTCTTGTCCCTATAGACTGGGCAGAGGTTCTCCAAGCCAAAGAGGAAGTGGTTTGAGGGAAAGGGAAAGCCTAGTGGGGCTGGGTCCACTTCAGAGACAAGCCTGGCCCCAATGGGACGTAGCAAGTCCGTTTGATGTTCTGCCACAAATGCAGGTTCTCATGAGCCTTGCTGCAAGCACACACTCACGCAAACAGCTGGATGGAAAATAAAGCAAACGGAAATGTTTCGAGCCATCAAGCGTAAAACTTCCACATATGCGCTCAGCATGTCATGTCCGGTTTATTAAATCAGACTCTTATCTCCATGCAAATAGAGCAAAAAACGAAGGATTATGCATCACCCTACATTTACAAAGCTGAGGGGCTCGGCTCCAAATGACTTATTGTGACGTTATCACATCTAAACAGTGGGAGTGGTAACTGAGCTTTCATGTAGGCTGTCTATCTCTCTTAGGAATCAAACCTCATTCCCTTCAAGGGATTTGGAAGGGTGGGAAAAAATTAGTCACTATTTCAGCTTCATGATTTCAGATATTAGTGAGTATAATATATATATACATTATATATATAATATATATATAAGTATATTATATATTTATAAGTATATTTATAAATATATTTATAAGTATAATATAATTCTACATCTAATTAAATATAATCTAATATAGTTATTCTATGGTTATGTATTTTTGTGTAATATTTATTTATTTTAGTTGTAAAAGCAGCTTCTTTTCAGAAGATCATGGACTTTCAGATTCTTCAAGTTTATTCAAATTCTCTACCCCGCTTATTCTCGCCAAAGGCTTAGGTGTTCCTAGAGGTCTTGTAAACCCTGATTTGCTAACATGCTGCAGCTAATTGAGAGGGGCTTCTCTCCTTGTACACAATAACAGCTGAGGTCCAGAGATGTCATGCCTGCACTAATCAACATCAACTGCCTGCAAATTACCAACACATGCTGCTCACTTAGTGCTGGAGGTGGGACCCAAGCAAGTGGCTGTAAGTCACACAGAAGACTGTAAGACACCATAAAGTAATTGAACTGGAAAAGTGTGATTTCCATGTTGGTTCAGCCCTGAAGTAGGCCTAGAGGTTTTGAGAGTTAACAAGCAAGAGTTTGTGAGTTTACTTGTGTCTTGTATTTTAGACAATATTTTCTCTAAGTATACACTTCTCATTTTTATTACAAAGAAAGAGTTTCAGTCCAAATATTTGTATGTGAATTCTGGGATATCCCATTAAATATGCTGGATGAAAACACCAAGATGTGAAGAAAATTCTGTTAAGTACAGCTCACTGTTATTTGGATCTGTTAATGGCCCAGATGAGAATAGTACAGTCATCTCCAATGCACAATTCCTCCGCATTTGGCATAATGTTTGGGACCTTCAGCCTACATTAGTGACCGCAAAGCTGTACACAGTTAAGAAAAATAACATCCATTTCTGTTTTCCCAATTAGAAACTTACTGTTACAGTCATGATTTAGATTCACGCAAAAGTTCACCCATTCCCCCCATCAGGAACCCATAAATCTTGCTGAACAGCCCAGCCGTCAGTGTGAGGAAAAGAACATGAAGCATCGACTTCTTCACACGCACAGATTACTGCCTTTAATTTCATTAGCAGACCAGCCTCCGCTCCGTCTGTTGCCGGCAGTCACAGCATGGACTGGAAGCATAACATGTAAATTAAATATTCAGACTTTTTTTTTCTTTCTCTCATTTAACAATTTTTACTCTTTTGATTTACGTATCTGCAGAGTTGACATCTCATGTGGTCTGACTTTGCCAGGCTCAGTGGAAGGCCTGAGTTATGACCGCAATAGTTTACGTCCAGCTGGAGCTAAGACAGCTCTTTGACGAGTCATTTTTAATAGGAGAAGCAGATGATCTTATTTTTGGCTTTGCTGTAGGTACATTAACATCATTTATTCCAGACTAGTTTTAAGCTTTTTTCTGGTGGGTGGCCTCTGTGTTTGAAGCCAAGTCATCTTGAACACCTAGAAACTGACCGACCACTCCACCCAGCAACTTGCTTTATATGAATTACATGCTAGCTAAACCTAACTTAGGTCAGAGGATTATCCATGAAATCACTTTTGTATTATTGTTGCTCTGTTTCTTGACCTACATTCATGGACACTTAAAGTTCATTTTGTTGAGTTTACAGCTGCAGGGGAAATCTGGTGACTTTTCTTTTTCTTCCTTAAATCAGATTTCTTTTAATTCTTTCTTTTTTCAAAATACAAGTTACCAGATCTATTTTTTGTCACTTTTAGTCACTTTTGCTAGCACACGTTCCACATTTGTGAGACTTGATCATGATCATGAGGGCAGTATGCAAATCTGAAATTGTGAACCATTCAGAATTAAAGAGAATACCATTGAAATAGTTCAATTCAGTAGAATTATACTATGTATAATTACTATGAAATACTATGAAATTCATGACAAATTTTGAACAAAAAACAAAACAAAGTTTGTCTAGACCTACAATGAATGCTGGCTTGGACTGTAAAGGACTGTATCTGAATGGATAGATACAGGTGGAAAGATAGATGGATGGATGGATGGATGGATGTTTGAAATGCCATCTATTTTGATTTGAATACTTTATTAGATTAAATATATGAACCACTGTGAACCTGGATGGAAGAACATTGGATTGGCCTTCATCATGTTTCCCCCCTGTTCAGACTACATGTAAACTTAACAGATTTTTGTTGCCTGTCTGAACAAGGCCTAATTTCTTGACTGTCAGGTTCTTGAGATGTTTAAATAGAGATGACATTTGAACTGAGGTTACAAGGTGGGCCCACAGGTCAATGTTTTATAGATGTTTCTTCCATTGCGTTTTATCTTGTTGCTGCTGCATTTCAAACATTCGAACCCCCCACTGCAGCAGCGTCCATTGTAAATGGATGACAGAGAGTTCATTTGCCACTTACTAGCCTTGACATGAATTGTCAACCCATTAAAGCAGTGTTCCTATCTTTCAAAACATCAAATTTATCTGTTTTAGATGTGCAATTTCTATTAACTACTAGAACTACTTTTTAGTCCACACGTTAATATTTTGTTAAATCTAAAAAGAGATTTACTATGGTTTGATGTGTGGATATAAGGCTAGCTTGCAAGGCTCAGTTCTCATGTTCAGACAGAGCTCGATATTTGTTCGATCTAACCTGTGATCCCTCACAGTAGATTTCTGAGTGCCGTCATGTTCTTTGAAACCCCAGCTGGCATGTGCACTATTTCATCCACATTAACATATCAAGATTCTGAGATGTGTAATTTATTAGGCTTCAGGTCTTGTCATGGGAAACAAGCTACTCTACCTTCTCCCAGTCACCAACACTAGAAAGCCAATACGTTTGAAGAGGGCACACTGGCACGCTGTGTAATATTATCTACATGCATGCCTTACTTTGTAGATTTATGCTGATAACCACCAATGACACGGTTCAGTCTTTTGGCATAGCTGATGCTAGTGAACATCTGAGAAGCTTGCTGACTGCTCATTAACAGATTTTATTATTAGCCGACCTCGGTTACTGGCATGTCTTCGGTGGGCCTGTGCTTTGACATGTCTAAAAAATCGCCATCCTGTTGTTCTAGTAAATCCAATCGCATTGAATTGGAATGCATCTGCACAAATGCTTACAGCTGTTTTCGGAAAGTTTACTAAAGTGCAGTCTTCTGGGAAAGGCTCAACAATGGTATAATGCGAAGAGCAGAGCGTCCACATGTTGCATCTGTCACTTTTCTGAACCCTTAGCTTCATTCTATGTGGTTAGCAGACCCTAGCTCAATGGCTCAATGTGTTTGTTTACAACATGTGTTCCTCACCAGCAACAGGCTGTTGCAAACCCCTAGCCTGCTGCCTGTGACATGGGGTTTTAATTATGGCCAAGTCTGTGAATGTTTTTTTTTTTTTTTTTTTTAAATGTCCACATTCATGCTAGCCTGGAGCCTAGCAGACCCTAGCTCCTTACGGAGGCTCTGAACAGAGAGACTCTTGTGCAGCCCTGTGTGAGCGTGTTTGCTGTCATGGGAAAAAATGTGAGAAATGTCTCGGACTAAGAGTTAAGAGAGTTTTCTGCTAAGGACATTGTCTTACACTGTCAAAAAAGGTGCAAGAATTTGAGCTTTATAGGTACAACAGTTTGTCATTGTGGCAGTACCCTCAAAGGGACAACTTTGTACCTTATCTACCCCTACAAGGTGCATATTTGTACCCCTAGAGTAGTAAAATGTACTCTTAAAGTACTACCATGAACCTCTTAGGAGTAAATGAGATAAGGTATAAAGAAGTCCCTTTGAGTGTATTACCCCAGTGACAAGCTGTTGTACCCCTAAAGGTACAATTATTGCACATTTTTAATGAGAGCGTATGGCGAGAAAGACAAAAAGTTTTTCATTAAAGTATTTAGGTGGTCTCTGTAAAGCTGCTTTGAAACAATCTGTATTGTGTAAAGCGCTATATAAATAAAGGTGACTTGACTTTGAAAAGCAGTTCATTTATAGATTATCTTTTATCCGTGGTGTTTCCCACCTAAACTACTATATCTCATACCTTTTAAAAGCTCAAAAGACCAGCCAAAGGACACAATGCATGTGGACCAAATGTGCTGGACATTCAATCTACATACTGTACATATTGCCCATGATATGCTGTGCGATGAGATATTTACAAGTGTCAACGGGATTCTTTCTGGGGACATTTGATCCGTTTCCTTTCGGACAGATGTTGTCTTCACCTCATCAATGTCACACTGTTTTTAGGTCTTGTGTCCTGCTTTGGAATGGTGCTAATCAGAGACAGGTTAGTTTTATAGCTCTATTTCCCTGTAGTCTGCAAAAGGGATCAGAATGATCCCTCCCCACCAAATCTGCAGATCCAGAGTACCCATAAGTCACCTTAATGGCCGCATTTTACCCTAATCCATTGTCCGAATTGGATATTTTGTTAACTGACTGCTTGGTCAGACCTTAAAAGAGAAGGCAAGAATGGAAGAGGCGGAGGGAGGAGTTTGGAGGGGAAATAAGAAGGATCAGCACAGCTGTATTTGCAGCTGAATGCTGTGCCGCAGCAGTCGACGGCCTTGATTGGCCACATCTGGCATCATTACGTCCACATTTAGACCACAAAAAGCGGACATCCTTTTGAGATTGCTCCTTTTGCCAGTGTGTGAATCTAGCTCTCTTGTATCCATCAGGGCAGCTTGATCATTTCTAACCCTTCGTTCTGTAGTCAACCGTGCTGGTTATGTGATCCATATGGAGATAGTGGCCCTTTGCTAGCAATGCTAGATTTAACCAACACAACCTTCTTGTGACATGTGGGACCTGGTTTTCATTGCCCTTCAACCCTGTAAGCAAGCGCAAGTGTGAAATGTGATACCTCCCAGACAAAGCTTTTTTGGCCTGAACACTAGAATAACCTGAAAAGTCTGAGAAGATACAGAGACCGGATGATAAACTGTGGTCCCGACCTGGAGGTCAAAATGGGACTGAAGGAGATACATAGAGGCTTTTGAGAGAGGAAGAAACAGAGGTGTTTTGGGGAGAAAAGATTTTGGGAGTGCTCCATGGCTGTGGATCTGCACCCCTCCCCCCGGAGGAACAGCGTTTCCTGCCGCAGCTCTCAGCTGAAATCAGATTCCCAACCTTGCTCGGGCCTTGTTTTTCTTGGCACGAGCCATGCAGAGACACTCACAGAGAACTGCTGTCAGAGTCTTCACCCCTCGTTTTCTCTTTCTCCCTTTCCTCTTTTTCCTCGCTGTCTCCTCCTCACCCACCTCCGTTTTTCTCATTCGTTTGAAAGAAACAGCATCCCCTCTACTCTCTCACCAGGTTTTTTTTTGTGTGTGTGTGTGGATGTAACCTGATCTGTCCTCACACTGCACACATTTTAATAACATTTAAACATCTCCAGATGCAATTCGAAAATAAAGTGGCACAAACGTTAGCTGGAGGCTTTGCGGTTTCACGCTCTCGTTTTTTGAACATCAGCTGTCGAGACATGTGCGATCTTTCTTCGTTCTCTGCTGGCAGTTATCTTGATGTGTTTCGTTATTTAGATACAGGACCCAAAGGAAAACACAGTTCGCTCACAAATATTCACTTTAACCTAAAAACACTGTAATATTTTCATTCTCCTAGTTTATTTACCTCATTGTTAAGGCAATGTTTGGATGTTACTTATGCAAACATAGAAGCGTCTTTAGCTTAAACAAAGGGGTTTACTTACCAGCATGGCCCCATTAGCCCCTAATGGTAGCTGCTGTAACTACACCATCTGGTTATAAAAAACATCTTTCACCATTGATGGATAATTCATAATTAGCTTTATGCTGACTAAAGATAGATTCTGTTATATTCTGTATATTATATTATATTATATTATGATGTAATTATAATATAATATAATTGTATAATATATTTATTATATTAATGTTAATGGTTTTATATATATTTATATTTTATATAAATGTAATAATTCCATTATAATATATTTGATCCTTTACCAGTGCCTTTTTTTTTTTTTTTTTTTTTTTTTACGAATCAGATGACTCATGTCATGTCAAAAGTCATGTGGTTTCCATGAACAAAAATGTTAGATTTCAAACCTTTATTCGTTTTAGTAGTTCTTTGTCAACAACTTCCATTGAAATGAAAGGGAATGTTAAATTAGAGCTTTCTCCAGGTATATACAGTACAGGTAGCCTACATGCTTTATCCTTGATTTGTACCAGCAAAAATGTTTAAGCAAATCCTTTTTTTTTCATTGCATTGCAAACGGCACTTTGCATACCAGTGGCCCCCTTTCAGCCTCTGGCTAGGAAAAATGACCACCTCTGTGTTTGCAGGGCCATAAAAAATGGTCTGTCTGTAGTTGTCTGTCAGTGTCTCACACTGTGGGTGCCTTATTGACACTAAGGACTATGGAAGTGTAAGTATGTATGTGTTTCTTATTTTCTTGAGAGGAGGGGCCATTAAAACAGACTGAGCTCATCAGGGCAGTTTAACAGTCCCACAGTTAAGGGAATTAGGAGAGAGAGACTTCTAGGCTAGGTTTAGTGTATGTTTGTATGCTGCTAACATGCCGCTAAGCTCCTAAAAATACTTTTATCACATCACTGGGTATCTCTTCTTCTCTTACCTACAGCAGAGCCTCAAATTAACTCCATATGATGTTTGACGACGTTACAGAATCATAAAATTACACCAGCGTTTTACTTTCTGTGTCATACTCATGAAAAGTTTTCCATTGTTTTCCGAGAGCTGGGTTTAAACAGAGAGATGTCACGGGGGAGGTAGGATTAATATAACCTCACATTATCCATTTAACTGAGTGATTATACTATTATGTCCATTTATAATCAGACAACAAAACCTTGTAAAACTATTTGCAGACCACATTCCCAATCCCAAAGAACAGACAAAACAAAGATATTTTGAATGGATAGAAAACCAGAAACAGTCGTTGGATGTGCAGCTGTCTGGTTTGACTTTAACAGCCCTCATTTTACAATCCCTAACGCACACAGCACAATTATTAACCGCTGCACCGGTTGAAGCTGTTGCTGTTTTGTTGTGCATGACTGTGCTATAGCTTTCTGTATGTGGGGGGTGTGGGGCTCTCAAGGCTTTGTGGGGGGTTGTAGCGTGTTATATGAGAAGGTAGGACAAACGTAACAAAACAAAACACGCACACACAGCAAGTAGAGTGCGTGTCTCTACAGCCCTGACCAAATTGAAAGCCTCTGTCCCTGCATTCAGTACCAATTAAATGCTCCCCTTTGTGGCCGGCCCGAAACAGCTGCAATGACTCCACTGAGTCTGTTAAGACCAGGCTAGAGCCAGGCCCCCTCTGCGCTCCAAAACACACACGCTCACATGCTGCGAGACCATGAGAGAGAGTGAAAAGAGAGCGACCAGTAAAGCTTAGATAAGAGGGGAAAATCACGTCCAAATGTTTACGCAAGAGGCAGCGTCGCTACTTCACTCGCCTTTATCTCATCTATATAATAATGTACAAGATGGAGATAGAGGCACACTGACAACGGGACGGTGCCGCAGGAAATGAGAAATGGCTAGTAAACAAACACTTCGGAGAGTGTACTTTGATGTAAAACTCGTAAAGGCTGGGAGACACTATTGTTAAAACTGACGTGGATTTCTCATGTAAAAAGACGTTATCACTTGGCAGGCGTCTTGGCATGATTATACACCATTTTTAAATTTAGCTGAAACTTTCGTTGCCATTCAAAATGTTCACTTCATGTCTGGACATAATAACTGGATTTCTTCTCTTTTGCAAAGGCAAGGTTTGAAGTATAATTTGTCCAGTAGCGTCTCGTCCAGTGGAGATGATAATACTCCTTTCAAACGTCTGAGATAGACTGATCCAGGCTAAATTTAAACCCGTGGACAGACAAGGCGCGCCAGCGGTGCATGTCTCCATTACACTCTCAGCTCACTATGTGACTCTGTACATTTCTATAGTCTTATGGTATGTTGCTTTGTGTAATATTACAGCAAGTTAAAGGTTCTTTTGCTCTCAGTTACAGTACGTAATGTGCTTACAATTAGGAGAATGAGGCAAAACCTTTTCGTGTTCCCGGACCTGTGCAGAGAGTAATTAACAACATAAGTAAAGTAGGGTGGAAATGTCTGAGAAGAGGAATGTTTTTGTTTAGTTTTTTTAAGTATATTTATAAGTAAAAATAAATAAATAAATGCATTATAGTATCAAACTGTGACAGTATAAAATGTTCACATTACAAAAAAAATGTCACGGTATACTGTATTATCACGATATTAACAAAAAAGTGAGTTACAAAAAATTGGTTTAATTACTCTTAATTGGTTTAATAACTTTTTTTCTTTTTGAACATTTAAATACAATAAAACAATACACAAAAATGTATGAAGTAAACAAATGTTTCACAGAACAAAAGAACTATAAAAAACAATGTTTTAGTCCATATTAAAGTGTAAAAAAAATTCAGTTTGAAAATAAACAGCTATTATTCTTGCACTTAAAATCTAAATAGTTCGTAATAAAGAATTATTTACAGTATTTTAAATTGCCCACTATAATAATACCGTGCATGTTAATTATTGTGAAATATCGAATTACCATATATCGGCACGTCTACTGTTTTCTAATGTTCTTTTTGCATATTAAGTGTATATTATATTATATTATATTATATTATATTATATTATATTATATTATATTATATTATATTATATTATATTATATTGAATATATTTCTATATAATGAATATATAATTTTATAGTGTTTTTTCTTTTTTTTTTTTTTACTCTAAAAACTTGAATTGGCCTTTTATTAGTGCTGTTATAAAGTGATTTAAAAACATTTTTAAAAAGTATATATTATTATATTATTATTCTATATTATTAAATATATATTCTGTTTTCTAATTTATATTTAAAAATAGAATTATATTACTAAATATAATAATTACATAATTATATTATATTATATTATATTATATTATATATACATTTGTGGCTGTACATTTTTATAGTTATATTTTAGTCAGTAAGAGTAATCATACGTAAAATTTAATTACTAGGCTACATTTAAATTTTTCAGTACTTCACCAGTTTGGAGTCATTTACTATAGTTCTTGTACGTCTACCATAGGTGAACTCTTTCCTCACGTGTGGAATAGTGTTGAAAGTCAGTTCAGTCATAGTTCAGAAGAGTTCAGTCAGTTCAGTCATAGTATAACTAGTGAACATGAACTGCTCTACCTCATTTCTTTGTCTCAGTCTCCATCTCTTTTTCTCTCTGTCTCTGCCTCTTCATTACGAGACCCCTAATCTGTCTTTGAAGATGACGGCAGGGATTAAAACAGAACCCTGTTGTTATAACATCAGTCACTGTGTGTGTGTGTGTGTGTGTGTGTGTGTGTGTAGTCGGGAGTGACTTTTAAAAGTGAGCTTCACGAAACGTTACATTTACTGGACACTACTAATTTACTATTGTCAGGTTTTATGTTTTCCCTGTTGTTCTGATTCAACAGCCTTGAAATTGTCCCCCTTTCTCTTTTGAAAAACATTACTTAAATGTGAAGTATGAATTTCTTTTAATATTAAAATACTTCTATTATATCCTTTCCCAAACAATGGAAGGCATAGGATAGTTAGTGTGTTTGAAAACTTGAAAAACAACAACAAAAAAACCCACAATTGAACACTTCACCTTTAAAAGATATACAGTCTCTTTGTGCATTATTTGACTTTGGAAAATCTATATTTTACTAACAAAGGACACACTGGTTTAAGAGAGTACTGGTGACCTTATGTCTGTTAAACAAAAAGCTCAATAGTAATCTGCAATCACCGCATTGACCCGAACCAAGAGTGTTCCAGCGCTTTTATCGTCCTCATAGAGTTAGCTGTTAATGTGACATCTGCTGACACACTCCATTACATGTGCAGTCACCTGCCTCGGTGTGAGTGTGTACACTGGAATGCTAAAAGTAGACCTGCAAATTAATATAAGATTCTACATTGCGTGTTGTTAAACAGTGTTGATTCCCAGAGCAAAGTGTTGTGGCTCAGATGTTGCTCTTTCAAGACTAAAGAGACTCTTGAAAAAACAATGATGCTCATTGTTTTTCTATCGTATTTGCCTCAGATGTTTCTTCTAAAATTCTTCAGGAGAAATAAAAATATGCTGAGTTAAGGCAATTGTAGACATGAAGTAAGAGTATAGAGCAAGAAATTAAATGTAGACAGCATAGCTCCAATAATTTGGTCTTTTATACAGTATATTAAATATATGCATTGAAATATCTGGCTTTTACAGACGTTATCTTGACCAATCTGAGCACAGTTTGAAATCTCCTCTGAAACGTTAAGGTGTTGCAGGATACTTGAGCAAAGCCTCTGTTTGCTCTAAATGAAATAGTTGGGACATTAAAAAGATCTCTTGAGATTATTATTTTTTTCTTTCCTTTGGGATTTTTCACAGCATGTATATTTTATATTGTGCTGTGAGAGCAAGCAAAGAGGAATTTCAGTGTAAGATTTACAATTGACAAATAGAAAACCTGAAAACCTCTGTATGTATGCACATGCCTTTCAGTAAAGTTTCCCTCGGCCAACTCTGTAAAGGCCAGTGTCCTTCATTAAACACAGCCAGTCATCCCCAAATAAGGCAAACACTGTGCCCTTCATACTCTTCCAGCCCCCTGCTGTACTGCCAACAAGCGTGCATTTAACACCAGCATAAAAACAGACCCTCCAAATACTGCAGCACTGTAATGCTTTACAGTCAAACTTCATCAAGAGAAAAGTGCCATTGTTAGTGCTGTTTGCTAAGGTGGCAAGATTAACTATTATTATTGCACATACTTAAGTTTAGTTAAATTAAGGGTTTGGAGGTTTATAACAAATTCTTCATAAATATTGCCATTCGTTCATTGAAGTGAAAGTAGAGGTGGGCGATCTGACGATTTTATATCGTGATCAATCTTGAAGACGTCCACGATTTACTTTTCAAGCGTAGAGATCGAAATCTTTTATGTACTTGCAAGTTATATCATGTGTCTCTATCATGTGTTGTTAACTAATTTTAGTTTCCATTTCAATTTTAGCTTCCGACGATCATTCAAACGTGATAAAATGATCATTGTGCCTCATGCAAAGTATACTGGTTTCAGGCGGGAGGCTAAACGGTCAGATATACACAAAAAAATATGTTGAAATGTCCGTCTTGGTGAGTATTTACATAAAGACAGTCTGTGATGTCTTAAGTGAATAAACAGTTGGGTAAGAAATCGGATGTGTGCCGTTATATTAGATCCATGCATTAGGTCTTAAAGCCTAATGGAAATACCTGCTGCTGTCTGTGTCATTAATGTTAAACAAAAGACAAAGACAAAATCAGTCAGTGCTCCTGACTGAATAACTTAAGTAGCTTTAAGAATCAATGTATATTTAATTCATACAGTGAAGACTTTGCTATGTTTTAAAGTTTGTTGTAAAGACTGTTTTGGCAACTGATTGTTTATTGCAATACTGTGTTTTAAATTGTGCAAATAGATAAGTCCATTGGCTTGTTCCAGTCTGGATATAATATTGGGAAGATTGTGATTCAGATCGTGGATCGTGATTGTTTGTTATAAGATTGTGATGGGAAATTTTGGGAAGACCGCCCACCCCTAAGTGAAGGCTAGATTTGAGACTACAAGGTGATTTAAAATTGACTTTGAGCTCCATTTATCGATTGGTCAACATAATCAGAAACTATTAATATTCATAATTTGGACATGTATTAAATGCAGAAGACTGGTGTTGACTCGTGCTTGTGACAGAAACTATAATTAGTTATACTTAATAAATAAAAATAATAAAAACTGTGAATCTCATTAGAGTATATGTGACCTTGTTGAACTGATATATGTAAGAAAATTGGTATATTTTTTAAATAAACCTTTTTCTATTTGCCAGAATGTAGTAGTAGTGTTACTTTGTATATATATATCTGTTTTTCTTATTGTAATATACATTTTAATCTAAGTGAAATATTGCATTCTTATATTGAGGACAGGTGGTTTTAGAGTGATGTAATGTCGTATTTGTGCGGTCAACAGATTTGGAACTTTTGCAGTTTGTCAGCCAATCAGGATCAAGCATTCAATAGTGCTTTGATATAAAATGTGGTAATGTTTATTAATCTCTTTTTTTCTCTCTCTTTTTGTTTTTCTCCCCAGGTAAGACTTGAAATCTGAATCTTCTCACCTATAAAGTGTGCAATCCTCCATGTAAGTAGCAATTGAGTTTCTGTTGCACTTTATTCACCCTGCAGATATGTAATACTGTATACCCTGGATTATGTTGTTTTGACAAACCTTTGAGCAGTTATGTCTTTTGAAACATCGGGAGCTAAGCTTTCCCTCCCACCTCTCCACTATCTTGTAATCCTGCTGTCAGGCAAACAAAGCCCCTTTGCGGACGTGAGTTGATACCATCTTTTCTCTCTGTTCCTCTGCTTTTTGCAAAAAGGAGCTATTTAACCACTTGCAATCTTTCCCAACCACCACGGGCATAGCCATAATAGATCCTCAACCTGTGTTGAGCATCTCGTTTGCCTAATCGACTGTTAAAAAGCAACTTCCCAGGTTTTTTTTTGTTGTTGTTGTAATTGCTGTCAAAGTGATACGTTGGAGGTAATTTGTCAGGGGAATACTCAGGCTCAGTGAAAATGATGTGTCAGGATTTGAGGAATAAAAGAACGAGAGCAGGCCTTTTAGTCATGGCTTTGAGAGGGTAAGTGCGCTTCTCGTTTCTAGGGCCAAAAGAGGGAGAGAGTGAAAGCACTAGTTGTGTGCGAGCAACAGGTCACGGGGAGCATTATGTTGAGCACTTAACCTCAGACTCAGAGACCCTCGCCTCCGCATGCAGCTGCACACGCGCTCGCGGCCTGGCTAACGTTATCTCAACCAGACGCTACCTGGGAAGACATGCTTGGCTGGGAAGCAAGAGAGATAAGAGGCCTTCAGAACAGGGAGGACAAAAAAAACACAGCGTGCTGCTGTCTGGAGTTGGACAGAAGAAAGAAAGGAAGGTGGTGATTGAGTGAGAGAGACTTAATGATCTAAATTTTCTCTTTGTTATTAGCTAGTGCACAGTTACTTTTTGGTCAACATGTAATAAAAATCAACCATATTTACTTTTTAAAGCACATTCCTGTCCATTACTGTGGTCGGTTATTTTATATATATATATATATATATATATATATATATACAGTGCAATGCATAAGTGAATACACCCATGCTAAAGTTGACTAAAAAGAGGAATAAAAAATCATATTTTGGAAATTGAACTTAATGCCTTAATTTAAAAAATTAGGAAAAATCCAACCTTTAAGGACACCAATTTTCTTTGTGAATGAATAATGTATCGTAAATAAATAAATGTTCTTCCTTAAAATACATGGTGCATAAGTGAGTACACCCCTATGTTAAATTCCCATAGAGGCAGGCAGATTTTTATTTTTAAGTTTTTTAAAAAAAAAAAAAATTTAAAAAAATTTTTTTTTAGGATACTATGCATCCTGATAAAGTTCCCTTGGCCTTTGGAATTAAAATAGCCCCACATCATCACATAGCCTTCACCATACCTAGAGATTGGCATGGTTTTATTTCAGTTAGCCTAAAAGCTAGTTTGATTTGCACTGAGAGATGATCTTATGGAAAGTACCCCATGCCAATCTCTAGGTATGGTGAAGGCTATGTGATGATGTGGGGCTATTTTAATTCCAAAGGCCAAGGGAACTTTATCAGGATGCATAGTATCCTAAAAAAAATTTTTTTTAAATACTTAAAAATAAAAATCTGCCTGCCTCTATGGGAATTTAACATAGGGGTGTACTCACTTATGCACCATGTATTTTAAGGAAGAACATTTATTTATTTACGATACATTATTCATTCACAAAGAAAATTGGTGTCCTTAAAGGTTGGATTTTTCCTCATTTTTTTAATTAAGGCATTAAGTTCAATTTCCAAAATATGATTTTTTATTCCTCTTTTTAGTCAACTTTAGCATGGGTGTATTCACTTATGCATTGCACTGTATATAATGTACTGTGCAAAAGTCTTAGGCATGTTAATAACACCCCCCCCCCCAAAAAATAGAAAATTGGTATATATATATACCATATATATACATATACATATACAAACATTTTCATCTTGAATCCACATTTGAAACCCTATAACTATCGTGTAGACCACTTGCACTGTTCAATTCAATTTCCAATGGATAAAATCAAGTCCCATTCTTCATTTATTTATCTATAGATAGTCTATCCATCGATATATCTATCTATAGATCTATCTATCAACCCCTCTCTCTCTCTCGCTCTCTCGCTCTCTCTCTCTCTCTTTGAATATCTTTCTTTTAAATGCATTACACAGTGGAAGTAAAATGGGTTTGAATGCCATTTCATGTTGATTTTAACAGAAAATCCAATCTTGCTTTCTTCAATAGTGTTAAATTGTATTTTAGGAAAGTTGATTTTGCCAAGTAGGATGTGCTCCTGGATCAACATCTTTTGTTAGTTCTGGAACTATATTCCTGTCAAATAAACATAGTCCTAACCATAACCAATAACTACTCTTTATACCAAATGATAGGTTGATAAGAATGTTGTTGAAGCCCAAACCTCAGCCTTAACCCTAACCCCAACCATAAAACCTAACCCTAAACTCTAAATTGATTAATGTTGTTCCAGGACCAACAAAGATGTTGATCCAGAAATGTGTCCTACTTGGTGAGGTCACTGTAGGCTTCAGGAAAGTTGTACTTCATTGTCTATTTTTCTGCTTAATTAGTTGGTTTTAGTTAGTTTTGCAATTAGCTACAACTAGCAGTTTGTTAAGGGTTGTTTACTAACTAAAGGGTTAGGGTTGTAGGACTAAAATCCTGCCAACTTCTTAACTTATTTCAAATCTTCTTTTTTCGTATTGTTTTATTGAAATCACCCACATCAATGAGCCACTTGGAACTTAATATTTGAATCTTGGATTAGAAAAGTATGTTTTCCTGCTTACCAATGTCTTAATGCCACAAAACGATCACGCCATGGACTTATTTTTCTTTCCAAACCAAAATGTGTCTATTCCAGACCATAAATGCTTTGTTAATTGCTGTGATTTTTCATTTTTGTTCCATTGTACCAACATATATATTTTATAATTGTAGAATTTAATGCAGTCAACCCTTGCGAGATTTCTCAAATGGAGCAATTCACCCAACAGTATTTAGAGACATTTTAGATTATTTGTTTAACTAAATGTTCTGAGAATAGTCACGGTCAGCCAGTTTGGCATAAACATCCTCACAGAGTAAAAACAGAACAGATGGTCACCTCACTTAATTGTGTTTATAATGTTTGGTCTGGGCCGTGACAGTGAGAATTATAGGTAGAAAATAAAATAGAATGGCCGAGCAAGAGCTCTAATGATGTAAGATAACTAGTGGCAGCTGAGCAGTAGTTTTTGGAACTGGTCTTGTTTTCTCAGAGAGCAGGGGTTGATGGGAGAGTGCATGAGTGACATGCGTGTGGACTTCCTGCTTGCATGCTTCTCTAGATGTGGTGTTGAACTTTCAGTACTCTGGGTCGAGACAAACAGAAGGACGTGTCTGAAGCTTTGTGTAGAATTATGATGGATTGGGTTGGGTTTATTAAGAGGAGAACTCAAAGAACTTGAGGGTGAAAATAACAATTCATGGGGCGAACAAACGACCCTGCAAACTTCAGAGGAGTTTCAAAGCTCCAGGCAAAAGGCCGAAACAAGAGGAATCAGCTGGATAGAAGATGTGAGACTATATTTGTATGTAGTGAGAAGAGATTGAATAAGAGGCCTAACTGGTGCACATAGTGAAGACAATTACGTTTACTCACTCCGTCCATAGCCATCTGCTGCCATGGTTGGCTCATATGAACTTCTCATTTTTCTCATTCTCTTTCTCTTTTTTGTAGTCAATGTAGTGCAGTAGTGATGGGCCAGTATAGTCGGCCGTATATTATTGTGACATATTATTATAATTCAAAATAACTGTTTTCTATTGTAATATATTTTAAAGTGCAACAACTTATTATTTCAAAGCTGATTTTTTTCAGCAGCCATTACATAAAGTCAAAAAGGTTGAGATCTACTGTCTGCTTTAAAGGGTTAGTTCACCCAAATATGAAAATGATGCTTACTCTTAAGCTTATGCTACTCCTCATCCTATGTCATGCGTCTGGTCAGAGGTCATCTTCCGCGGAAACTAGACTCGCCAACGGCCATTACCGGAAGCCAGTGATTATAGTTTATAAAGTTATAAATATGGATATTTTTCTTACAAAAACACATCACTTCTCTTCAGAATGCCATTATTAACCCCCTGGAGCTGTATGCATTACTTTTATGATGGATGGATGCGTTTTTTGGAGCTTCAAAAACTTTATTTTTTTAACATAACTCTGATTGTGTTTGGCTGAAGAAGAAAGTCATATACACCTAGGATGGCTTGAGGGTGAGTAAATTATGTAATAATTTTCATTTTTGGGTAAACTAACCCTTTAAGTGCCACAACAGACATTAACACAGACCTACGTATTGTTGCACCAAATCAAGGACAAATAAACTCCAAATAAAATGAAAGTCAAAATCCAATTCTAAGATGGAGCACTGCAATTTTAAGATGATTAAAAAATAATAAAATATATATACAGTATATAAAAAATAGAATCCCTGATGTGCTGCATATATCATATAAAACGTTTATTTCAGTCCTCCCTTGAAATAAAAACGTAGTTCTTTTAGAAGTAAGTATATGCCTCAGGTCAGGTAATATTTTTACCCTTTTACTGTTGCTGGCTTGGGCAGCGTTCATGGACAGTTTCTTCTCTGATTGACATGAAACTTAAGTCAGCTGGTTTTTCTTATGTTTTTTCCACTGTGCCCTCAGTCCAGCTCTGCTCGGACCAGCACTTCTGATTTCCAAGAACGAGTCCTTAGCATCCATCCTGTTCTATTTCTGTACAAAGATGGTAATTTACTGTGTACAGGAGCGTGTGGATTGAAGATTGTAAATGCAAAGAGAAACACAGAAACCGAGGATAGCATTGGTTGAGTGGGACATTGGGGAGGCTCTTGATGTCTTTGGCTGAGCTCTAATATCTCCTTATATTTTGCTTTATCTGTCCTTCTATCATGTTTGAGGAATCAACCCTGAACTGTGGCATTGGAATCTCTCAAGCTAATGGCACAGTTCATCCCAACATGAAGATTCTGTCATTGTTTACTCACCCTCATGTCATTTCAAACCTGTATGCTATTTTTTTTTTTTTTTTTTTTTTTTTTTTACATTGAACAAATTCAAGTATAAATTTTAAGAAATAAAAGAAACATGTCTACAACATCAAATGAATGAGTTCTTGCTGTCTTGTGACCAAACTTCATGATGTCAAACCATAAGTACAACACGTGCAATATTTGATTTGAGAGTTGCATGAATAATCAGATTTCAGAGAGACCAGTGACTTAAATTTGTATCTGTTCAGAACAACTTTAGAAGACTTGGGGGTAAAAAATCTAATTTAGACTTCTTTATTGTGCTTTCATGGCGTTCTTTTGAGCTTGACAGCCCAACTCAAGTCACCTTTATTTATATAGCTCTTTTTACAATACAGATTGTTTCAAAGCAGCTTTACAGTGATAATAATGCAACAGAGTTTGTTTCGGCTATACAGCAGATCTAGAAGAATAGTGTCATTGCCCACTGTCATTAAAGGCAGGGTAGGTAGGATTTATTAAAAATTAAAGATCCAAATTTGTTAAAACTTTCTATATATATCAATACATAATTAAAATGTAAGAACTCTGAAAAAAAGAGTATAAAAATCAAGTGACTCTAGACCGTTTAATCTGTATTAAACACAGCTCATTATTTCGATTCGGGACGAATCAAAGGATTGGCTTAGGCGACTGTCACTCTCTCGCAACCATGGCAACCACCCTTTTGCCACACAGCACCTGCCCACTTGCGCGCGACCGTTTGATTTGAGGAGTGCGAGAGGCACGGAACCTGATCACACCTCCGTCCAGTAGATGGCGGTAATGCACTATGTTTGCAAGCTGCCAATAAAATCTATCGAAGAAGAAGAAGAAGGCACTGAACCTAGGAATACCAAAACAATGGCAGAGAAAGAGCAATCTAAATTTACAGTACCGGCATATGCAGTTAGTGAAGGCAAACCAGGCAAAAAAATGCCCCTTCCCCTCCGCTTGTCTCAGGTAAATAATGCGTCCTCTAGCTCAGCGGTCGGAGTCGCGCGTTCATGTGTTTTGGGGGCGTGGCTTTGGAAGAAGCACAGAAATGAGGGGGTGGAGTGAATGGAAATAATGAGATGTCTTTAAAACAGTCGTGAGAGGTCTACAGACACTCGATTTTGATACTTTCTTTTTCAGAGTACTTACATTTTAATTATGTATTGATATGTACATAAAGTTTAAACAAATTTGAAAAATAAAATTTTTAGACCATTTCTACCTACCCTGCCTTTAAGTTCAGTGATGATTCATTTCTGTTGTAAAAAAGTGATTAATTTAGTTCATTCATCTATACAGCCGCTCTGGAGAAAACAGTGATGTCATCGTCCAGCTCAGTTCAGTTCTCATATAATGGTGTCAATGCAGGCAGATCAATAATATTGTTGAATATTAACCTTAAACAATATTAACCTTAATTTAACCTTTAACCTTTTAATATAAACCTAACATTAACCTTACTATAAACTGTCATTTTATTGAAAAAGCATCTTAAAGTTTCTTCAAAATGCTTGAGTTGTAGGTAAGTTTGGGGTGTTTTTAGGAAGAAGAGAAAGTAAAAATGGCACAAAACAGCTAAGGGCAATTTAATTTTAGACATGCATGAAGGTGAATGAGATTACTTTTTTAGGTGGCGGATATGATGCTCGACCTCTTCTGCAGACCGAGTGGTCGAGGCATATGGGCAATGCAGTCATTTGTGCATTAACGCAGCACAAATCTGCCTGTGTGTGCGCTGCGTCCAAGACAAGTACGCTTTGCAGGGAACGAGAACGGGACGGAATTTTTTCGAGTTTTCTTTGGAATCCCTGGTGGATTGTTTAAGGTTATTTAAGATGGTGTGCTAGTGTTACAATTTACATTTCCAGTGATATACTTCTGGTTATGGGGTCTGTTCTATTACGGTGGTCTCTGTAGAGTCTTGAGTTTCCTTCTGTTTTTTGTACTATTATGACCTTCATTCTGTGCTAGCTCTGGGCTCTGTTTAGGCTTTTTGATATTCCCCTCCTCCTTATATGTTCTCTCTCTACTTTAGCCTTTCTTTTTCTCGCTGACCTTTATAAAAGAAGTTGGATGTCATCCAAGAAAAAAAATCTTCATTCAGAAATTCCTTTATGGGCACATCAAAGATCTTGAGATGTTCTAACATTAATTCAATTAAAAGCCGAGGCAGAGGGAGACGGGCAAACCGAGACGGCGAAATTAAGAGTTGCAGGGGGTGCAAAAGGATCCGCTAATCCCAGACGTGCCTTATCAGCCCTTGAGTCAGGTCTAGAGTCAGGCTCCTGCCCCCCTGGATCTCCTCCATCAGTGGGAATGCCTTTTATTCCACCCCACTGATCTGACTTCAAAGGCGGTATGAGGCCCGTGGTCCACCCCTGCTGTATACTCCAGCTTTCATTAGAAAGCAGATTAGCGCTAATCTGCTGGAGCACACCTGACGTTCCCCCTGCACTGCCGGATGGGAAGCGGCTGTAGTATGGGTGTAAAGGGGGATTACTGTAATTGCAGAGGTCACAGCACCAACTGCACTCAAGACCTGATCAGAGATCAAGGTGCAAAGCGGTTAATTTGTTAATTGGACACATGGGGAATTAGGGAAAGGAGAATGGATAAGTAGCATTGTAAGATGCTGATAAGTACAGTATTAAAGTATCATTTTCAAAAGCTATCTACTGGGCATTACACAGAAAGAAGGATTACCTCACTTGTTCTTTCACATTGCAGCTCTTTGCAGGAATGCATGATATAAAGCAAGTGTGGGTATCGGCAGATAAATTTGACCATTGTAATCAGTGTATTCATTTTGTTTTGTATTATTCTATTTGATTACTCAGAGCCTCATATATAAATATCAGTTTTTTTATATACATTTTTGAAGCACATACATACTTTTAACAAGAATACATCCTTTTTTTTAAGAGATCAAATATCAACCATCGTATTGGTTATCGGCTTCAAGATATCTTTAATTATGACTTTATATTATCCAGAATTACTATATGCATGCGTCCCTTGCTATAACTGTTGCGTTTACATACGATTTTTTTTAAAATCCCTAAATATAAAAATGAACCTTCAGTGTGAAGGATTTTTTTTCTTTTTTGGTCTGTTTCTCACGTGACTGACCATTTGGCCTGCATAACTAGAATCATTAGTGTCCACACATTTCCTGTTTCATGTCTCTGGGGTGATTTAGATCTGCGCTCTCTTTCACCGCAGCAGGCGCACTGGGCGTAATCTTGTGTTAAGACTTAACAGACTGATCTGGATCAGACATTGATCTTTGCCTCCTGCTCGTTACACTTATATGTGCTCACACATGTAATGATCCACGCCAACCTTTGACCCATGCCAGCTAGGGGCAATATAATCACTCAAAGCTGATGGACATGTATTTGAGGTGAACACTGCAAGAGCTGAAGGTTTGTGATTATTGAACTATTCAATGTTAATCAATCAACGCGGCAAGTGAAAAGTGTTTCCCTTTGAGAAACTTTTGGCTCATGAATTCTTGACTTTACCAAGAATGTGTCTTACTGAATTTACATCAAGCGCAGTGAAGTTGACAGAATTGTGATTTATTTATTTATTTTTTATGTTTTTTGTGTTATCCAAATAAAAAGCCATCACTATTGGTTGATTTCTTGCATTTTATGGCTCTCTTCAAGTTTAGAGGGAGGTCTGTTGTCTGACTGCATGAGCTGCCCGTATTAACCTCCATCACTGTGCGAAATGACTAACATCAGAGCCTTTCTAGTTAGTGAAGTTATTATTCCAAGTTAAAATGTAACTTAGTCCAAAGCAAAGCAAAACATATAGGTAAACTGCAGAGAATATATTGCCTTGCATATGGTATACAAAGTCTTATTGTTTGAAGCTAAAATAATGAAGTAGATCTTTACATTTTATGAAGAAAATGTGGTGTTTGCCAATACAAAATTCCACACAATGATTCTAGGGTGGTGTTAGTGGTTGTCAATGCAGTTTGTTGTGAGGTGGTTGCCCAAGTCTCTGTGATATCTTGGTCTCATACTTCAGTGTCTGAGACTGATTTGTTCTCCCATTTAAATGTTCAAGGGGTGAAAAAAAGAAACTGATCTCTGAATTTCTAATCAAAATGTCAACTCTTTGTTCTGGTGAAAGGAAACTTCTATCACGTGATCGACTGCAAACTCACAGTTGGATTGGATCTGCTTTCATCTAATCAACAGCCAATGAATAGAACTATCACTACTACATCACAACTTTAGTTCTTAGGATTAGAGATTTGAACATACCTCAAACCATATCTATGAAGAATGGCAATATCAGGCACCAATAATAAAGTTGTCTCAAAGGAGGTAGTGATGTCACTGTGTGGACTTTAATTTAGCAAAGAAAACATAGTTTTTCCAAACAGTCTTTACAGCACTTGGCTTCATCCGAGTGCCTCACACATGAGGGGTATTTTCAGAGACTGTGGTACCAAACTTTCTTCCAAGAAAGAGAAGTTTAGCAAAGCTAGGTCTTGTATACTTAGCCTCCCCCCTCACAGAAACACGCAGTAACACACACACACACACACACACACAGCTCCGGTTGTCGTTGTAGATGCTGTTTTTCTATGCCACAGATGGCCTGTCTTCGAGTGGTGGGGATTACTGGTGTTTCTACAGGACTGTTTGGGAAAGAGCTGTTTACTGTAGGCTGCTGGACTCCATGCTGCCGTGGCCACATTTGGTTCCCTTTCCTGTCTCTGTGAGGCCAAGCCACACACCATACGGCAAGTAGGACACACTTATGCATAGACCCACACTTTTGCAGACTAGCAACAGCAGCGCCGGAGTTCTAATGCCGCACAGAGACAGAAGAAAAACAGGGATCATGGCATTTCAGCCTATTAAAGGAATAGGACACCCAGAAATGAAAATTGTGTTATAATTTACTCGCCCTCATGTCATTCTAGACCTGTATTCATTTTTTTTTTTTAGAGCTGTTAAGCAGAATGATAAGGCTGCTCTTTTCCATACAATGAAAATCAATAGACAAGTTCCAAAAAAGACAAAGGCTGTGAAAGGTTGTGACTCATAAATGAATGTTAGCGTGAATGAGACTTGAGAGAACATCTTTGCTGGACTTTTCTTATTTACTCATAATTACAAATAATAGTATCTATCACACTTCTTCCTTAAAGGGATAGTTCACCCACAAATGAAAATACTGTCATCATTTACTCACCCTCATGTTGTTGCAAAAATGTATGACACTGTTTCTTCTATTGAACATATATGTGACCTATACTGGCTAAATGAGTCGCAATGAGCATATTATCAAAAATGAGTTATTGTAATTTTCACAAATGGTGTATGATTTGTTGGAATCTGAAAAAAAAAGAAAAAAAAAGAGCTACACCTATTTGAAGTCGATAAAGACAGCAAAGTCAGTTTTGAGAAAAATCGAGTTTTCTGAAGGTTCCAAAACAAAATCACCTAGCAACCAAACTGTAAAATCCCGGTAATAAC
This sequence comes from Rutilus rutilus, assembly GCF_951802725.1. Classification (NCBI taxonomy): domain Eukaryota; kingdom Metazoa; phylum Chordata; class Actinopteri; order Cypriniformes; family Leuciscidae; genus Rutilus; species Rutilus rutilus. The sequence continues at coordinate 33,279,678 of NC_140217.1, read as the reverse complement.
ACCATATTTGGCACACACCAAGTCAAACACAAATATCTATAGGAAAAGTCTGTATTCAACTTTTTTTCCCCATGATACAACAATTGTTTGATTAACGTGAATGAGACAGATAGCCTTAAGACCTACTGTACTGCACAGATATAATATAATGTTACACATCAGATGTTTTCCCCCAACAGTTAACCAAATATTAATTTAAGACATAACAGATCATTTTTGGGTGAATACTCGCCAAGACAGATATTTTGAAATACTGTAATTCTGTGTCCCAAGGCGTCATATACTGACGCTTTTGACATTTCGTCTACATCGAACGCACATGGCACCCTTTAGCGTCAATATGAGACGCAGATAGATATGGGCCAGAAGGCGCCTCCTAGCGGTCTACCCCTAACCCTACCCCAGACCTAAACCCTACCCATAACCGAACAAAGCTCTGTGCGTGTCATATTGACGCTAAAGGGTGCCATGTGCGTTCGATGTAGACGAAATGTCAAAAGCGTCAGTATATGACGCCCTAGGATGAGAATGCGTTGCTATATGTGTATATCGGGATCGCACGTCTGATCCGTCTTTGTGTGCACACTTCGTCTCTGTCAGTCAGCGCACGTTAAATAATTTAGCTTACATCAGCATGAGTTTGAAAATCCCATTTCATTGATTCAAACTTGAAAATTCGCTATGAATATTCACAAAGTTGTAATGCTGCACTTTAAAACAATACCGAACTTGTGCTGAGGGAAAACGCCAGTCGTCGAGAAGCAAGCAGAGAAAAACTGCAATTTTCATAGGGAAAGAGTACTCTTTCAGAAAATGTACAAATAAATATACTTTTTTGTGAAAACCTAAAATTCAACATTTTCCCTTGTTTTGCCTGTAGCTCGTAATTATGCGCATTTCCGACTCATTTTTCCTGCACGACTCACGTATATTTGGTTGCCAGCATGCTTCAAAATATATATATTTTTTTTTGTTCTGTAAAAGAAAGTCATACAGGTTTGGAATGACGAGGATGAATAAATGATGACAGAATCTTTGTTTTTTGGGTGAACTATCATTTTACCGTAGAAAAGACTGCAGGCCAAGTTTTTAAACACTGAATAGGTGTTTCTAACATCTGAATGTGGGCGGACATGGGAATGTTTTAATGTCTGATGTTGTTGTAACAAGATGTTTTTGCAACTTAGCTTCAGTAAAATGGTATTTTTTCATTGGCTAGCAGGTTTTGAACTCTAGCCCAGTTTTGGAGATTGCTTTAATAGTACTTCATACTGTTCTTTTTCTATCATATTATAATTCCTTCAAATTTGTCTTCTTGCTTAAATGCACAATCTGCTCTATATATGATAAGCTCCATAGGAGACAGAGCTGTCTCTGTGCTGCATGATGGGAGAGAGATGTTTGTGTGGTGTGGTATGGTAACTGTACACACATACACATAAACATTCTGCTAGAGCTCTTGCACCCAGCTGCTCTAGTCTTAAGGAAGAATGTAATAAACCTGAAATGAACTGAGATATAAGGATATTCATAGTCTCCCATCTGTCTTGGATACATTCAATATTCATATTTAAAGTTTGGGGTCAGTAAGATTTTTCTTTTCCTGAAAAATATATTACTACTACATTAACATTAAATTGATCAAAAGGGACAGTAATAATCTTACAAAAGATTTCTATTTTAAATAAATGCTGTTCTTTTTAACTTTCTATTTATCAAAGAATCCTAAAAAAATATCAGTTTCCACAAAAATATTAAGCAGCATAACTGTTGATGAGAATGATTTCTGAAGGATCGTGTGACACTGAAGACTGGAGTAATGTCTGCTGATTTTTTTTTTTTTTTTTTTTTTTTATTGTGTAATATAGTTATTTATAATATATTATATAATTATGTAACATAATATTTCATAAAGTTACCGTTTTTACTGTAGCCTATCTGTATTTTTGTTCAAAAGCATCCTTAGTAAGCATAAGAGACTTATTAAAAACAGTAAACATCTTTACAACCTCAAACTTTTGAACGGTAGTAAATTATTTAATATTCTGTGCTATTGCTTGGTCTCCAAGTCTTTTGCAATTGTTCTTAAACCATGTGTAGAACAGACAGAAATGTAAGTTGTTTATTAAGTTAATAATGGTTTGACAACCTGATTGAATGTTTTGAATTGAACAAACTTTGATTGGCATTTGAGAGCTCTTTTTCTCTCTTTCCATATGTTGTGTCAAATCAGTGACATCAGACTTGTCGCAAGTTTATGTGTCTGGGTTCAAGGTCTTAAAATGCTCAAAGAATTTGTGTATCCTTGAACACAGCCATGAAGCTTCAGTCAAAAATGCATATCAGGCCTTTTTGCCTCATCTGTGCCAAAACACAAACACTAGTTAGTTTAAGCATTATTGTGGCAAATATTGCATTACCATGTGTATTTTCCAACAAAGTGGACCCAACTGTACATTACACAACTGTTTCTGTCAGAGCGAGAGGATTTACAGGCTGTCAGGTGCCAGGTGTGCCGTTACTGTAAAATGTTTATGTGCTCACTGAAAAATGTGCTTTGGCCTTTAAGTTGGGCTGTTGTCTGTTGAGGCAGGTCTCTGTTGACCTGTTACAATGTCTTGTTTTTAAGAGACTGAGAGAATGTGATGTTGTTTGCCCTGCCTTTTGCCAAGAGGCTGTCTGGATTCAACCGTTCCACTGGAGATGAATTAGACCGGAGGAGAGGAGATCCCTCTAGTGGACAAATCAGTTTTTCAGCAACCTCAAACACTCGCAGCACCCATACATGCAGAATTCATTTTATTTTGGGGAGAATTTATTTACCTGAATTGTAGTTTAATGGCCGATTCTTGGTTATCAAAATGTATGACTCTTACAAATATTTGTTTAAAAAATTACCATTACCATGTCCATAAAACAAACTTATAGTAATAAGTTACCAATAGTAACTAATATTTATTATTTTATTTTAATATATATATATCTATTTTAGAAAGTGTTTTCAAATTTAAAACCAACCATTTATTTATTTAAGTGAGTGTTTAAAAGATATAAGACCTTACATTTGTATTTGCACTTACCAATTTGACTCTTTTGCAGTTTGCTTTTGTCAACACTTTCCAATCAATTACTGTGGTATTGCCATGTTTTTCGGGCCAATGCTATTGTAGTGATACTGTGGTATACTTTTGAATTACATTGGAGTACCATATAAATACCATTGCATATGAATGTGCAGTATATCATGATGATACCATCGTGTTATGAAATCACCACATTACATTTTGTAAAGGTCACTACTACATTAAATTCTTAACTTCATCCGCTGGTGTATTCGCTAATATAGTTATCGTTATAGTTATCGTTCTTGGTGAGAACGGGCCTTAACAGTTCAGTTCATCAGTAACAAAGCTCATCACCACATACTTGGGGGAGAGAAACAGAACAGTTTAGTGCAGCTGTCATTGTAGTGACATGATTCACTTTGCTCTGCATGCTTCACAAGGCTTTTATCTCTCTAGTCGCTGACTTTCTTTTCTGAGAGTCATTGTGTTTAATATAGGGTCTGTCTGTGTTTGAAGAGCTTGAATTGTCAGGCGGACTGTTTTGGTTTCTGACAGTGTTTGTTAAGTGTAATGTACAATTGTATGGCTTGAGGAATCTGAGGGTCAAGCTCAGAGCAGACGCTGACATTTGTTCTGTATCTGACCCCAAACAACCAGCACACATCACAGAATGCTCTTTTGCTTGCCTCAAGGGCTGTGTTTAACTCAGCAAACAGTAAAGAGAAAGATCGGCCGTGCTTTTGTGGAGAGGAGCCCATTTGTCTTTGTCTAAAGATGTTTGAGAAGAATGCAGGCAGAAGTGATAGAAATGCTTTTAAATGCTTGTTTCTCCGTGAAGTTTTAGAACAAGGGAGAATATTCTGATTTATTCCTGATATCATTTTAAATATAATCATGTTTAAGGTGATTTTATGTTTTTTTTTTGTGAGCTATAAACCTTTCTTACACCATATTTAGCACAATCCAATATTATTTCAATTGATTTTTATCCTTTTTGACTGTAAATGCTGATAACACAGCAGTTTGCCTTTGAACTGGTGTTGCTCCTTATGAAGAGATTCTGTGTTTGCAGACACACAACACACACTTACAGATTCTTATTGTTCTTACTGAGAGAGGTACAGAAGCTTTTGGGAAAGTGAGTGTTAATGAGAGGAAGACCTGTTTGGATATTTGGCGGTCTGACATCTTCTGAGAGCCGAGTTACACACTGGATGATTCACACACTGTATGTCCAGATGGACTCAGAGGGGGTTCATGAGAATGAAATCTGAGAGAGATTCAGAGGAAGTGGAGTGGGTAGAGATAGGAGAAAGCACAACAGAACACCATAGAAAGAAAGAGTGCGAGAAAGACAAAAAGATCACAGACTTCGAGACAGGTAAAGAAAGGACCTTCAGTGAAGATAAAGAGGGGAATCACATGGGAGAGCAGGGAATAGACATCCGGTGTGTTCTGTGTGTTGTGATGAGTGCAGGGAAGATTTATGAGATGCTGTTGAATGTAGCAAGCAAACAGTAGAACTCCTCCACCTGCTCTCTCTTTCTTTCTCTCTCTCTCTCTATCTGTCTGGGATTTGCTCTCTTGTTGATACTATTTGCACAGATTCTCAGTTTGCTATAAACTCCCGGACACTGTCAACTTTCCACTCTCTTTTCACAGACATACATTTTTCTCCCTCTCTCACCCTCTTTCACACCCAACATATTCACACCTATGATTCACCTTGGTTAGAAGAAGTTTAGTCACATATTTTTGTTTCCCCTCAAGAAGCATTGTGTATATAGGCTATATTGAAAGAGGTAGATGGTCTAAACTTCTCAGCGATCAGCGATTACCTGGTAGCAGTAGCAGCTCCTGATCATGAATTTAGGTAGGGCAGATTCTGGGTCTTAGTGCTGGTTTATTATAAACATATTATAAATTATATTCTAATCACTGAAAACTCAGGCACCCACTATATCCCCGCTAGCATCATGATACATGCCTGACGAAGCCATACGCTAAATGAATATATCCTGCTCACTTTACAGCTTGAAATAGTCTAGAAAATCTGAAAATATTTGTTACAGAATGCTGAACATATTTACAGTTCATTATTGATTCAGTTTATATAGAGGTCTTTTGGATGAATATTGGAGCCTGCCCTACAGACGAGCCACATCTGCATGGTCCACAATCCATATGGGGTGAATTCAGATTGATTGGGACACTTTTTGCCATTGAGATGGCTGAGGAAAAGTGTCCCAAATCAATCTAAATGTATTTATATAAAAACCTATAATGGGTCAACTTAAGGTTGAGCCACTGTAGTCACTTGGACTATTTTAACAATGTTTTTTACTAACTTTTCTGGACCGGCAGAATGAAATTACCTAGAAGCCTATGAAGGAGTGAGCCAGCTTTCAGATTTAATCAAAAATATCTTAATTTGTGTTCCGAAGATGAACGAAAGTCTTACGGGGTTGGAACAACATGAGGTTGAGTAATTACTGACAGAATTTTCTTTTTTGGGTGAACTAACCCTTTAATATTATATTACATGAGTTAAAACTTTCTTTTTCCTTTTTTTCCCCTCCCCATTTTTTACTATTGGGGTTGTAGTTGCCCCAGTATTCACAATAGTGGTCAGTCAAATGTGTTTGTAATGACCCTTAACTTCCCAATCATGGATATTTGGTCACGCCACTGTTTGTTGTGCTTGCTTGCTAAAGCTTGCTACCTATAGGGGGAGCTAAAACTTCAAAAATAAGTTCTTCTATCATTACTATCTATAAAGCTCTAATCTTAACACTTTAAAGTGATATATTGATCATAATTTGATTATGAACTAAAATGATATTTCCATGTACTCTGCATGAGCTTCTGTTTACATCGACAATTCATATATAAGTACTGATAATGACATGCCCATTCATCTTCTTTGTATTAGTTCATCTTATGTGAATGTTCATTGAGTATGAAACCAAGATTTTTGTCAGGGAGAGATTGTAACATTGACATTTAACAAGTCAGTTCTTAAGTTGTATGCATCACAATGTACAGACAGAGCAGTGAATAAGATACAAATAAATGGATGCCTTAAATCACAGGTCACCCGATTGGATTTGTGATATAATCTTGAGTTAATCTCTGTTGTTCAGATGAACCTCTTCTTTTGCTGATGCACTCGTCAGTTCATGATGGCTGAACCTGCCATTTTGCCTAACCTGGTTCTACAGTGAAGCCGTCATGATAATCGCATTACAGACCAACAAAAGGCCCACTTCACTTGAGCTCTGTCTCTCTCTCTCTCTATCTCTCTCTCTCCAAATACCCAGCGACATAAAGGCTGCTCTGAGGAAGTAATTTAAGCTCTCACTTGCATAAAGACCACAGTAGCAACAAGACTTTCTTTTAGTTAGGTTAGAGTTTTTATTTTTTTATTTTTTTTAGGTTAGAGGTACAGTATATGTTTTCTAGTTTGATTGAAGCCCTCATCATTTCATTGGTTCTTTTTCACTTGGTTTTGTTGGTGAACAGTGGAATATGTTGAGCAGGTTAAGAGCTGTGTATGTGTGTGTGTGTGGAGAGAGAGAGAGATCACTGCACACCTGTTTGTCACATTAGGGGGCTGGTGTTTGGTGAGCTGTGAAGAAACATCAAGGCAGAGTTCTTAGTAATGAATCTCCATCATGCCCAAGACACTAATATAACTGAACAGAACAGCACTCCTCAGTCCCCGCTGAGAGAGAACGAGAAAAAACAAAGAAAGAAAGAAAGGATGAGGGAATTTGATTAAGCAAATGGATCAGGTTGGTTTAGGAGATTGTAAACACACTATATCCTTTCTGAATCAGTAGTATGATGGATCCCATATTCAATGAAACACCTGTTCTAGTCTAGTTTTGACTAGTCTCATTTATGGATAGTATGCAGTATGCATAGATACATGTTTTGTTTGTTTTTTCATTGATCCTTTGGCCATTATGATGTGAACTGTTTACTTTGTTCATATTTCTGCATCATTCATACCTCTGCTGGATCATAGTTTAAGCTGTTTTTTGTAACATGGTATCAAGATTGTCTACCAAGTCCACTTATGGTACAGGTAGTCTCGCTCATCAACAACTTTAGACCAGAAAAAGACCATTAAGGACCTGATTTGACCAGTTAGAAACCATATAAAATTGGCTAGCTGGTTCTATTCTTAAAAATAAAATAAAAAAGTGGGTTTTCACAGCAGTGCCACAGAAGAACTTTATTTTTCTTGAGTGTGGAGAATATTAATGATATAAAGAATATTTTTCCACTATAAAGAATGAAAGTTTTCATATATGTTAAAAGTTGTTCATGGAACTATGGATGTCAATAAAGAACCTTTATTTTTAAGTGTCTGAATACTCTTTAATATATTATATACTATGATAATTCTTTTGTTTTAATGCCGAACAATTTGTTCTGGTATTTTTTAAATACCTGGACAGATCAGATTTGCCATGAATAGTACGTAGTAGCTGCAAAAAAAAAAAAAAAAAAAAAAGGTTGCAAATATTTTATAACTTTGCATTGTTTGGTTGCATCAAACAAGATTTGAACAGACATGCACACTACAGTTAAATGATCGGTTCACTAATATAGCTTTAACATGTAGGAGCTAATTTGATTGGGGCATTTTAGCATGAGATATGAATTATTTAAAGTGTTGAGCTTCATTTAATATATTCGTCATCAATTATTGTATTTTGTGTGCTGTTCTGCTTCAGTATATGTGAGAGCTGTGGATCAGCTGCCAAGTGTGTGTCTTTTTTTAAAAGGCATGCTGTTTTAGAGGGCCACGGTCAAAGACCCTTTCTCTCCGCCCCATCACACATCTATACACACACCCTCGCATATAACACAACCCCTGAAGGCCCTGTGAGGTCCCAGTGTCAACATTTGAATGGCGGGTACAAAGTTAGAATTCATTGTTATGGTTTCTGGGAGAAAGATGCAGAACGGCCACTGTCACTCACCCGTTACGGTGACAATGAGGGGGGCTCCTCCTGCCCTCTTCCCTTTGTGTCCTTATTGAATTATGGCACTGGTTCTCTTTGTGTGTTCTGGCAATAGTAATTGAAAACATGTGACAGAAAAAGCAGTCAGGAGAGAGAGGATATGCCTCACTGACTATGACTCCATTAGAAAAGGCAAATTCAGAGAGAGACGCAGTGATTTATATTCCATAGAGACTGGGTTACGTGAGGAATCCTCTGTGTGTATGAGGTTCGGTCTTAAACCTGCCTTGAACTGAAAGTGTTTGATGGCTTATGGGTAAAAGTTGAGTGTGGTACGCTATATACGTAAAAAATTTCTCTCCGTCTGTTTCTCTGTCTCCTTTCCAGTCCATTTTGTTTATATTAGTTTTTTTCTTTAAAAGACTTTATATTTGCATTCCCAATGTTTTGCAAAATTGCAACGAGATAAGTATAGAAGAAAACATAGCAAAATACAGTAAATTAATTCAGAACGTAAAATAAAATAATACAATAAATGTTTAATGATTTAATAAATAATACTGTTATTATGATAATACATTACCTTTATTAATAATATAATGTTTTATGTAAGAAATTAATATAATATATATTAAGATCTATTTTAATTTAAATATATTACATTATTATATTATATTACATTGCATTTGTTCAAATTTATTTTTATTTACATTTTCTTTTTATTATTAATTGTTGTATATTATTAATTTATATTTAACATATATTGTTTAGAATGCTTTATATAAATATATAGCTTATAGCATATGGAAAAAATGAAATTTGATAATGTGATATTAATGGTTTTTTTTTATTAATTTAATTATTAAACTGTGTGTGTGTGTGTGTGTGTGTGTGTGTGTGTGTGTGTGTGTGTGTGTGTGTGTGTGTGTGTGTGTGTGTGTGTGTGTGTGTGTGTGTGTGAAATATAAATGTAATGAATTGTATTGTCTCCCCTCTTGTGTCTTTCATTTGATCGTTTTTTGAAGTTAACAGCTAGATTGTATTCTTGAGGTAAATGTCTTTGTCTAGTGTTTGTGTGTTAGAGGAGTGCATTGTGCATAAACCTATATTTCACATAAACTGTTCCCTGTGATTCTTCAGACAACATAAAAACTGTCCTATCTATAGGCTAATGTCTCAACACTCATTAGGAGGTATCAGTCTGTTAGCACACACACACAGAAAGGTGTTGTCTCCCCTTAGGCATTGAACTGTGTCAGATTGGCATGTTAGCAACTGTGTGGCACATATTGGCTGGTGGAGATGCTCATTTTTCTATTTGCAAAACACACTCTCTCTCACTCTTTGGCTCACTCACTCACTCACGTTCTTTCTTTGTCTGACAGCCGAAGGTTAAGACACTCCTCTGTTCCCCTGCTTAATGGAGTCTGATGCCCCTCTAACTGAGCCATAGTATTGTATGCCATAATGACAGCATTTGCAGAGTACTTCAGCACAAATGAAGTTTGAATTGGATGAAAATTATAGGAGCTGGGTCTTTTTAAAAGCCTCATACAACCATTCCTCCCCCATTCTCAGCAAGGAAAGAGGGGCTATGTGAAGGGTAAAATTATCTTCAAACAAACAGACAGCTCTGTATGGGGACAACAGCTCTTAGGGAATTAGAGCCACGCTAATAACCCTGGAGTAAGGGAACACTGCGGCGTTCGCTAATGGGGAAACCGGCGCTTTGTTGCTGGTGGTTTTTCTTAAAGACATTTGAAAGAAACAACAAATACACTCAAAAGCTCCCAAATTACAGTATTGATTAGCTTTTGTCGCTGTTCTTCTGCTTTTGAAAACGTCTTTAAAGCACTTGTTCGTTTTTACCACACACAGTTTCGCACAATTAGCACTCGTGAATTAATAAGGCTGTTTAATCTGAATGTTTTTTTTTTTAAACAAGAATCTAGTGATGATTTTCAATACATTTGACTCAACAAAAATCATTATTCTTTTTCCCCCTTTTTCATGCATGTTCTTCAGAACAGACAGAAACTTTTGGAAAATAAGACATTGAATAATGGAAATTGTTACAAATGAATTTTTCATGAATGCTAAAATGATTAGAGACTGCAGTCTAAACCCCTAGACGACTGTGTTTCAATGCGGAGAGGCAAATCGGGTGTGAAGATTTGATAAATTGCACTTTGATTGTAATCTGATTACACTTTGACATGTTATCTAATTTGAAGCGACTCACTAACAAGATTTGTATTGTCTGAAGGGGATGTGTCTGGAGAAGAATACAAACAGGAAGTGCGATAGCACAAAGTGAGCGGACATTGTAGACCCTGTTGGAGCAATTATGTTCAGTATGAATTTGATATTGTGATCATCTTTTTTTTTCTATTGTGACGTACACTGCCCGGCCAAAAAAAAAAAAGTTTGGATTTAAATGGGCAAATGCTTAAAGAGTCAATGATGAAATCACAACATTTATTTCTATCTAGATGTGCATCCATATTTGGTCAAGATCTTGTATTGACAATGCAAGAGTCCAGCACTCTGTAAAGTCTCCTCCAGCACATCCCAAAGACTTTCAATGAATTTAAGGTCTGGACTCAGAGGTGCCAATTCATGTGTGAAAATGATTCTTCATGCCCCTCTTATAACCATTCTTTCACAATCTGAGCCTGATGATTCTTGACATTGTCATCCTGGAATATAACCATGATGTGTCTTCCTACATGGTTGTTTAAGAAATGAAAAGCTACACACTCAATCAGTTAGGGTTAGAACTGTTGCCAAACATATAATATGCAAGAAACATAAAAATTACTGCAATAATGATCCAATCATTGACTCTTAAGCATTTGCCTATTTAAATCCAAACAGCAATTTTTTTTTTTTTTTTTTTTTTTTTTTTAAATGAATGAAAATTATTTTCTATATACTTCAATGAATTAAAAATGAAACTCCTGGTAAGACCACAGTTAAAATATGCAGTTTTTATGGTGTTACTATTTTATGTTATTGCAAACATAACTTCAGATTCAAATTAATGTTTAGTTTTAGTTGTTGCTGTTGATTTTTATAGTGGTGCCCTCAAAGTCATATAAAGGTGAAAATGGTACATTATTGTAAGTAGACATGGCTCAGCATCACGATCACCCATAGAGCTCGCTATAAAAGACAACATCTTGCAGTCATTTTAAGGTGTTTTTTTTATTTTTTTTTTATTTTTATTTTTTTTATTAATCCTATATAAGTAATCAGAATAGAAATGTACAGGGCATGTCAGAGGTAATCCCAAAAGCTTGTAGTAGTGGACATATCTCCTAAAAATTCCCTGATCGGCTTGCAGTGCATAAATGCTTGGAAGACTAAACAGATTATTTTCTTCCTCTTTTTTCTATGTAATAATCTCTGAGGTTTTTTTTTTTTTTTTTTTTTTTTTTTTCAGATGTTGACAAGGTTTGTGTGTAACCTCAATGGCCCCTGCTGTCCTGTTTGGGATATTTAAACAATGATTTATAACTTAATGATAAATTGCTTGTATTTTTGCTTATTTCTAAATCACTTTGGGTAAAAACACATGTTAAATGAAGGCAGCAGATTCTATCTAATGAGGACCACTGATTGTCATGCCAAGGTCTAAATTCATAAATCACCTCATTCAACAAATACAGATCATGCCTGTGCTAATTTAAGATCAGATGTTGTTGATTCTGCCGTATAATCAGATTAAGTGACTCCAAATACTGCAAAACTGATCGAGAAGCAACGTTGCTTTTGTGAAACGCTTGATAAAAGCTCGCTCCCAGCGCATTAAGAGCCACGAGCTGAATATCAAATCTTTTAATATCCTGTCTAATAGTGGTGGTGACAAGCACTGGGAGTTAGGAATGTCATGGCATTTAGATAATGAACCGTAAATATTGTTTTATTAGGGTTGGGTTTGCAAGAGAGGAGGTTTTATTGTGGCAAAGGTTAGACCCTGATTTTAATGCCCTTATTATCGTCGTTAATTCCGCTTTGTGCCGGCGAGGGCGAATGACTGCTCGCTGGAATCCAGCCATGGCCGAAGACATATTAGATGTGCCAGTCAGAGGCTGAGAATGAACTTACCTCAGTTAAGTCCCACCTCTGTCATCACCTCTGCCAATTTATTCACATCTAAATCCGTTTTTATCCTTTCAGCGTGGAGTCTGACAGCTTTTCACTATCAGTTCTTCATTTATTATGAGTCCTCAACCCCATTTTAGGACTTTTTCTGGCTTTGTCACTGGAAAAATCCTTCCAAATGGTTGCCGGTGTCTTAATAGTTTCAGGTGTGTGCTTTTGTGCCTCGGTTGTGAGATACCTTGATGGCTTCTGAAGATAGTATTTGCTTTCTCTCTCTCTCTCTTTCTCTCTCTCTCTCTCTCTCTCTCTATGGGTGTGTGTATGTATGTGTATATATATATATAGTGTATTTTTTTCTACATCATCTTGGTGACATCAGCAAATTTTGCTACAATTGTTAATGCTAACATAGACATTGTTTTATCAAAATTACTAAAGTTACTTTTGATAAAAGCATCAGCAAGAATGTCTGACATCTGACCTAAATCAAGCTCAAATGGAGTTATAGGAGAATTTTGTACGTTTTCATCAATTTGCAGATTATTAAGATTATTGTGCTATGTGGGCGCTCATTATTTTTTTAAATTTTTTTGGCAAATCCCATGTTATTAAAACTGAAGTGCTACGCACAGGCTATTTAAGACAGTATTGACTTTGATTCGACGACAGATTCTAGACTAAGACGCTCTTCACCGCTCCTCAAATGCATAAAACATTAGCCTTTATAATAGTGTTTTTAGAGTAAAGAAATGCTGTACTTATTCAAATAACCAGTTCTTCATTTACCCTTGCATCGCAAACAAGCAAAGACTGTCAAAACTGTATGAGGTACTTCATTCAAGGTAGAAGTCTCAGTTCAATGTCATATTATCTTAAAATAATATTTTTTGTGCAATTTTTTTTTATTTGGTCAAAGTTTATTTTCCGATAATGACCGGCTGGTACTTGATGATACTGAAATATCATTTTTATATATAAAATGATACTTAATTCTGCATCATTGAAACACAAGCTTGCGTCGTTCAAACTTTCAGAAACTGTTAAAAATGCTCCCCGAGTGATATTGTGCTGAGATTTCTCTTTCATGTTTATCGTGTTCTCATCATCTTGTGTTTGTCCATGCAGTGTCCTCTCCTCCCCCACCATGTCTAACAGTATCTTGCTCTTTAAACTCTACCCCGCTATAAAAGTGTGATGAGCACCTTTGAATCTCTCTTTCTTCCTCGCAGAGCTTAAACTGTCCGGTAGGGAGAGTGATAGTGTGACATTTAGCCTAGTGGTACGTCAGAAATGCCAGGGCACGGCTCCATTAACTCCCAACCAAACCTGGGCTGAACTCTGATCTCCAACTCAAGTTGCAGGGAGATACAGCTTTTGTCACTGAGAAACAAGGGGTGTTCCAGACTAGTTTAGTAGACTTTTGAGTTTATAAGATATATGAATTACTTTGAATTAACTTAAACACATGTTAGACCAACAATTTTTCCAATTCCCCCATTAGTCTAATAGTGTGTGAGCAATTCCATATGGAGCATTGTTGCTGATTTGTTAAGGGTTTAAGAGTTACCTGCATGCAAATTATGTTACACACCAGGAAATGATGGGGTTACTAGAGCGGGCATTAACACAATTTTCACAATTCGGTTCATTTCAGTTGGATTATCGATATATTGGGTATTGATTAATTTGGGCCTATAAGGTACAGTACATGGCAAATTTCCTCAAGGAAAAAAAAATCTCTCTACTAATGCTGTAAAGTACACTGGGAACCTCACTTGATTTTGCACATAAGGAAGTTTTTATTATAATACATTTATTATAATTAGAATAATACATTTTTAATGACATAATTATGTTTCTACTTATTTTTTGACTCCTAAAAACATGATGAATTTAAGGTTAAGGTTTAAGATACAATGAATATGTATTAAATATTTAGCTAAAATAATTTAACTTAAAATAAAATTCTAGCTGACTAACGAGTTTTGAATGGCTATTCTGAGGTAAATGTAACGTGACTTTTTTTTTACAAGCTTTTTTTATTGATGTCTTTTGGCAGTGTACAGATTTCGGGTAAATTGTACTTTATCTTTCAACATACCTTCTGATGTTCATTGAAGCTTATTTTGTGCTGTAACTAGTAGTAAAGGGACAGAGGTTATCGGTTCACGTGCGCTTTGTGCTGCCGCTTTGTTTGATCAGCGATCTGTCACGTCACATTATAGAGCGCCAAAACGGTATTTATTGTTTGAAATTCGTAATAAAATTGAGAGAATTTGAAAGTTGTTTCATATCAGACGTAACAAAGCACAAAGCTCACTGATATCTACAATTTTATTCATTCATCAACTGAAAACAGCATAGACTGAAAGATTGATTCTTGGGATTTAAGAATCGATATCGGTTCTTCAAAATGAGAATCGATTAAAGTCGAGTAATCTGTATATTTAACCCAGCCCTAGTGGTTACTGTTATATGATTATTGTTTTGCTGTTATTTATACCAATATAAAGATATATATAAAAATATTGATAAGTTCTCTTTATTTTAAATGTCATATAAAACCATATAAAAAGAATACAATAATGACATTTCAACCTGAAATGAATGCAAGTACCTCCTTAGAGTTGGATTCAAAGTGTGGTTTTTTAAACAAAGAATCCTTGCCCCCCTGTTGTGGCTGTTAAAACATCAACAGAGACAACTGTTAAACCAGGTCCAATGGGGCCACAGCGAGACATCTGGAGGAACAGGCGATGAATATAAATGTTTGCATCAGAGCTTAAACCCCGGGCAGGACGGCAGTGCTCTCCCAGTGCCGGTGTTGTCTTAATTAAAGTGGGGGTGATGTAGCCGCCGCCACCTCCTGTCAACTCACCTCCTCTCTGGCCCTTCCTCCACCTCCCATGTGGCTCGTGACACCCCGAGAAACATCATTATCTGGGACTTGGGCTGCCTCTTTTGTTTGGCTCAGGCAACAGGAGTCCTACTTTCACTAATGGCCATTTTTTTTAAATCTTTTTTTTTTTTTTTTTTTTTTTTTTTTTTTTAAGATCAAAAGTCTGGTAAAAAAAAATAAGTTCCCTAGGGAAGGAGGTGAAGTGTTCTGCTGGCACAACAGCAAACTGTTATATATATATGTATGCTATTTATTATTGCCGTCACTGGCGTTATTCTGTGAGTACAAGTGTATAAGTTTGAATGTATGAGAGTCGTGCCTATATTGCAATCTTCTTGCTGGAGGTGAGATCAGTCGAGAGTCTGTAAATCTCTTCGATCATTTCAGCCTTAAGCAGGTCAGAGGCTAATCCATACACGCTTCTGTCAAGGCCAAACAATACCTCTAGGGATGGAAGATAGAAAAATGAAGATGATAAAAAGAAAGAACGACATCCAAATGATGGTACCGTGCCTTCAAATAAACCAAACCCTTATTATCTGCTCGGCATGATGCTTCTTGCGGTCCTTTGTTTTCTCCAGGAGCTTTTATAACATATCATTTGATCTCAAGCGTTCAGGGCTGTCAATCATTCCAAAACCAGAGATGTTGGAAAGGGATTATGCTTGCATTGAGAGAGGACAACAGGACGGTCCAGGAATGATGTAAACATTGGATGTGGAATAATCCTATGGAGCTAGACTGTGAAATGGCAGGAAACTGGGAGAGTTAAGTATCATATGGAAACATCTGGTCAGAGGAAATCCCACCACCAGATTAAACATAAACATACATAGAAACACTTCAGTTCTCATCCTAGTTCCTCTCTCAGAGACTGGTAGGAAAGGATGGTCCATGCCAACTACCTTCCTGTGCTGCTCCCTCATGACATTCCCAATCAATGAGATGATAGCTCAAACAGGGCAGAGGCAGCTTAAACTGACGTCTGAAATAATATTTTCTTATCTGATAAATAACCCTGAATATACAACAAGGCAAGCCATTTTTGATATCTTTGGACTGCAAACCGTGTTCATGAAAATACAAAGACACATGTGGAATGTGGACAGACTGCCTGTCATGCCATGAAGTAGTAACATGCTCTCTTTATTCCTCTATATATTGCATTCGAAATACCCATTGATATCAACTCTTGTTGTTTCTTGACTTCTAAGTTGTATTACCACTAGAGATGCACAATACATCGGCCAATGTTGAATGATGTTGGATATTTAATTGCGCAAATGCATTTAGATGATCTTTGTGTCATTGCTTAAATTTTATTTTTAAAAACAGTAAATTAATAACACTGATAAATGAAATCTTTATTAAATCATGCTGTGCATTTATAATGTTGTAATGCCTAAATTCACTTGTATCATTTTAAAATGAATGATTTATTTATTTTGTATAGGTCGGTTTGTGTTCTTTGGATTAAGGGGCGCACTTGGCAGAATTGGCAACATGATTAACAAATTGAGTATGCAAATTATCTCTTTGTCAAGTAAGAGTGCCTACTAGCAACCTGTGGTACAGCAATGCCCTATTAGCGAATGAAATTATATCTTAGTTCCCCTTGCGTGAATAAGGAACACTGCCCCAGCACAGTTCAACATTCTTCTAATTGGCACCTATGTTTGGTTGGTTGAGTGGCACCACAGTGTTGGACACGGCCGATGCCAGGTCTGCACTGCCCTATTGTCAGCTATGGTGCCGTAAAGGGCAACTCATACATTAGCATGGAACCAAAAGCACAGTGTCGTTTTGCATCAGTCACCTCAGCCTGGTCGTTGAGGTGAAAAGAAACATTCGGTCTTTAGATTTGTTTGCTTGGCCGTTAGCCCACTTATTAAAAAACCCCAAGGATTGCCCCGATTATTATTTTATAGTCCTCATGCATGATGTATACCAAAGGTCACAGAAATAAAGACAAAACTGAATGTTTACTCTGCTCATTGTTTTTTATAATTTAGTGAAAAATTATATTAGTGGAGAAAAGAAAATCTTACTTGAGTGCTTCTCTTTTGTTGCATTAACAATTGTTGTCAAATTATTTCAATTTGCATAATTATCAGACCCCATTCGACAGTCATTGTTGTTGGCATAATGCCGTTGCGTTTCACATCAGGTGTCACATCAGGTGGAACGAGTAATAAATTAATCTTGAGCAGACTTAAATGCACCCAAATCATCATTTACACACAGCGGGACTGTAGGACAGCCCCCTTATGAATATTCAATGAGGCAGTGCTTAATATGCATGAGTGGGCGTGCATAAGTAGTAGAGTGTTGCCGATGTAAGCAGACCGATCCAGAGAGGGGGACTGACTCAGACCTTCATGCACACACTCATACTGAATGATAATGCTTGCTGGAGAGCTTGAGCAAATCTTACAGAATAAAGGAAGTGAGAAACACTGACGAAGGAGGAGGAAGAGAAAAGAGAAGGTGTATGGTCAAGAGGGCAGCCACATGTGACAGAGAAAGAGAGAGAGAGCCAGAGGGAGGGAGCGCACTGAGTTCCTGCTCTCCTCCAAGAGAAAAACTAGATGGTCTGATCTGTCCATGATGGGGTGCAGAGTCTGTACTCTACAGAAGCCTCAAGAGCAATACAAACTCCTGTATGAAGTATGCCAGGTAACTGATCTCTTTTTTTTCTCACACAGGAAGTTGTTTGTTGGAATTAATCTCAATCATTTTATGAATAATGTATGATAACTTCAAGCTGGTGCCATACATGAATCTTAGTGGACTTTTATTTCATGGTCATGTGGAGTTGTTTTTGATAATCAAGCATTTTTTAATAATATACAAACATTTAATTCATATTTATGAAAGTATTTTCTGACAGAATGACAGTCCATATTCTTGAGTTATGTGACTGTGGTTGGGATAGCTTGAATTGAGTGTGACAGACAGTTTATGATTCGTCATGTTACAGGGTTGATGTGTGGATAGATCTCAGTCCATCTTCTCTGTTTAAAGCAGCTAACTTTTCCATTCTTGGGCTGATTGTCACTGTTGTTTAATCGCTGACCATCTATTTGGCGTGGTTAGATTTGAGCCAAATACAAAAATGACTGTTGCTTTTGTTTCTTGTTATGTGTTTGTATAAAGTGGGTTATTGGCAGATTATTGATATGCATATATATAAATTGTAATAACAACATAGGTGTCTGGAATTTTTATTGGTGAGCTCATTAATGTATTCGTCAGATATTTTTGTGCCATGTCGTGCATCATGTATGAACTGTGTCCTTGTGAGCAGTGTGTTACTGTTTGACATTGTTGTCAGCTCTGATTTAATTTCCTGTGGGTTTTTTGATCCTGACGCTTACAGCTTTAGGATGTCTGACACAATATCGCCGGGAGGCTGTAGATGAAAGCCAGTAGGGGGCCTCTGAGAACACGGCAGGACACATGCTCTTGCTTATACTTATGTAAATGTGCACCCATAAACACATTATCACAGAAATTGACAGTTATCAACCAATTTTAATTTTAATTCATTTTAATAAAAATGATATGTTCCAAAATGGGGGCTTCTTGTTGATTTAAAAAGCTCACACAAACTAAAATATGTTAATTTATTCAATTCCTGATAAAAGAACCCTAGAATCGCTACTTCTTGTGGATCTCAGGCATGAAAGCATCCAGGAAGATTGTACAACCACATTTTTAGCACTTCCTCGCCTACTAAGGGATGCATTCTTGGTGTTTGTATGGTGTGTGGAAGGTGCTTTCAGTAAATCTAATGAGTGGCCTGGCCACTTCGTCTTCTCCTTTCACTATATTCCACAGTGGCTGTTTCTCTGCATTAGCTGTTGATGACAGAGCAGTCACTATTGTGAAAGACTTCGCTTTGATCATACAGACTGTGTGAAAGCGGGACTAAAAGCTTTTTCTCCCGCTAAGGGCAGAGCGAATATATACGTGTATTTGTGTGAGCACTACAACAATAAATGGTCTCTGTTTGTTAACAACCCAACAGCCGATGTTGGGCTTCAAAGGAAACGTCAGCCTTTTCAAATCACTCCCTGTTGAAAAAAACCCCCAAAATACCCTGAATGAAATTAGAAAAGAGACAAAGACATATTGGGCCCATCATATGAGCTCTTTATTCGACCCACTCCTCTATTCGACTGCATCTGTCATGCTGCAGTCAATTACTTTTGATTGACAGGCTGTTAGTTAAGAGAACCATACTGGTTTCTCTATTGGTACTTTCATTTTGTCAGTTACTCGAAGCCGGATCATCACATGCCTGAGAAAAGATTTTTCAGACAAAGATGCTCATCCATGTTTAACATCAGATGGCGTTCGTTACACCTCACATAATACTGATGTGTCATTTGAGAAGATTTGATATTACTGTTATCTTTACTGGTTGTAGATGTTGCAGCTGTTTTTGCCATGTTTGTCTGGAGAGACAAAGAGAGACATCATTTTTCTGTGCTGAATGAGACATTGTGACATTGCTGAAATTAGACATGATGAGCAGTTGACTTTTACCAAAACAAGCATCAAACAGAGACATTTCAGAAGAGAGAAGACGTCCCTGCTGAAAGCAACAGCATAGGACGCGTTTTTTTTGTTCCTACACAGGACGCGTTTAAAACCAGGTAGACAGAGCATCGCTGAATCGTTCAATCTCTATCCCAGGCTTTCCAGGACTAATATAGTTTCATGTTTGATGATAATAATTATTAATCGGTTCTGTATAACAGTTGAGTTTTTATAACCATAATAAACATTACACAACAAGAAAAAATATGCATTATGAAAATGTATAATGATGATATTAATGTTAATACAATTTATATATTTATAGTATATTTAAGCAATTTTTTATATATATATATATATATATATAAATGATCAGTTTTTAACCTGGAAATAACCTTGAAATTTCTAATCATTTTCCAGAAATCAACTTGGTCAAAGGTCATGGCAAATCAAATAACTTTGTTCAGAAAGTGCAGCAACCACAAACAGCATGACATCATTAAATTGTATATATTCTGTATGTTATGGTATTGCATATTATTATATTTATATACATACAGTATATTATGCCTTTATGTTGTAATATTATACAATCGACAATCGTGATGGGAAAGTATATTGTTCATGTATACTGCAAAGGTATACCACAGACAGATAATGGAGTCTTTGTGATGTCCGATCGGTCCGTCTCACACAGACAGTAGGTGCCTGGAGAAGTATGTGGCAGAGGGGGTTGTTGTTTCGTGGGGTAATGTTGAGAGTGCTTTTGGCTGGCGTCGGGGTCACTCACAATTAAGGCCTGTGAGTGGCGGCAGGATGTCGCTGGGCTTTAATGAATAGAGTGAAAGACTCATTTGAAGTGTGAAAGTGATCTGTTGACTCATCCTTTCCCAGGCGCCCGCTTACCCATGTGTCGAGCTGACCTCTCCAAGCATGTGTGTAAACACACGTGTGTTGAAGATTGTGACATGGAATTGCGTTATTGCAATGGATTGATATTGGTCTTGGGGATTTAAACAGCTTTTTTGAAAATTAGATGTTATTGGGGAGATCTGGAGATTTGTCAGAATGTGTGTGGTTCATTGGATGGCATATAGAGGGGATCAGGCTTCAGACTGGGCCCATCCCCAGATAATACACACAGATCCTCTTCATTAGGATGTCTGGCACTCTCTCTCTCTCTCTCTCTCTCTCTCTCTCTCTCTCTCTCTCTCTCTCTCTCTCTCTCTCTCTCTCTCTCTCTCTCTCTCTCTCTCTCTCTCTCTCTCTCTCTCTCTCTCTCTTTTAGAGCTCCCCAGAGGCTAACTGATAGAGAGAGATTCATGGGCACCCAGAAATATTTACACAGGCCGTGTGCTCCAGGATACACTACAAATAACTCTAGACATGGGAATCTGAAATTAACACATGCCATTGCTTTTATCTGTATGACCATAAATGACGGAGTATTGCAAGTAGATTTTTCTACCCCAGAGGGTTAATCATGCTCTTCAACCTGTGTGTAAATTCTGTAAGAAGGAATTCTGATATCATGGGAGCAATTCAAGCATAAAGCTTTATCTAAGTGCAAGTATTGACATATGTGATTAATTTGATTATTTAATCAATTGGCAGCCCAAAATTGACTGTTTCTTTCTAATTATAGTGCCGTTTATTATTACAAAACTCTTGAGTTGGACATGGTGAAAGGAATAAATTCAAACTGATAACACATGACATTTTTGACTAATTCGTTCAAAAGAATCAGTTCATGAGATTACTTTTATTTGTGAATCAGACTGGTTGCTGTATGCTTATTCCTATTGTTGTCTATGTGGTCTTGAATAGTGCAATGAAGTATTGAAGTAGTGAAGTAGTGCACTGTCAAAATATTTTATGATATTCTGTTTTACTCTGATATTCTATTTCAAATAATTGCTGTTCTCTTGAAATTTCTGTTTATCAAATAATCTAAAATAGTTAGATATCAAAATATTAAGCAGGAAAAAGAAACTTACATACACCAAGCTTTACAGTTTTATTCCTATCTATATTCTGAAGGTTTTTACTGAGGGGTTTGTTTATATATAATTCACCAGAATTTAGACAAAATTGTATTCCTAAAAAAATGGTGCTTAAAGTGATTAAAAGAGATCTTCAAAATCCCCTCTGTAAAAACATTTAACTGTCATTTGTCAACAAAATGAAACAAAACTTTTGAACCTGGCTTAATCCAGTGTTCAGATTTCTGTTCTGGAAATGTTTGCAAATTGGTGC
This sequence comes from Rutilus rutilus, assembly GCF_951802725.1. Lineage (NCBI taxonomy): Eukaryota > Metazoa > Chordata > Actinopteri > Cypriniformes > Leuciscidae > Rutilus > Rutilus rutilus. Next base: position 33,257,830 of record NC_140217.1, on the reverse strand, counting down.
ATATTTAATTATATAATATGTAATAATTAATATTTACATATAAGAACTTGTAATATATATACTTGTAATACAAAAAAAATGGTTAATTCCCCCCGCTCTTTGTTAATTTGTTAAATTTGTTAAAAAAAAACATTACAAAATCTTATCGACCCCTAACATTTGAATGGTTGGTAGCGTACTTTTAACCCATTTCAGTTTTTCAGTGGCAAGCATTCATCTTGGAAGAGCAGCTTAGCTTCCACTGTGCTTTTATGTTGTATTCTGGCAACATTTGCCAAAATTCTGTGTTTAAAAACAGGTTCAGTTGGCCTATTGATTTCAGTGTAGCGGCCCCATTTAACAAAACCGCTCACAGGAAAAGAGAATTAGTCCCTGTGAAGCTACAGGTCGAGAGAAGGTCATTTTCCCCTTCAGTTAAGATAATTAGAACCGAGAGGGTACGCAGCGAGCTTGCCTCGCCATCCCCGAGTAAACTTGATCTCTCTCTTACTGTGCTGAACTCAGTGCTTCAAACAGGAGAGGTATGCACCATGTGGAGATCTAGTCTCCTTTGTCACTGATGGGCCCATGTTGGCCCATCATGTTGGTGGAGACTGTGTTTGACAGCTCCATGGCTCCTAATCTCCCTAGAAGTGGCCTGTAATGGCCATGGCGCCCGTCTGCACCTCGTGTAAGACCTTGGTTTTAATTAAAGTATCAAAACAGTCAGACTGTTGAAGCTCGGACACAGATTAGGTTTGTATTGGATGAGTGCTAGCTAATGCATTTTTGCTAGTAACTTTACACACTTTGGCAGACTTTTCACGTTCTTCAAAACGTTTGCAGAAATGAAACGTCCCCCAAAGCAAGGCACGTTTATTTATACAGCACATTTCAAACACAATGGTAATTCAAAGTGCTCTACATAAAAAGAAATTCAAAATAATCTTAATAAATCAGATGATTAAGAAATAAAATCAACAATAAAAAGTCAGAGATCAAACAATATAAATATTGATTTTTAATGTGTGTGTATGAATTAAATATATCATGCCATCCATCCATGTCGATGGATGGATGGATGGATGGATGGATGGATGGATGGTGGGACTTCATATACATCCATCCATCCATCCATCCATATGAATTTTTTTATTTGGCATCAGACTTTAATAATTCTGTTACAAAAGATTTATTTTGTTCATATTTGTGTCATTTAGTTGCATCGTCTTTTCCAAACTGCTTCCACTATCACAATCCTTCTCGTTATCCCCCTCTTCCCCTAATAAGTCTTTACATTGATGGGATGGAAAACGCTCGTTGCTGTGGGGAAATAGACTGAGCGTAGTCTAGTTATCTTAATCAGGGACAGGTCCTCCCCACAGCGCTTCCACAGCTGCTTCACGCTGTAGCAGGTGGCCGACAGTCTGCTGGCTTACATGCTAACACTTTCCTCGACTGCCATTGATGGGTAGACAAAGCATGGACAGAACATGACAAAGACATACACAAAGTGACATGAAACAGATGGAATGAGACAAATGGGCAGATGAAATGCAGACATAACATGTCAATATTGACATGTCATTGACAGTGCTGTAGACAATATTAATTTACCATAGCAAAGTAAGGACTTAAAACGAACTGTTTAAGCTGCTCACAGACCCAGTTTGACTAAACATGTTAAGGTACAGACAAAACATATTCAGCATGAAGAAGCAGAAGTTCTGTTTGAAAGCTTAGTGACGTGCCTTGCTGTCTACTGCCTACATAGGAAGCTGCCTTCTTAGACTGAATTGTAACCTCATAAATGACTGATTTGATATACTTCCTTAAGTGCAAAAGTTTGTAAGACAAAAAAGCTTTGCCAATTGGGTAAATATAATGTAAATTCTCTGAACATTTTTATTAACTAACACTAAGAAAATAAACTGTACTAGAGTTTGCTGTAATATACACAAATGTGTACAAGCAAATGCAATTCTGGCCAGAAAAAACTCAAAACACACACAAATATCAGATAGAATTTGAATTTTTTTTTTCAATGCATCTTGATTAGTATTTTTGCTGTCTATTTTATTAAAAAAAAATTACAGGGAGACGATACATAGTTTGCAGTAGATTCTCAGTGGAGAATATGAATAGATGAGCATTGTTTTGTCATTAGTCTCCATAAGTCTGGCGCAGACATGATTATGCATGGTGATGGACAAACACAGGTGTGCCCACACGTTTTTATGGACAGCTTTATTTGCACAGATGCATCAGATTCTTTGCAATTAAAATGATATATAACCAGATTAAGCGTCCCAACTGTCTTTGTTTTCACTCGTGATGTTACGTCTGCCATTTGTTCTGTCTAATGCTAGGGGTCAAATATTTTTGCTGTCTGTTTTTTAATTACACACAAGGAAATATTAAAAGCAAAGCATGTCAACCTTTATCCATTCTAACCAAAGAAATGACTTAATTCTGAATCATTTATATTAATAGACCCAATTCTGAGAAGCTAAACTGCTGTTAACATTTCCATCATCAGAGAACAGACTTCCACTCCAGAGACTTTTTATTCTTTAGAATGTGATAAGACACAATTTAACAGCATAAAATCGAGTGCATGCATGTTGGGGGGAATGGTGGCATGCTTCCCTGGTGTCCATGCTGAGTCATGAATAAAACATGCTAACAGAGAAGTTTGAACTCTCTAGGCTAGAGCAGTTGGCTGATGAATGCTGATGATGGAGCTATTATATATCATTTATATTCAGAATGAGCACTCTAAATACTGCTTGCTGTGCGGCTCGCTTTAAAAAATATTGGGGCTGCTGTGTCTTAAAGAAGTACTTTACACATTCATGGGCACTAAAAGCTTGTTGTGCAAGAGTGTGAAGATGGTATTGTCAGCATTTCTGGTGTTAGCTCTCTTTGCCCAGATGGCATAATTTGTCAAATATATGTTTTGTAACATTATATATTCCCCACAATCCCCACAGATAACATTTAATTAGAACATAAGAGTGTGTGAGTGTCAGCAATTTTGCATACATCTCAATTGTCTGCATGATATTATTATTTTATTTTAACCATACATTTAATTTCCAAACTGATGTGGGGTCGCAGTGATGCTATATTAATTTATTTTGATTGCATATATTTGGTTACATGATTCTTGTATAAACAGGATTATCTACAGATTGGTTCTAGATGAGCACAAGCTCAAGAGTGAAAGCAAACTAAACAACAGTGATTAGAAGGCAGTAACTAATTATTCACAGGTGTACTCTTTGACAGTAATTAACATTAAAAGATGAGTCCATGCTTCAGATGTTTCTGAAGTTCTCGGTTCTGCACTTCTTCTTTACTACATGTAAACCAGCTTTCTCTTCATCTCCACCACTTTGCATTCTCACAAATTCTGGATGTTCACTAATAACTTCTATATGTCTATACTGTATTTTTCCATAGGAATTCATTTCTTGTTTACCAGACCAGGTTAGGACCAGGCCCAGAAGGGATCTGGACTTTTCCCACATTTTGTTGCACTGATTTTACTGGGGACAGTTGCATTATTCTTCAAGCATATTCAAGTACCCAAAATATGGCCTTAAATTCTGCAGAAAGTTCAGTGGGAGATGATTTCATGTGAGCCTGGTTATAACCTCAAACTGCTAGTAAGGTAAGGAAATAGGTGGTAGAGTTTGGGAGACTGTATTTCCTCAAACGGAAAGTAACAGACAACTCATTATAAGAGACAGGAAGCTTGAAGGAAGTGATTTAGCCTTCTACTATTGATCCTCTGTGGATAACAGAAGGTCTCATGCTTAAACAGGATTAAGAGCAAGTAAACAGCGGCGTCTTTTAGCAGGCGTCCATGCTTATCAGGGGCATTAGTTTCCCTCTGTTTGCTGCTTAATCCACACTGAGATGGCATGCCGCAGCGTATAAAGGTTGCTGTGTTTCAAGTCAGTCAGAACTGTAAGAAGGTTTCCTCATTCTGAATGACGTAACACACACACAGACATACACATCTTCTAGACCAAATCAAACCCTGCCAGATTGCAAACCCCCCTCCCCCATTTTTTCTTTAAGACTTTTATGTTTGGAAGAAAAGAGGAATTAAGTCTCTGGACAGAACTAACACATGGTGAGAATGTTCTTTCAGGGATTCTGGGAATAAAGCCTTAAAGTGTTCGTTCACCCAAGAAATAAAAATTCTGTCATCATTTACTCCCCTCATGCCGTTCCAAACTCGTAAGACTTTCGTTCATCTTCAGAAAACAAATGTAGATATGTTTAATGAAATCGGAGAGATTTCTGTCCCTCTGTTGACGATTTGCCACTTTGACATTTCAAAAAGTTAATAAAGAGATTGTAAAGCTATCCATTTGAATTGAGCTGTTTAGTCCAAATTTTCTGAAGAGACTCGATCGCTTTATATGATGAACAGATTGAATTTAGACATTTATTCACATATAAACATTTATCAACTCACACGTCAGTTGTGGTAAACGCAAGCTCAAGCATGTTCTCTTAACATGCAAGAACCAATGAGGTTCATTCCTGTGTGTTACGCAGCATGTTTGAGCTTCAGCAAGAACCAGTGAGGTTCATTCTCACACGTCAAGCAGGATCGGTTGAGCTTCTGTTTATGTTCGCTAATCAATGTTTATATGTGAATAAAAAGCCTAAATTATGTATGTTCATCATGTAAAGCGATCGTCTCTCTTCAGAAGATTTGGACTAAACTGCTCAGTACATATAGATTAGTTTTACAATCTCTTTATGAACTTTTTGAAGCGTCAAATTGGTAGTTGCATAGCTGTCAATGGAGGGACAGAAATCGTTAAGATTTCATTTAAAAGATCTTCATTTGTGTTCCGAAGATGAACGAAAGTCTTACGGGCTTGGAGCAACATGAAGGGTGTGTAATTGATGACATAATTTTCATTTTTGGGTGAACTAACCCTTTAAGATGTCTGTCACATTTTTTATAATGTTCTTCTTAAACTCATACACCTGGTTTCACAGACAGGGTTTAGATTAAGCCAGGATTAGGCCTTAGTTCAATTAGGACATTTAAGTAGCTTTTATAAACTGCCTTAGAAAAAAAAAATTACTGGTGTGCATGTTGGGACAAAACAATGGCACTGGCATATTTTAAGATATTTTAAGATATGTCAGAGCAAGTTGCTTTCATTTAAAACAGCTCAAACAGGCATTTTAGTCTGAGACTAGGCTTAAGCCTTGTCTGTGAAACCGGGGGATAATGTGTAGAATGTAAAACATCCACCTAACTAGAGAAAACTATATCATGGGGAAAATCAGAGTCTGATTTGGTATTTGTGAAGCAGACATTGATGATGTGAAATGCTCCTGATCTAGGTTTGCATCTGATATTTCTGTGTTGTTGAGTAGTGTTTCCCAATGCATGTTTAATTTTGACATTTCATTGAGTTTATTGATATTTACAAGTAGCGGGAAAAAGGTCCAATCCACCTCACATCAAAAAGGATTGACTTTTTTTATAATTCTGGTACTAACCAGAGTTGGAGTAATGACATGAATTCATTCAGAGCCTTGATTCCTTGTGAATTACCTATAATGGTAAATATACCATGCAAATTTGTGATTTAGGTTAGTAGGGCATTTAGTATATTAGAAATAGACTGTAGTCTTGTTTAAGGCCATAAGCCAAGACCCAGATCTAGATCAAGACTAAGGATATGTTTAGCTACACTACCATTCAAAACTTTGGGGTCAGTAAGATATAAACAAAAATATTAAGCAGCATGTGAAGTTTATATTTTAGATTTAACTTTTCATATTGTGTCAGTATGAATATTCTCTCTGTATGAATTGTCTAATGCAACAGCATGTCATCCGTGAGTGGTCGTTCCACTGGGTCTGTGTTAAACAGAGTGTGAGGAGGCTCAGTTTGCACTATTCTGGTGTGTATTCCTCAGTGAGACGGTGTCAGAGGTGAGCTGTGTGAATGGGGGTCCCGGTTCCCCCCTTTCCCTTTGCTGAAGGGGCAGTGAGGCAGAACGTTTCCAGGGTTGAGGCTTTGTCTCGGGGTCGTGGGCTTCGAGGAGGAGAGGGATTCCTAAACACTTAAGTCTTACCGTGAACCAGACGGACACACAAAAAGGGATGATTGTGTTATTGACCTAGCTGATGGAGAAAGAGAGAGGAAAAGAAAATCTATACAGAATTGAATACAAGGAGTTAAGAGTTGAAAGGTAAAATAAAGAAGAAAAGAAATATTTGCCATCTTCAATAACAGCAGTTAAGTAAAAAAAAAAAAGAAGGTACCTTGGTGTGTTTTTTTCCGACATGTACCACTGTACTGATACGGTTTTATTTCTAGGTTAGCATTTACTAATTAGTTCCTTTTCAAAAATATATACCATGGGACTACCATGTGGTTTTGAAATGTACCATGGTATGAGATGGTTATGTTGTGGTACTTTGAAATATACTTTGGTACTGAAATTAGTTTATAATGGTAGTACCATGTTATCATGTCCAATAAAACATACCTTTGAATTTTTTTTTTTTTTTAAGGATTTAAATAATGTTGGAAGTACCACAAACTGTAATTACCATAATCATTCAAGGACCATACTATCTGTAAAATGAATGTACCATGGTTTAACCATCTTATACACCTCACTGTACTATCAAACCTCCATACTTTTTAAAGTTAATATTGAATATTGGTTAAAAATTTTAAAAGGCTTTTTTAGTGTTTATTTATGAAGATGGTGAATCTTAGTTTTTTTCTGTTTCGGAAGTTTCAGAGTTTGGATTCATATTGGATGTTCCAATTATCCCTCTAGCTGGGATTAGTTTTAATCCTCTTGGTTATTAGTTAACATATTCCCTCTTCAAAGCTGAAGTGCTCCGGTCCTGCCTGTTTGAAAATCCGAGAATTGGATCCAGCAGCTTGTGAATTAGACTCTATATATTTCTCACAAGTGATTTATTTATTTATAAAGGAAATAGAATGCACAGTGGATTTCAGTGGATACATTTCTAAAAGCTGTGTGAGAGGCGTGATTCTGCGGACAAGTTGCAGAAATGTTTGATGTAAAAGAATATATGGCATACAACTAGAGAAATCCATCCATGTCTCAGAAAATGAAGGCTAAACCATTATTTGAGTATTTGTATGTAAAAATGTGTGCATGCATTTGGAGATATTCACTTTGTGTGCACTAATAAGATGTTTGTGCCTTCTCAAGCATTGCATCACCCAATTTATTGTGTTTTTTTTCCTTGAATTTCATCACACCCTTGTGCTAGTGTGTGGGTGTGTGTGTGTGTGAGTGTGTGGGTTTGCATACGAGGCTGTGAATGCCTCAAGCAAAGATCCTATCAAAGCTGTCTCTCGTCTAGAAATCAAGAATGAACAAATGGGAATGCTGTGTTTGTTGAGACGGGAACATGGGGAAAATCTCTATAAGCTCTGAGATAAGAAAGACGGTTCCACCCAAGGTCAAACACCCTGTTAGCAAACACACTAACAGAAACTGTCATGCTTTTGCAACCTAATGAAGGTGCGCTAGCTGTTCGGTTTAGCTTGACTTCACATCAGCCCATACAGGACACTTTTTGGAAATAAATTATGCAATACAACAGCAGTAAAATGTATACTTTTTACTACTTGACAGCATGTTTTTGGACATGTGTTTGTCATTTGATTTAAGCAATTAATTTGTTCTCAGTTATATATTATATACACTTTATTTATTTATTTTATATCTGCATTAGAAATGATTAAGTAGTAACTCTTTACAATGGTATACATCAAAGTACTAGCATCATATGTTGCCTCCATATTGCTTCTTTGTAAGGGTAGCAAGAATTGAAATTTTGTAAATGCAAGTTCAGTAGGCCTACTGTACAAAATTCCCTTTATGTGTGCAGCTCAGACCCCATCTGGCCTTGGTTCTCTGCACTAAAAGATTGCTTTGAACCTCTTCTTTCTCATTTCTTTTCAGCCCTCATCAGCAGAGCTCTGCTCTTGATTGGTGTGTCATGCTTTGGCCCTGAAGCTCGCATTCATTTCCTCTTGTACAGCTCCCACATCATCTTCCAGGGGGGCCCTCGTCTTCAAATTACTTAGCTAAATTCGTTTCCCCTGGTTCAGTTTGTTTAATGACCCTGATTAATTAGCAAGAGAGAGCTTTCTAATTTATGTTGTTGTTTTGCTGAGTCTATCTTTGACCCCCGAGAGCTGCGAGAGGCTCTACAGACGCTTTGTTCTGTTGTAACGGTTGTTTTTATTGCTTTGCTCCCTTGAATTTGTCATCTCAGTGCAGCTTTATAATGGAGTAGTTTGTGTTATGCAGCCTGCTCAGTCATATGCAAAACTCCACACACATTAATGCTTAAACGATTTTTAACATCAGTGCTGTTATGTTTGTCCGTTTCAACAGGTCAATGGAAAGGACTTGTCCAAGGCGACGCACGACCAGGCAGTTGAGGCCTTCCGTATGGCTAAAGAGCCTATTATGGTCCAGGTGCTACGCCGTGCTCCCAGGCCCAAACCTACAGGCCCAACTGGGGAAGCGCAGGTAGTGGACATCTGCACCCAGACGGACATCACCTTCCAACATATCATGGCCCTCAGTAAGCTGCCTACGTCCTCCCCGCCTGGGGATGTGCTTGAACAGTACCTGCTCCCAGAGGGGTGAGTCTCAGACCTCTGGACCAATCAGAATGCATATCACAGATTTCAGTTATGACTGACTCCTAACTAGTGAAGATGGTGCTGTTTATAGCAAAGAGAGTGCTGAGACGAATTGGAAATGTAGCATTTACGTGCCATTGCACATAATTCAGAAGTTGCTCAACCAACCCAAGTAGAGTTTAATATACTTGTCACACTAACAGTGTTTTGGCCCAGGGCACAAGATGAAATTAAGTTGCTCTCATTTATTTGGATTTGCATTGTCCTCTCACATCTCACTGCATGTGTCCTCGGGGTTTGTCTCTCACATGTTACTGACAGGAACTTGGTAGCCAAGAGAAAATAATTGAATTGAATTTTTCCCAACACACCAAAATTAAAAAATAACTTGCTGATATCTAATTTCTGCAGATGCTTGGTTTTATCGTATTAATTATTTTACTATTAAAAGATATGGGTTGAGTTGTCAAAATAAATTATGACCGGTGTTGTTCAACATCATTTTATAAAGTTGATAGCTACAGATCTAAAATCAATTGGATGAGCCATTTAAAAAAATATATATATTTGTCTAAAGAATTTTTTTTTTAAATCATTATTATTATTAGGGCTGGGCAAAAAAATCGATTTTTCGATTAATCGTTTTTTAAAATGTGGTCGATTCAAAATCGATTCTCAAACGCCAAGAATCGATTTTTTTCCATCTTTATTTAATATATTACCCAAGTAGGTTTCCTCCACTGTTCATTGGCTTGCAAACTCCATTTTATAGCTAATGCTGTGAGATTTTATGTTAGTTTTATCTAAATCATAAAATAACCTCAACTAGTGCTGAACGTTTAATCATATCGCAATCGCGATGTCAAGCCTATAAGCAATTAGGCTATATGACGCAAAATGCTGCGATTTTATATGAAATAAACAAATTTGGGCTTTTAACACAATTAATGCAGCATCTGTTCATTTTTGGTCATCCTTTGGCTAGTGTTACATGTATTCATGTAACACTAGATCTTATTCATGCAAACGCTTTTAAACCATTCATTCGCGACAAGACAAAAAAGAGCTCGCTGCCTGTGAACGTCCTGACTGCGACACAGAACAACTTGCGATGATATCGTGCGTGCGCACAAGACAGCCCAGAATAGAGTTATCTTTCGCTCTTAAACGAACAATAACACACACAATTATGCCAAAATGTCTTTTTGTTGAGTATTTTCATAACATAAGAGCAGTCTTATGATGAACGTGAAGAGTTATGACTCTTGAGAGAACGAGGCGTGTGTGAGAGCCGCGTCTCTGAGAACAGCGGCTGGTCTTAAAGGGACAGTACACAGTAGCCACTAATTATCTCTGCCGTTAAAGTTAATCAAAGAACAAAGGGAACAGACAAAAACACTCACTGCTCTTGACTAAAGAACTTTTGTAACTTTGATTAGTCTATATATAATTTATAATTAATGCACCGCAGACTGTTATATAACTTTATTCAATTTCTGTATATGGCCTAGCTGTTAGACAGAAAGGGCACAGATAAAAATTATATGCAATGTTTTTATATGGGTTTATATGAGGATTGTTAACCTGTTTGATAAAGACATGTGACTGTTCTGACTTGTCCAATTTTCAGCATCAATTTTTCAAATCCTGTCTATTCATTGTATGCATTTGAAATGAGTTGGGTTCTGTTTTAACTGTACCCAATTGTACCTAAAATAAAAAGAGTTTAATATACAGGTTTTTAGCTCTTAATTTATTTTTATTAATTAAACACTTGAAAACTTATGTTCACTTTTCTTTTCTTTTTCTTTTTTTAATAAATATAGGATTTGTATTAAATATTCATTGAGTCGAATCGAAATCTAATTTACAATCGAAATCGAAAAATCGAATCGAGAATCGAAATCGAAAATCGAATCGAGAATCGAAATCGAATCGAATTGAGAGCTTGTGAATCGAAATCGAATCGAATTGTAACATCTGAATCGATACCCAGCCCTAATTATTATTATTATTAATAAATTAAAATATTTATTGAACATTGCTATTTTTATCACTATTTAGGTTGTTTTATAAAGCAATTATCCACAAGAAACCACATATTCCAGTGATTTACTAAGAGTAAAATCCCTTAGACGTGAGATGTGAAATTGGCACCTCCGCCAGCCTTGTAGCATTTCATAGAACGTATGTATTAATCAGCCGTCTAAAACTTGAATACAGGGTTCATTTGATAAGCACAGTGCCTCTATATTTTTGTTCTTTACAGTATGATATGGTTTGGGTTTTGTGTTTTCTAGACACTCTCCTGCTCATGAATACTTCGACCCCAATGATTTCCTCGAGGGAATGCAGCATGAGATGGAAAGAGAGGAGCTAGAATATGAGGTGATGCCACAGAATCTCTCTCTCTTTACTCCATCTTCTGTCGTCCCTGAAATGTGAAATAAGACATGCTGACGCCAGGCCTGATGCAAACTGTGTCCACTGATCTATTGGTGAATTGACTAACCATACCCTCCATTACCTCACACAGACATTGAAGTGGTCAGCTGTACCGATATCAAGTAGCCTTTTTAGCCTTGTTCCCTTGAACAGACGCGAGACAAGGATATCATTATTTACTTTGTCATTGACTTATATATCGGTGATTAGACTGGCGTGATTGATCTGAATGTACAATGAGCATAGACAGATTACACTGTAATGAGAGTGGTAGGCAGTGAGTCATGAGGGGTCACGAGTGAGTTCATAAAGAGATGAAGTTCAGAGACTTGTAACAGCAGATGCTCTGCACATAGCCCTCTTAACGACCTCTCATTGGCCCCTGAGGGCCTCCAGCAGACAGAGATCAACGACCGGGATGGGGCCAATCTGAATGCCCAACAACACCACCACCCTCCTGCCTTGTTTACCTCTTTTATTAATGCTCTCCATTTCACTTAAAGGACAAAGGAAAGATAGTTTTAGATGCTGTGAGGTAGAAATGCATTAAATGTTTTGGGGTATTTTCATACCATAGTGTAGTGTTGGAAAACATTTGTAATCATGTTATGTAATGAACTAACCAGCTTATCAAATACTTCATCAGCATGGTCACGAGCAAATCCATAAGAGCAAAAGATCGAGTTTTTTTTTTTTAAATAGTCTGAGAGATTTATAATGGACAATTATTGCTTGGCCAATCTCATGAAATTTGTCAAGAATGTTATGATTATATTTCACCACAAACCCAAAGGAAATAATAAGTAAGGAATTATATTTTTTACAGTTATATTTAAAAACTAATTAAGTCTATGTTTAGGACCAAGAAGATTTTTTTTACATTGTGACATTTCTACCACCTATTCTCATTACCACAATACAAAAAAGTCTTATTCTCAGTACTATCATATGAAAAAAAAAAACTTTATTAAAAAAAAATCTTACAAACCCTACATTTTTTGAAGAGTAGCATATGTTTCCTTGCCTAGGCATGTATTCATGTGAGTTACCTATTTACATTGACGAAGACTGATGGTGGAGCATTTGTTGGTTGGTGTAGTAGATTACAGGGGATTTTTTTGTAGTGAACTGTTTGATTGCTCAATAACAGCTTCATTCACCCTCTTCCTTCATATCTGCTGTGATACCTGCCCCATGAGAGCTGTGATCTCCATATGTATCTTGTAGATTACAGGTGTTGACACAAGATGAACGAGTCTCTGTTCATGTACGTTTGTGGCAGCATGCCGTTCTGTCGCGGCACTCTTAAATCTGGGCAAATTATTCAAATGTGTAGATCAAGACAACAGATTGTGCACATTTTTCTGATTAAACTGCTTTGTTTACACTGTTTGGCAAGTCAACTTACAAATGACTTCTGTTTTTCTATGCATTAAAATATCACTCTCTTCTTTCAGGAAGTGGATTTATACAGAACTAATGTCCAGGATAAATTGGGGTTTACTGTGTGCTACAGGACCGATGATGAGGATGAGACGGGTATCTATGTCAGTGAAGTGAGTTGCATCATGAAAATAGGCGTATTTGTGATTGTGAATGTCTGAGGCACGTTCTTTAAAACATCTGTGGTTTCAATTGTGAATCGAGTTTATAGTCTTGGTCACCAATTTTCCTCAATGTGCAGATTGATCCGAACAGCATTGCTGCAAGAGATGGACGAATTCGAGAGGGAGATCGAATCATCCAGGTTTGCTTTATTTAATTTATGTAAATCGTCTTATTCCATCATTTTCAGGCATTGTCTAAAAAAATCTCCACTTCACAATTCAGATCAATGGCATTGAGATCCAGAACCGTGAGGAAGCAGTGGCTCTTTTAACCAGTGAAGAACACCCAAATGTGTGCCTGCTATTGGCTCGACCAGAGATACAGGTCAGAGACCCTGGTCAGAGACCAAGCTACTCTACTTTCAAGGACAGCTGATAGCTGATAGCTTTTCTCCTGTCCTTTTTGTTTTAGCTGGATGAAGGCTGGATGGATGATGACAGAAACGACTACCTGGATGACCTCCACATGGATATGTTGGAGCAACAACACCATCAGGCGATGCAGTTCACCGCAAGCATGCTCCAGCAGGTACAGTAAATCCATCACAAAGTCACTCGTGGTGTCCGTCAGGAGGCATATCAGTCAATCATATCTCAGCCTGTCATTGCATGACATCTAACATATCAATCATAAATTCTGTGTCCGTCACTGAGCTGGAGATAAAGCAGGCAAGCCAGGACTTTGGTTTAAATAAAGCATGACTAGTTTAGGCCCCATTTGCACCTGGTATTAACATCTGTTTCAGGTGATTCGATCTGAAGTGGACTGTGCAATTTACATGTGTAAACAGGGTCAAATGCATCTTGATCAGGTGTCAGATCTCATATGGCTGCATTCAATTTAGTAATGTAAGCACTAATGTGTCCTGATGCATCCCAAACATTAATGAATGATTGTTTACTCTTGCCTACTCTTATAATATGTATGCCAAAACTAGCATACATGGTCATATACAAAAGGTCACATACAAAAGGTTCCAAAAAACATCCTCTAAAAAATCTGGAAAAGCCTGTAGATCTTGACCAAAAATGTATTCACCTCTTGATAGAAATAAATGTTGTGATGTTATTTCCATCCAGAGGTGCATCCATATTTGGTCAAGATCTCGTATTGAGAATGCAAAAGTCCAGCACTACTCCAGCACATCCCAAAGACTTTCAATGAATTTAAGGTCTGGACTCAGAGATGCCAATTCATATGTGAAAATGATTCTTCATGCCCCTCTTATCCCTCTTAACCATTCTTTCAAAATTTGAGCCTGATGAATCTTGGCATTGTCATCCTGGAATATGGCCATTATGTGTCTTCATACATGTTTGTTTAAGAAACGAAAAGCTACACACTCCATCAAATAGGGTTTGAAGAACTGTAACATATAACATGCTAGAAACATAATAATCACTGCAATAATGATCCAATCATTGACTCTTAAGCATTTGCCTATTTAAATCCAAACATCGACTTTTCTTTTGGGCCGGGCAGTGTATGCACAAGATATATTTTGATGGGGATGCACCAATATGGATATATTTGATATGATAACTGATAATTATTAATATTTAATATTAATATGAAGGTGACTGACATCAAATTAAACAAATCAGAGTAATGACATTCCCTGACTTGTTTTCTTTCAGAAGAAGCATGAGGAAGATGAAGGTACAACAGACACTGCCACGCTGCTCTCCCACCACCATGAGAAGGACAGTGGAGTGGGCCGCACTGACGACAGCACTCGTAACGATGAGAGTTCTGAGCAGGAGAATCTTGCAGACGACCAAACCAGCGCCTCCACCACGCTAGGCAGCCGGCGCATGCTCGCCTACAGTCAGGACACCCTAGGTAGTGGCGACCTCCCCTTCAGCAGCGAGTCTTTCATTTCCGCAGACTATGGGGACGCAGACTTCTTGGGTGACTTTCCTGCTGACGAATGTGAACGGTTTCGCGAGCTTTTGGAGCTCAAGTGCCAGATACAGAGCACAGGCAGCAGTGGAACACCAGAGCAGAGTTTGTTCTGGCCCAGTGGCAGTGTAGGTGGAGGACAGGGTGGCGTCGGCGAGGAGGGCGTCGACAAAGAGCTGGAGCTTCTGAACGAGGAGCTCCGCAGCATTGAGCTCGAGTGCCTGAGCATAGTCCGAGCGCACCGCATGCAGCAGTTGCGCGAGCAGTGCCGCGAACAGTCCTGGATGCTGCACAACAGCGGCTTCCGCAACTACAACACGAGCGTGGATGCAAGACGCCACGAGCTGGCGGACATCAGCGAACTCCCAGAAAAGTCCGACAAGGACAGCTCCAGCGCGTACAACACAGGAGAAAGTTGCCGTAGCACGCCACTCACTCTAGAGCTCTCCCCGGACAACTCCTTGCGGCGTGGAAATGAAAATCAGGCGGAGGCAGGGGCAAGTAGCGGTACATCGGGTGGCAGCAGAATTCTTAAACCTCTGCTATCGCCCGTCCAAGAGGCTTGCAGCCCCACCAGGGGTCGCCCAGCCTTATTGAAAGAGTCTGAAGCTGGAATCCAGCCCGAAGTCCGAGAGCGCAAAGTAGGTCGCCATGCCCAGCCCCAATCTCCCTACAAACACGCACACATCCCGGCCCACGCCCAGCACTACCAGAGCTACATGCAACTGATCCAGCAAAAATCAGTGGAGTACGCCCAAAGCCAGATGAGCCTAGTCAGCATGTGCCGGGACCCCGTTGCTTCTGCTGACTTGGGACCCAAGATGGAATGGAAAGTGAAGATCCGGAGTGACGGTACACGCTACATTACCAAGCGGCCCGTCCGGGACAAGCTCCTGAAAGAGCGAGCCATACGGATCCGAGAGGAGCGCAGCGGGATGACTACAGATGACGATGCCATCAGCGAAATGAAGATGGGTCGCTACTGGAGCAAAGAGGAGCGCAAGCAACACGCCGTTCGCGCCAAAGAGCAGCGCCAGCGCAGGGAGTTTATGAAGCAGAGCCGTATTGACTGTCTGAAGGAGCAAGGAGGCAGCGCTGAAGACAAGAAGGAGCTCAACATCATTGAACTGAGTCACAAAAAGATGATGAAGAAGCGGAACAAGAAAATCTTCGACAATTGGATGACTATCCAGGAACTGTTGACCCATGGTACAAAGTCCCCCGATGGGACACGAGTGTACAACTCCCTACTGTCAGTGACCACGGTGTAGGCTCTGTAACGTTCTGTAAATAGGACACTACCGATTGGGGTAGACAATCCTGCCTCGTTCAATGCGGCAATATTTGTAAATAGGAAATATGAATGCCTTGTTTGAAGGAACTTTGCCATTTGCCAAGAGTAGGTACAATGAGAGTCTCAGAGATTGAATAGAACGATGGATTTATACAAATGATTTCTTATTTGCTCTGTTCGTTTCTATATTGAGCTTGTGGTTTGAAATATTATATTAAGGAACTGATTCATGACCATTCAGCCTCTTTAAAAGTTTTGGAAAACAATACAAGGACCATAAACAACCATCAGCATTTTTTTTTATTTTTTTTTCCAACAAGTAACTAACAGTCAGCAGTATTGTACTTTTGTATGCATACATATTGCTTATTAAAGTAATGCAGATATTTAGCTTCATGGTCATCACAGAATATTTGGCATGTGTCATTATATACTTTGCAGTCATTATGACAGGGTTTTACAACAAAAACGATAACTTTGCTTTACAGATTTTAAAGAAAAGGTGCTGTTATTCCTAAAGTTCATACTTCACTCAGCTACTGTTAAATTAGACATGCATCAAAGTGAAACCATGTATTAAAATCTAAATCTGTTCATATTATTGTTGATATCAATGTTTGTTGTAGACAAAAAGCCTTTTGTATAGGTTTCCATTCTATTACAGCAAGATAATACAGTTTAACAAATCATTAGTTAGAAATGCAATTTGATGTCTTGTAAAATGAGAGAAATAATAAATTATTGTTTTATATTTGATGAGCTTTCAAAATATTGTTGTGAACTTTTTTAAAAAAAAAATATTTTTTATTTGGGTTTTTCTTCTAACCAATTGAAATGACTGCAAGAAAGGGTTCTGCAGATATGTGTGAGTTTCTGTTTGTGTCAAAGTGTGTTAGGGGGGTTATGGGTGGATGATGTCCACACTTCAGTGACCACTCGACCTCAGGGCCACTGACCCAGCCAAGCCCTTGTTTCTGCTTATCTGTCCCCAGCTGTGTGTAGCTCTGAAATGTAGAGCTCAGGTCAGTGAACAGACCTCTATCTCATTACAATCACACTGAAGGGTCTGCGATGCCACGGCTGCAGTGAGCGGCGCAGACTTCTGTTCCTAACACACTTACTAGCTCAGTCTTTTTCTGATAAACTTTGTATTTGCATTTGATAACAAAATATCAAATCGAATTAATTTTGTAGTTTGTTTTAACCAACTGTTGTCAAAGTCTTAGTGGAGGGATGTAGTTCAGAAAGTTGATTATATTATATAACCAGAAAGTTTCCACATATTTTATATAAAAATGTATCTTCATCTTTGTGCGTGCGTGCGTGCGTGCGTGCGTGCGTGTGTGTGTGTGTGTGTGTGTGTGTTTTTGAGGGCTTGAAAGGTGTGCCATCTTGCCATCAATAAGTGCCACTTATTTTATTGTCTATTACAATAACATTCATACATTTTTAAACATGGCTTAAGTGAATACTTTGTGAAGGCATTGTGTATGGAGCAAATAGGCTTTTTAGGCATTTACGATTTACCACTCTATTATCTAAACACTTTGTCAATGGAAATGTGACCGAAAATACCTGTTTCTTCCCTTAACATCCTCCCCCCACACACTCCAAAAATAACACACAACCACAGTTATGAGGGTATAAAGAATCGAAGCCACTTATTTGTCTCTTTCTATGTTATGTATATACAGTAGGCTATATAATCTACAAAAAAAAGCCCATTGTGTATCTTTGTGCAAACGTTAAGGGAATAATTATGTTAATAAGGGAGGAGAAGAAACATGCTGTCACCCTCCTCCTCTCTGTCTGCTTGTATGTAATTTATTGCCTTTCTGCTTGCCTAAAGGAGGACTGCTTATGTGATTTATGTCCACAGAGATCTCTTCACACACACTCTTTTAATAGGAGATAACAGCGTTCTATGCAAAGACAAACAAAAAGAAGCAACAGCAATCAATTCTGAGTTGTTCCCTTCCCGGGCCAGGAAGAGGGGCGAAGTGGAGATTGCTTTGATCACACTCTCTGGTTTGTTTTTATATTGGTAATGAATGAAGGTGGGCAGCGTGTGATACGGCCGGCCGTCCTCCGCTGTTAGTTTTGGAGCTCCTCTCATTTGTCTAAATGCCACGGCAAAAGAAAAGGAGAAGCTCTAGAGTAAATCGGCTGTTGACCGATAAGACCACTGTTTGCGTCCTTGGCTCTTGTTCAGCTTTGTGAAAGGAAACCGTGTCGGGATGGGTTTAGTGTTAAGAATGAGAATGAACCCCAGTGGGCCTTCTCCGCTTGGGAGATCGGCAATAGTGAGCTTATTGTTTTGTTTTTGTTTTACCACTTTTAACTGTGGTAAAATCACTGTAAGACAAGGTCTTGAGGCAACAGCAATATGGTGAAAATCACTCTTCGTATAATCAGTCTTACTTTTCGGATTCAAATTAACCAATCAAAATAAACCAATCTACCTCGCCACCCCATTTTCAACACACTGGACCACAGACACAAAAAAAAAAGACTGGACTGGCAAAAATGCACACTTGTCATTGAATATTGTCACTTTGTGTAGGCAGTACTATACATTATTTAAGGTTAACAAGCAACAGCAACTTGGCGCATTAATAGTGCCATGTAGAATGCTGTCATAAGTGTGTTTATTTACAACTACTTCAAACATGGTTGGTCCTATCAGAAAGTCAGAACTATCCTTTTTATAATAATATAGGCTATCAATTAAAAAACATTCAACCCTGAATAATTGGTCATTTTTCCGTTAAAATGAATAGTTTGTTCACGTTTCAAACCCCATGGTTTTCTATTTCACACTTCTCCAAGTCCCAAAAAGGTCACGGTACAAGATGAAAATGTGAAAACGTAGTGAATGTTAATTAACTTAAGCCTACTCATTTTTACATTGGCGTAGGCAACTGCACTTATGGCATGTTGGTTTCTTTTTGTCTGTTGGTAACTATTTGACTTTTGCTTGCTTACCATTCTTTGTTGGCAAATATACATTGAATGCAACATCACTGGCATGTCATCAAAACAACACAATGGACCAGGCGTATCAGAAGAATGAAAAAAAAAAAAATGTATGTAAATATATGATGCCATAAACTATATCATTTCTCATTTTATGCAGGTGAAATGGCATCAGACATAACAATGACTGATAGCAGGAATGTAGACTCCCATCTGATCATTCATCATATAAAACTCCCACAGACGCTCCAACTAGATGATGTCAGAGAAAACATGAAGTATGCACCCAATTCAATTAACCCCCCTCAGCTGGGCTGTGCGTTTCACCAGATCCATGAATTCTGAATAGAGACATCTCATTATTTTTAAGATGATGTAGTTTATAAAAAAGCAATCAATGTTCAGCTGTCAATGTACTGAAACATTTCAATCAGTTGAAACGTGCGGTAGGACAAGAGTTTATGTGTAATTTCCAGAGTGCATTGATAGAAGACAGTATAGGAATGCAAGAGACAATTTCAGAGTCTCAATTCAAAGCAACATAGAATTATACCTAGCCTGGAAATCCAGACCCAAATCCGAAAGATTAAGGGTCTGGCATTGAGTAAGCCAAGTCTAACTCGTTCACTGTAGCGGCCAAAGCTGTTTCAAACACCTGGTGTTCATCCATAGCCATCTTGCAATGTTTACTAATGACTTCGACGTCGCAGCGATGTCATCATCTGTTTGGCTGGCCTCTGGCCCGCCTATATCAGACAACCCGATGTGATTGGTGCAGCTCGGCTACAAGGGCATAGGTAATGAGCATCATTACTCAATGCCAGAGTGACTTGCTTAAATTCAAATTGTGCTCTCGCAAGAACTCTGGATTTCCAGGGTAAATAATACCTGGTCACACATTCAAATTTCTCTTATGAGAATTTTTTTTTTTATGTGAGCACCCATTCTTCCATAGTTTTAATAGATTTCTAATACACTGTCTTGGTGTGCTGGGGGGATAAAAAATTTTTTTGCAAATTTGCAAAGTTCTTTGGTTGGATAACCCTTCTGAACATGCTCACTGGCTCATTCGGTACTGCACAAGGAGAATTTGCATCTTGAGTCATCAACTCGGAACTAAAGTTTGATTCAGTTCGATTCTGTGAACCGGCTCGACAGGTTACATGCTTAAAAGAATGATTCGCTCAAGAATCGAACTAGTACAAAAGTCATCACTGCATTGGTAGGACTGCCACCCATAGTCTCAATCATTCTATTCTGTTCTCTAGTTATGGTATGATGTTCTTACACTAGTTCTGCCAAACTGTAGAAATAGTAGAAATCTCTCTGTCTTCAAACACAGATCTGCCACTCTTCAAAAAACTCACACTTCAGTCACACTGACCTTTTCATTGTCCATACATTCCTCACACAACTTATTATCCTTCAGACTCTGGGCAGTAGACGCAATTGGACCAGTGATTTGAACACTAGGAAGTGTGGAGGACAGCTGTAGCCTACAGCAACACATCCAACAAAAAGTGAGATCTGGTGTTTCTTTCTATGTTTTAATGAGAAGATCTATTGACTATGATGACAGACTTTGAAAAAGATGATAGGGTTGATGGTAATTGAATCACTTTCATTCTCATTTTGAAGAAACATGCCTGCCACCAATTCATTTAGCGTTGTTTGAGACAAATACTTTGGGGAATTGCGCTCAATAGTGATGCATTGCATTTATGCAATCATTTTTCAGCAGCCTACTTGTCACAGAGTGCTTTCTCCCATTTGACTACAGGGAATGAATGGTAGTGGTTTCAAAAGCAAGAAATCAACACAAGCATCACATTTCATTTTTTTGTTTGCCTGGTGGATGATGGTTTTGTTGCAATATATTATATCTCAAATGCTGTTGTGACTTTCACATCAGTCCTAAATTAAAATGAGGCCAAGTCAGAAAATATGCAATTCATGCATTTGTTTTGTGAACACACAAATGGTGAAGAATGGCCTTGACCCTGTGCATGACCGCAAGCAAAATTTACCCTCACTAGTCACCTGACCCTTGAACTTAGCATGGACTTGTTAGGTTCAAAGGTCTGTTTAGCCATGTTGTTTATGGCCTAGTATTGCAGCAACTCATAGTGCACTTTTCCCTATAGGGCTGCAGAATTCTATTCCCATGATCCCATCATTAAAAAGGCCTATTATTTGTTAACATTAGTTAATGCATCCACACCTGTTGGTCAATATCAAAATATTGGACGTGAGAGCAGTGGTGAAACAAGTGCTGTGCAATGTAAACGTTACACTCAACCTCCTGGTGTTTCTGTCACTGTTGTCTGCCGTGTCGGAACTGTCAATGAGGTGAGAGACGCTCTGCTCTCCCCGGGCAGTAGCAACTTTACACGTTGTTCCATCATGTTTACGTACCTCGAGGCATCGATCCAACCTGTTTCTTCAACATTCTCCCTCTCTTTGAGAAGCTAAACATCATGTTGAACCTCAAAGGCACAGTGCTTAATATGCCTTTCCTTTGTGTTGCTATAAGAAATGTATTGTAGATCCTTCAGATTTCCCTCCCATTGCAAATGACTTATGCACGCCTTGGTGGGCCATAATTGAGTTTTGATGAGCTGTGCCAAACAAATTTCAGTTTTGTTAAGCAAGTCAGCAAGCCAACATATTATATGATGATGCATAATACATTTTAGTAATTATTTACCCATTTAATTTAAATTTAGTAATGGGTAACATAATGGAATCCAAAATAAATATGGCAGATAAAAGTCACTAGCATGAAGTTTCCAAAATTGCAAAATGTTTTAAATCGATACATTTAGATGCTTTAAATGGAAGAAAACATGCTGAATGCACTTACTGCTACAAAAAGAAGTGACTTATGTTAAAAGGTCTTTGACAGTGTAACAATGTGGTGTTGCATCTCATTTAATTTACTACCCCTCT
This sequence comes from Rutilus rutilus, assembly GCF_951802725.1. Taxonomy (NCBI): domain Eukaryota; kingdom Metazoa; phylum Chordata; class Actinopteri; order Cypriniformes; family Leuciscidae; genus Rutilus; species Rutilus rutilus. The sequence goes on along the minus strand of NC_140217.1, from coordinate 33,235,982 downwards.
TTTCGTATGTTAGAGTGAAAGTGTTGTAGATTTACTGCCTTTGAGTGTGTTGGGAAAGAATGGAATTCTAAGGATTCAGTGGAATGTTGTGCCTTTGAAAGAGCAAGATCAGTTTGAGCACTTGCTACTGGATGATTTCGTGCTGTTTGCTAAAACCTTGATTTTGTTTTTGCGCTTTATTGAAATATTTTAAAATATGCCAGTGCAAGTTGCTTTCAGTTAAAACAGCTCAAAAATGCATTTCAGTCTGGGACTAGGCTAAAGCCTTGTCTGTGAAACGGGGGGTAAAAATACATTATTTTACTAAAATATCTGCCTGAGTTATTTATTTTATGTTATTAAGAAATATCTTTACACTAGAGACTTTCACATTTGGTGGCCTGGATCAGTGTAGCGACAGTGAGTCACTCACACATTATATGTCATGGGAGATTTGGTTTATTGACCATCAGAACTAATAATAGCTCCCTCGGGGGATGATGCAGTGCTGATGGCAACACAGCGGTTCAAAGACCAGCTTAACAGCAGCACAAGCCCTAAATCCGCTAGCTTTCTCAAAATCAATTCACTCACTGTATTTAGACGTTATTGATTTTATTGGTTTTCACTTGTCAGGTCATTTAATACCTGCCAACCTCTATTATGATGAATCTGCTATTTCACATATAGCTGTAATGGTAATGATTACATCATATAATAACCTCTGCTCATATGTAGCTTGTTTAGTCACAGTATGAGCCGCTATGCAATCACACTGGGAAATTGATTGAATGCATGAGGGATTCAAAGACTTGTCCACATGATTGTGCACTCGCTGCAATAATCAGCTCTAACTAGTGCACATGCTCAAATTGGATGTCAAGATCAGTCGATTGACCTGTTGTGTACCTTGACAGTATGGGGTTTCATTTCTCCATTGCTAAATTACAACACACTGAAAGGTTTGCTGTTACTTTTCTAAGATATTGGACTTATGATTGTAAAACAGACACACACACACACAAAAAAACAACTAAATGTGCATTAAAGGTGGTACACAGAATATCATAGAGATTTTGACTTTAAAAATCCATTTTTTACATATCTATTACATATGTTGTATGTTGCACAAACACAAAACAAAATGTTCACCAACATTTCTCAAGTCCTCATGAAAATACACTCAGAGACATGCACCTTTTTTCCTGTTTTATCAGGGGCAAAATTGCTCAAATTGCCCCCTTATTAGTCTCCCATTTACACTTTTAACAGCCTTTTGCAAAAAGCAGCATTTCCTGCACAAAATGGCTGCTAAAAGCCTAGCTGTGTAGTAAACCAGGTCCTCAGCTGCTATTAGCCTGAGAGGCCGAGGGTACATCTATAAATGGAGCGATGATGGAACATCCTCCACACAAGTCAATTAAAGCACTTCATTAGACTGCAATTCTCCAACAGAGGCCACAGGCCCACGAACCCAGCAATGATGCCAATCAATGTGTGTATTACTCAGAATTAGCCACCAGCTGTCTGAAGCAGGGCTAGATCTTAATGCTAAGATGAATAATGAGCCAGAAAGTATGGCAAAATATGAAGTGAGTTTTATGTTTGAAAGGTAGTGTCAGACAATGCGAAGGCTAAACCCTTACAAAAAAACAAGCTGATTCAAGTGTGCTATTATAGACTAAAATAGGAAAGTATACTTTCAGTCTACTTTTTATGTACTTCTCAGAAATATACTTCAAATTACACTTATGTATACTTGACTTACAGTTGTACTCAAAATTATTCAACCCCCATTGCAAATCAGGTTTATTGGCAATTTCATCTGTTTGATCAAATCAAACAAAAGTAATTGAAATAGCTCAACACAAATGTTTCAAGTGGTTTCTCCAAATTCAACTGAAAATGCAAGTTCTGCAGTCTCAAAATTATTCAACCCCTTCTTTAGTACTTAGTAGAGCATCCTTTTGCTGTTATGACCTGCTGCAAACGAGATGTATAACCAGACACCATCTTCTGGCAGCGTTTCTGAGGAATCTTATGTCTCATTCCTCATGAACAATGGCCTCCAGTTCAGTAATATTCTTGGGTTTGCATGCTGCTACCGCCTTCTTCAAATCCCACCAGAGATTTTCTATGGTTAAGTCAGGTGACTGTGATGGCCACTGTAGAATCTTCCAGGACTTATTCTGCAACCAAGCCTTGGTGGAATTTGAGGCTTGGGATCATTGTCCTGTTTGAAGGTCCAAAGAAGCCCAAGCTTCAGCTTCCTCACCGAAAAGTTCATCGCTCCACATAACAGAATCCCAAAACATCTGTGGCTTATTTATAAGATTTTGAGCAAATTGGAGCCGACTTTTCTTGTGCTTTTGGGTCAGTAGTGATGTACGTCTTGGAGTTCTGGCATGCGTTTAGTACGCGCCTTACTATGCAAGCTGAAACCTCAGTGCCAGTTGCCACCAAGTCTTGCTGCAGGTCTTTTGCAGTCACTCAAGGATTTTTCTGAACTTGCCTTCTTAGAAATCTGGTTGCTTCCTTTTTATGCCCCATCCAGGTAGTGCAACCACTGTTCCTTTAACTTTCAAATTGCAAACTATGCTTCCAACAGTGTCTCTAGGAACATTTAGTGCCTTCGCTATCTTTTTGTATCCTGTTCATTGTTTGTGAAGGGCGATGATATCTTCTCTTAACTTTTTGGACCATTCTTTTGATTAGCATGCAGTCAAACGTGACACTCAACAAGCCTAGCCATGCAGTTCAGATATTTCATATGTTCTAGCTCAAGCACACCTGGTGCAACTAATTAAGCCCTTGATTAGTTGCACCAGGTGTGCTTGAGACGACACCTGTTTTGCAGATTTGTGCTGTTCAGGGGGTTAAATCATTTTGAGACATTAAAAGTTGCATTTTCAGTTGAATTTGGAGAAACCACTTGAAACATTTGTTGTGTTGAGCTATTTCAATTACATCTGTTCTAACTGTTCATTGCAAACATGCGCTTTTTCTGTCGGTCTTAGTACACGATGTAACTACAGAAGAGTCAAGTTTTAAATAAAAACTCTTAAAACTCTTTGGTCATTTTTTTTTTTTAGAGAAATGCTAACGGTCTAATCAGATTCAATGATCTATGCAAAGCTATGCTAAAAGTGCTACCGGCAGACCCGGAGATCGGCTGAATGGATTCGAAAACAGTAAACCTTAACTGTTTAACTCTAAGGATCTAGAAGTTTTTTTTATTTCCCAAAAAAAGTGGAGTGTTCCTTAGAATAATTCAGTCCAAGTGTGAGATTACACCTGTAAATATAACAAGTACTGCAAGTAACTTACCATGATAACAAGATTCTGTCAAAACAAGTCACTACAATTATCTGGTATAACTGTAAAACTGTATAACATATTATCGACAAAATATAATGACAGAAAGATTCTGAAATATTATATTTGTGGAAGACCCCGTTCATTTATTTATTTAGTCAGAAACTATGGTTACAATGGTACATTTTTGTAAGGGTTTATCCAATAGGACCATGCATAATAGGCAGGGGACTTTACATGACAGGCATTTTGCCACCAATTCCATCTCGTAACTACCCTGTAAAGAGTTGAGCCAAGAAAATGGGCTTGGCAGACTGTGTTCAATATGTTCCCTCACCTGTTTATGTGGAGAAAACAGATGGCAAAAAGCAGATGTCGGATGCATTTTGCAATATGAAAGCAGTAATTTTCTTGTAATTTCTCTCGCCAAGCTTCATTTCAAGTCTCAGTAGAAATTACAAATAGCACACGTGGGAAGATTTGTAAGTTATTTTCCCATTTAATGATATATCTTTAGATACTAAAAGCTCATCCATTGGCTCTGCCTCATCCTTGGATATGAAGTTCAGAACGGTCATGGTCAATGCCTGTCTGACAAGTCAGTGGTAGTTCAAATAACATTTGCCTGAGAGCAGTGTATTTTTTCCATCACACCTCTTCAACAGTCTGGCAATTCCAAGACTTCAAGCTTTGTTGGGGAACTGCACTTGACAACTCATCCCTCCACACGGTATAAAAAAGAATGATGCTGCTCAAACAAATGAATATTCAGCAAGAGGTTAAAATGTCTCGCATAAATACTAGAACTGCCATACGCAAACACATTTCGTTCCACTATCCGACTTCCCTTTGCCAATTGTCATTCATGTGCTGAATATGACACACATTAAAAAAATCCCATTCATCAAGATTAAATGTAATGTAAAAATTTACTATATAACTGACCATTCTTTGACTGGTCACTTTGCATGCTGCTCAAACAGTCTCTTGCTATATAATTGGTGTTTTTTGTCCAGGATCAATTGGAAAGTGGAACAGATTTGACTTAGTCTAAAGTCTGGCTACACACCCTTTATCCTTTAACCAAGTTCAAAAAATCACTAAATTTTTTGAGTTTGCAATTGCTCCCTCATTTCAGCTTTCACATACTTTAAACAGCTCTTTAAGCTGATGGCCACGTGGGAGTCTCAGCTGACGGTTGCATTGGACACGGTGCCCACAGCATTTGAGCAGTCATCGAGACTTCATGCCAGGGAGAAGGATAAAGGGGAAGCGGAACAGAGGACGATGGCATCCCATATCTACAGCCCTGGGGCTGTCAGTCGGTCTCCTCGTTCTGGGGAGGGGTAAACCTGTTAGGCCTGGCTGGGAGACTAAACACTACCCTCTATTGGATGACACAGAGATTGTGCATGGTGAGGCTTGACCCTCGCTTGAACCATGGTAAAGTTTACAGCAATGAGAACAGTGACCAAGCAGTGAACTTCCAATCTGATCCGATCCAAGTCAATCCAAAATGCGATAATGTGCATGAAGGACATAAGCTACTTTTCATTTTGGAATGAAATTATACAGGATGGGTTTAGAATTCTTCGAACTTGTTTTCTTACATCATGTTCTTGTTCTTCCATTCTTAAATCCAGATTTTGAGGTCAACATGAATTGCCGTTTGCAGTTTTACATGCAGAAGTTGACATTTCTTAGTGAAACAGGCTATATGATGAGGGGGAAAAAGAGCAATTGGCACTGAATTAACTGGATCGTGAATTAGGCATAGCAGTCCAGGCTGAATTTGAGTTTGCTAAGCCAATGCATATATATATATATATATATATATACACTGCTCAAAAAAATTAAAGGAACACTTTGAAAACACATCAGATCTCAATGGGGAAAAATATCATGCTGGATATCTATACTAATATGGACTGGGTAATGTGTTATGAACGAAAGGATGCCACATCGTTTGATGGAAATGAAAATGATCAACCTACAGAGGATTGAATTCAAAGACACCCCGGAAATCTAAGTGAAAAAATGATGCAGCAGGCTTGTCAATTTTGCTGAAATTTCATTGCAGCAACTGCAAATGGTACTCAGTAGTTTGGTATGGCCCCCACGTGCTTGTATGCATGCCTGACAACGTCGGGGCATGCTCCTAATGAGACGACGGATGGTGTCCTGGGGTATTTCCTCCCAGATCTGGACCAGCGCATCACTGAGCTCCTGGACAGTCTGAGGTGCAACCAGGTGATGTCAGATGGACCGAAACACAATGTCCCAGAGGTGTTCTATTGGATGTAGGTCAGGTGAGCGTGGTGGCCCTTCAATGGTATCATTCCTTCATCCTCCAGGAACTGCCTGCATGCTCTCGCCACATGAGGCCGGGCATTGTTGTGCACCAGGAGGAACCCAGGACCCACTGCACCAGCATAGGGTCTGACAATGGATCCAAGGATTTCATCCCGATACCTAATGGCAGTCAGGGTGCCATTGTCTAGCCTGCAGAGGTCTATGCGTCCCTCCATGGATATGCCTCCCCAGACCATCACTGACCCACCACCAAACCGGTCATGCTGAACGATGTTACAGGCAGCATAACATTCTCCACGGCTTCTCCAGACCCTTTCCTGTCTGTCACGTGCTCAGGGTGAACCTGCTCTCATTTGTGAAAACCACAGGGCACCAGTGGCGGACCTGCCAATTCTGGTGTTCAATGGGAAATGCCAATCGAGCTCCCTGGTGCTGGGCAGTGAGCACAGGGCCCACTAGAGGACGTCGGGCCCTCAGGCCACCCTCATGAAGTCTGTTTCTGATTGTTTGGTCAGAGACATTCACACCAGTGGCCTGCCGGAGGTCATTTTGTAGGGCTCTGGCAGTGCTCATCATGTTCCTCCTCGCACAAAGGAGCAGATACCGGTCCTGCTGATGGGTTAAGGACCTTCTACGGCCCTGTCCAGCTCTCCTAGAGTAGCTGTCTGTCTTCCTGGAATCTCCTCCATGCTCTTGAGACTGTGCTGGGAGACACAGCAAACCTTCTGGCAATGGCACGTATTGATGAGCCATCCTGAAGGAGCTGGACTGCCTGCGCAACCTCTGTAGGGTCCAGGTATCGCCTCATGCTACCAGTAGTGACACTGACCCTAGGCAAATGCAAAACTGGTGAAAAACAGTCCGAAAAGATGAGTAGGGAAAAAATGTCAGTGGCCTCCACCTGTAAAACCATTCCTGTTTTGGGGTTTGTCTCACTGTTGCCCATCTAGTGCACCTGCTGTTAATTTCATTAACACTAAAGCAGCTGAAACTGATTACCAACCCCCTCTGTTACTTAACTGACCAGATCAATATCCCAGGAGTTTAACTGACTTGATGCTATTCTCTGATTAAAAAGTGTTCCCTTTATTTTTTTGAGCAGTGTATATATATATATATATATATATATATATATATTCAATTACATATTATTTAGACATTTATTTAATAGATAAGTGACGAAACTTTTGTACAAATGTTACATTTGTTAGGTTGATTGGGACACTTTTTCCCATTGAGATGACTGGGAATTGTTCACAATTAGACCAAAAACCTGCATTAAGAAAGCAAATATTTAATATAAAGGACTTTAAATTCAAAGAACTGTGGACATCAACTAACAGCCCGATGCATTCATGATTTTGCATTTATTCTTTGGTCCTCATTTCTGGATAATGGCTTCTGCTTTAGAGTATGAGATGTGCAGAACCACTTCACCACAATGACCTGTTTCGAACTTTTGAACACTTTTCGTCTTCTCTAAGTCTCAGACACTTTTAACATGTCCTCTGTTGGGGATAAAAAATTAGACATGCCTCTTATGAAGCCCACATGGTAACTGCAAATTATGACTTCGGATCAGAGACGGTCTCCTTGGTTACTTCAGTACCAAAGACACCAGTGAGTGAATTATTAAGGGCTGTAAACCCTAATGCTCAAAATAATCAATTGGTTTCAGTAGGGTTAACTTAAATGAAACTAATTAACTTTTAGGAGTATTTAGAGCTTTCTTTTTCTTTCAAGTTCACAAAATTTACACATTTTAAGTAATCTAAATTGTTTCATTGTTTTGAGTTGTATGAACTTGTTTCTTTTAATTTAGACTAACTTAAATTGAACAGAAACTGGGCTGGGAGTCCTATTTCCCAGCATGCTTTGCCATGACACTCTAAAGGGAGAGTAAATGCTCAAATGAATGTGAAGTGGGAGATTTAGCACTGTTTAATGTTTTGCTATGATAATTTAAAAGAGTTTCTGTTATGGGTTTTTTTTCAGGGGTTACCATCATGGTGATGAGTTTGGTTTGAGAACAGATGTTAAATATTCTATATTGCCTTAGCATTAGCAAAGCATAGCAATTGCTGGATGAGTATTGTTGTGTTACCAATTAGCAAGTTAACATTTACTGAATTAGCTAGTTAAAGCTAGCCAAGTTTCCATTACTAAAAATATTTAAGTTGAGATTACATGATCATTTTACATGATTTACATAATGAATTTGCTTACTTAAATATTACAAGTTAAGAGCAATTATAATGTATGAGTACAAAATACAATTCTTAAACTTAAAAAATATATATGATTATACCCCAAATTTGAGTTTTGCCAAATTATTCGGGTTTGCAGTGGGTTCAACTGTTTTTAATGTTGAACTTCACATATGTTGTTTCACCTTCTAGATTATGCTCTACAGAGGTGCATTGTAAGGAAAGCTTAGAATCAAGCTCCAATGTCTGGCCACCAATATCCTGTCACTGTGCATCAGCTGCCACCCATTGACAATAACATTATGACTGGCATCTGTCTTGAGCTTTGTAAATAACAGGCACTTCACGGGTTATTAAATCTCATTTCGAGTTATAACATGGGGGCAGACCAACAATTACAATAAAAGAGTGCAAGAGAAAGTCAATAATTCTCACATTATCTCAGTCAATGCATCAGCTTACTAGAAATGAGCAAATGTTGTGTTTTAGACATAGACTGTAAGGTTTTAGATCATGTTTAGCATATGGTTTTGTTTTCTCATGCAAATCTTACATTACTGGGGTTGTTTAAACTCTTATCCCTTTATCCTCAAGTAATGAGACTGGGAGTCAGCACACAAGGGTTGATGTTAATTGTCATATGCTGACAGAATATGATACAGCTTAGGGTACCCATCACTTCACTTCATGAAAGCCTATTTTTCCGATGCTTATCCTAATAACAGTTAGGCACATTTTACCCCCCACATTTAAGTATTTGATGTACAGCTCTTAATGTTACAAATACATTTTTAATATATGGTATGCATTATGGTAATGTCAATAAGAAAAAAACACTTAAAAATAAAGGTTCCAAAAGGGGGATTTTACAGCGACGCCATTTTAATAGTGTATAGTCTGAAAGATAGGCTTCATTTTTATTTAAATAAATACATTTCTTTTGATTTTGGGTTTAAAATGACCTGGACATACAGCCATACTTCAGATTTCACCTAGCCTATATACAAAATGTTATATTTTAGAGCCTGAAATAGTAGTATCTTTTAGCTGATCTCCTCGAGTACACACAACACAAGAAATGTCTTAAAAGTCACTCGACTTCATTATTAATAAGCTTGGGTCCTGGTCTCATGGATCAAATTACAATTCATTTACTTAAGACTTGTTTCTATTCCCACAGCGTGCAGGGTTATTTCCCAAGAGACGGGCGTTCAAAGACGTCAGTTAAACGTAACCTCTCACTGCGCATCACGGCAGGATTTAGAAAATCCACTTTTTATTTCCTCCGAGAGGGCTGGGTAAATTTCAGTAGCACATACTCATACGACCTCTGACATTATCCAGTCAATACGAGCACAGGTAAGTGTGAGTTCTGTTCTGAGTCAGCAGGAGCCTGTTAGAGGCATATGACTATCACACAAGAAAAGGAAACTTGTATTTGGGAAATGAAGCAGAAACATTCGTGCAAGAGCTTAGTAACAGCAAAATGAATTAGCATGCATTCATTTGAGGAACATGATTAAGGATTATGAAAAGACCTGGATGAAAGAATAAGAGACGTTATGTAACGATAATCCTCCTATGAACAACATCTCTACTAGTTTGTGGTGCTTACCAAGTATTAAACTTTGTTGTAGAACTTGCCCGTAACACAAACTGTGAACATGGCTGCATCAAATTGAGTGGTTTGTTGAGGAGAGTTGTGTTATTTATCTCAATGATCTTTTGATGTCCATAAAACAGGCAAAACTTACATTGAAGAAAGGACCCAAGTCATATCTAGAGACCAGAGTATCATGAACACTTGGAGGGCTCTTTTGTCTTGGACCAGTAAGCAAGCCCCTACCGACCAAAAAGCAAAGCAATATAGGTTCATGAGAACACGTTGGCAAAAAAAATTAAAAGGTCTTCCAAACATTTAAAACAATAACATTTATTGCTTCATCTGAATACTGTATTGAAACCACACGCATTCAGTAATACACCAAAGAAAATTATACATGGATGCACAAAAGGCAGTGAACACAATGCTCTACAAAACACTACTTTACAGAAATTTAAAAATTCTAAATATCAAAAATCGCACAGCTGCAAAACGGCAGCCAGCTGTTATCGGTGGGACAACTCAGGGTTGGACTGTCACAAATGACATTGTAATTGAGCTAGTCGGAGCAGTCAATAACCACCTGCCAAAAACAACAAATGAAAAACAACTTCTCATAAAACAGGAGATTGAAATGTTGGTATAAATTAACTTGAATCAGGAAATCAGTTTAAATCAAGAGGTAAATGTACCTGACATAAACCACTTACTTTCAATGCAGCGCAGACTGCACAATAATACAAAAGCGAAGGTGGTAGCGTGTGAGAAATGAGATTTTACATCCTGTCAGTTACACACAAAGGACCAGAAAGAAATGATGTTACGCTAGGCTTGAATCATTTAACAGAACAAAGATAGCTATGGCTTGTATTTGCTTTGAACATAACTGTAAAAGCAGCCAGGTATGGTTCTTCAGAGAGAGCAAGATGATAAACTCCATTGCCCTGATGTTTGACACTGTGACTGAAATATTAATACACCAATGCAGAGACGACACGTCCTAGCAGGTGTCCTAAACGTAGAAACAAGACTGGATACAGATTAAACTTTATCCTTAAAAACTAAAATGTGGTTAAATACAAGTCAAGCTTTAACAACAGCTGAGACATGCTGTCATTTACAACAAAATATTTCGTCTCTGAAACGCATATTATAATAGAAGTCTATGGGGAAGCGACATCCTCTTTTGCTTTTTCTTACTGAACAATGAGTCGGAATTATTTCCTGTAGTAACTGAAAGAATCCAACAGCTTTGTCAATAGACTTCAACTTGTATTTAGCCATGAATATTCTTTTAATTAGCCGTTTAGTGGTGTCAGAGTTGGACACCAAAGAACTTCAGTCGAACCGCTTTGACAGACTGGCAGAAACCGATGACATGGATGAAACTAAAGGAAAGAAACTGTAAAAAAAAACAAAGAGAGAGTTTAAAACCTTGACTTCAGCAATAAAATCATATGTACATCTGCATAAAGTGTCCGTTTGGGAAGGTTGGAGAAGTTAGGTGGACTCTCGACCAAAAGGCGCATGGTGGTAGATTGGGTGTTGCTTCTGATGGCCTTTGTGGAAGGCCACTTAAGTGTGTGCCGTTTTAATCTCCACAAAAGAACGCAGTTATTGTTTAGGGCAGTAGTCTGCAGGCTTTCAGTCCTGCTCCATAGGCTCCTCCTCTGCGCTCTCTGAGTCCAGGGCCCCTGACCCGGAGTCGCCCTCTGTGGGTGACTCTACGCTACTGCTGCTGCATGTGGGTGCAGAGGCATTTTCATCAGTGCTACTGCTGCTGACCTCCTCGCTTGGCTCCTCCCCTTCTCTCACCTCAGGGCTAGAGGCCACACCCGCCGGGGCTCTCTGCTCTGATTGGTCCATATCACTGGGCTCTTCTGAAGAGTCATCTGAGCCACAAGGAACCTCTCTCTCAGTAAAAGACTCTCTGGAATCTGCGGCGGGACACTCAGGCTGTGTGCTGGAAGGCTCTACGTTAGCAAAGAATAGAATACATTAGAGCATTGTTTAGCGTGTTAAAACCCCAAAAGTGGAGAAACAGATTACACTACCTTGGTCCTCAGGGCCTTCAACTGAAACATGAGGTTTACTTTCCTCCTCTTCTTCACTCCCCTCCTGCAACATGGATGACGGTGATTCGGCATCCTCCGACTTATCTGAGGAGCTTTTGGACGACGTAGATCTGGGTTTCTCGACAACCTGTTCGTCTACATCTTCATCCTCATCTTCTTCGTTGCCATCCTCGTTGAATTTGAGTCTCTTTACTTCATGTTCCTCTTCCTCCATTCCCTCATCTTCCTCGTCATCTAAGTGTTTGTTTTTAACAGAGCTGCTGAGAGGCCCACCAATGCCTGATACAGATGTATCACTGAAACACAAAGATATATTCTGTATTTCTCTAATGTAAAGGACATTTTGGGCTGCTGAAGTTCAAGCCGTTTAATTACTCATCATGTGAGAGATAAGTGAACATGTTCATTGATTTAACCATCAGCATTTTACACAAACAAAATCATGAAAGATGAGATATGATGGCAAACTTCGACTACCTGGCTGTTTTGCTATGTCCTTGTGGTGAGTTCGTCTCTTTGTTTTCTGTACTGTCCGGAAGGCCGTTTGTGGCCAGCGAACTGGCCATGGAGTGTTTCTGTCGGTTTAATGGTCTGGGTGTTCCTGGACCATTCACTTTCCTGTAATATACAGGAAAATCAAGTTAAGCTCTTTTTCTTTTTTAAATGACTGGTCCTAAGCTAATTTTCCTAACCTCTCTGTAAAGGCAGATGTGTTCCCTGGCAACATGACTCCATTCATTCTGTTGACACCACTGCAGCCATTTTTCCTACAAAGGTCAAAAATAGCTCTTCATTTGTCTACAGTAATTAAAGATAATCCAGGTGATCAAATTAAGATGCAGCAGCTTTATGATTTTAATATTGAACAGTAATTACTTACTCAGATGTAGGATAAATGCAACTGACCACCATCACATTCTGATAAAGAGAGAGAGAAAAAAATAAAATAAATCACTATCACATAACAAGCAACATAAATTCTATATTTACAACCTACTTGGGTGAAAAATAAATAAATAAAAAGCATTTAAAAAAAAAGTAACTTCTTGCTTGTATTTCTTTAAGATGTGGACCTTTTAATGATAATCAAATCACTTTTAAGCACATAAAACACATCAATGTGTCAAAGTTCCTCAATCACATTATAATATAAAACCTATTTAGCAAACATTGAAGAGACACACCTGCAAACCAAATGCAAGCGACCATGAAATAAACAGAGTACCTTTATGGAAGTCAGAGATAGCATGTGATAATATCCCACATCTGACTTCAGATGGAAAGTAGCAAAACTACAATAAAAATGCAAATACAAAGAAAACATACTGGGAACATACGGGGAATGTCACCCCTATAAGAGCATGGTGAAGAAGAAGCCTCAAAGTCAGCCGGATCCAGGCTGTATCCAGATCAGATGGTGGACCTGCGCCTAGACATGACCACAACGCATGATGTAGTCAGCCGGATCTGGGCCGTATCCAGATCAGATGGTGGACCTGCACCTAGACACGACCACAACGCATCCCTGAAGTGTCAGCAGAGACTGTGTCAACTAGACTCTCCCCTGTGAAGTCCTCATCAACACGACAGCCAGTGGCACTGATCCTCAACAAACCCGTCTCCACAACACGTGATGACTCCGATCTTCTACCAGATGGAACTGATTCTGAATGTTCTGATCCAACCTGACTTCTGCCCTATAATGCTGCCTGAATCATAATCATACACTGTTTGTTCGTTGGCCAGAGGAGAACTGGCCCCCCCGACTGAGCCTGGTTTCTCCCAAGATTTTTTTTTTTTCCTCCATTCTGTCACCTGAGTCTTGGTTCCTTGCCACTGTCGCCTTTGGCTTGCTTAGTTGGGGACACTTATTATTCAACAATATTATTGATCTGCATTGACACCATTAAATGAGAACTGAACTGAGCTGGACGATGACATCACCGTTTTCTCCAGAGCGGCTGTATATTTTAACTAAATTAATAACTTTTTTACAACAAAAATGAACCATCACTGAACTTACTTAAGCTGGACTACGACGCTATTTTCTTCTAGATGTGCTGTATAGCCGAAACAAACTTTTTTGCATTATTTTCCTGTCATCACTGTAAAGCTGCTTTGAAACAATCTCTATTGTAAAAAGCGCTATATAAATAAAGGTGACTTGACCTGACAAAAGTATTTTGTAGCAAGTGCACCATTTGTATTAGCCTTATTAGTTCTTAAACTGAATAATGCATCACGCACTGACCTTCTCTACCCCCCTGAGAAACTTCTCTGTTCCTGTGTAGTTCCTCTTAGGTTCCGTGAGCAGCTCGCACAAGCGCTGGATAGTAAATGGGATCCTGGATAGAGAAAAAAAATATTTGAATAATATTTGAATCAGCTGGTGAAATCTCCATAACAAACCACAGAGAACTAGTAGCAAATGTTCTCCACTCTATCCTGACACACAAATAACAAGGAATGATGTAGGCTTGGTTATATTCAACAGCCAGAAGATGGCACACTTGCTCTGGGGTAAAGAGACAGGCTTGCTCTTTATCCAAAACAGCTTACACTTATTACAAGGACAAACCCCAGTGCCTTTCTAAAAGTAAAAGGGTGATAGCACCACACAATGCAATTAATTAAGAGTATTACTAACCCGTTGTATCCATCGACAATCTTAAGAATTCTCTCCTTCATTTCTTCGAAGGGAATTGACTCCACGTTTGGGTTGGCAGGCCCTCGTTGCTCTGGGGCCGACGCTTGGAAATCCTCCATTACTTTCTCCAGTTTGAATATGAAATAGCTTTTAAACTGAGACCAGGACACCCTGGAGAGGTGACAATATGGAGCATAAGTAACTCAGTCACACAGACAACTATAATTTGTAAGGCACAAGATCCGCCGGTCATGATTCTCTATTATAGCAACCAAAATAATCTGCATGAAATGTTCGTATTTGAAAATATTAAATATGTGAGATATTATTATATTATTACATGAAACTAGCACAGCTATGTAGGATGAAAAAAAGCCACACAGTTCAGAAATCATTATGCATAAAATATTTCATCACAGGACTCAATGCAACAATCCCAAGCAGGTATTTCAGAGACATAGATACATTCGATCTCTCGATATGCATCTGACTCACAATTACTTCGTGAAATGAAGGCAGGTCGTCTAAAGCAGATCTAGTCGATAAGGACAAGGTTCAGTGTGTTTTGGAACAAAGCCAAAAGTGCTGCGGTGTTATACTAAACCACTTTGTGGGGTTACCCAGAAAAGCAGTGATGATTTTAAACAAACCACTAAAAACAGAGGTCACACAAAGTAGTTGAGGTTTCTGTGCCCCTCTTAGATCAAGCACAGATATCTGGAGGTACTTACAGGGTTTCCCCAGTCTTCGCAATATGGCACAAAAACTGGTCCAACGGCGGAGACGCTTCTTTCTTCACCTTCTTGTCAAAATCTACAGAAAACACAATCGAATTGTCAATTTCATGTGAATATCTGTAATGGATGCAATCCGATCATCTTAGTTCTGGAGTGCATTTAACTGCACATTCTAGTTCTCACCCTATATCCAGTTTAATGAAAAAGGGTGCATATTTGAATTAGCTAATAGTTAACTACAATGCACCAGTTTCTAGTTTTAGGTCATCTACAAGTTTCAAATTTAGACAGCATTTTCTTTTCAACAACTATTTAGAGCACTCAGAAAATAACTAAAATAGTCTTGGAATAGTATGTATGCTTTTATGAAAATTATGAGAAAATGTATCCTAAACATCTGGTTTCTAGTCTTTAGTTCAGTTTCAAGTTCCAAGTGTGATATTTGATGGCACCATTCAAGAGAATAACTATAACCAGCCCAGCCCTGAACTTTCATTAAAAATATGAGAAAATATGAAATCCTTTTCCTGACACTTATATAAGAGATAATACAGGTACAATAAATCTGAACTTTAGCCTATGCCATAATAACTATTTGCACTACTATACGACAATAAACATAAACACACACACATAAAAAGATAGCTGATTATGATTATTTACGCTATAAGCGTAGAGTTGAGAGTGCAACTTTAGTTATTATAAATGCCCTCAAAATCACGTTATAAAAGGAAAATAATAAAGAATCAAGCTTTATTTATTCAATTATTATTGGTGTTAACCCTGGATAAACCGATGTGTAATATACTTGAATCAGCTCTATATCATGCCAAAACACTAACTAGTTATCTCAATTGTTTATTAACGTATTACTTAACTATCCCGTCATTTTTAGGCAAATATTACATAAGTCATAAAGCAGGAGGATGTAACCTGTTCATCTACTCGTAACACACAACAGACCTCGAAAAACAGTAAAAGCCATTTAGCCACAGGCCATGCTAACATGAGCTAACTCACATTACAAGCTCATAAGCACATATAACTCCTCTCTAAACTCGCGCAGACCACCTCAACACACACAATCGGGTACCTTTAAGAGCTTCCAGAAGAGTGTCTATCTCCATGTCTGTGTTGTTGTCCCTGTCTCCAACTGAAAATCGTGAGCTGATGGCTGCTGTTGAGCTCAGTGAAGAAGAGGACAGGGGAAACATTTCAATATGGCGGCGACTGCGACGTCACTGCCGGTGTGGTATAGAGATCAGTCCCAGCTGTCTGCGCCTCAAAATCCAGTCAGCTGCCTACCTAAACATAATTTTAGTGTTTTTGTGAATGTGAAAAAAAAAAAAAAAACACACACTTTGTGAGCTGCCTACGTAGACAGTTTTGAAGCACAATAGGTGCGTTCCGAGCAGTGTTATAAATGCTTTGAAAGAAGGGAGCTCACGGTTTTAAACTGTCTCAATGTCTTGTGCAGTCTGACTGGAATTATTAGCCTCTTTATAATTATAATTGAACGCTCATCTCCCTTACTTTTTACTATAGTAACCACCAGCCCACCAAAATATCACACAGTGACAATGTTTATGGTTTATATCTTTTTTAAATGTTAATGAATAAATCTTAATAAATCTTGCCTAAACATATATTGTCTGACCAATAGATTGAAATGTGATTTTTGTTTTTTATAACATAAATATAATGCAAAAAGAATTGTAAGACAAAGTCAAATTAATATTAAATGCATATTTATTTATTACATTTCTGACATACACACTTCTGTATAAAAGGACAATAATACATAATAGAAGACATTCAGAAAGACAGAAAAACACACTTGATACAAACTTGACCATCGCTGGTGCATCTCTTGACACAGAGATAACATGAGATGTATAATAGTCTCCTGAGTTTCCAGTTAAATAAATCCCATCACTGATCCCAGACCAGTGACAGGAGGCTGGAAACTGGTCACACATATAATTAAGCACATTGTGCTAAATGAACGTCAAAACACACATCAAAACACTTACAACACACTTTCCCTTTTATGTTTGTACTTTCACACAAAGTCAACAAACAAATTAAAAGGCTGCGATTACACAAACTTAAAATGATTTTAGAATGTAACATTAAAAAAAAAAAAAAAAAAAAAAGGGTAAACTGATCATACTGGGTCCAAAGAGTTTGTTTTGTTAAACTAACCTTGTTGCCATTTTTAACTTATCTTTCATATTACTTTCTCCAAACTCAGTATTTGTTTAAAAAAGTGCAATTAACTGCAAACTGTACATCTGTGTATTGTTTTACGGTTTTGTTATAATGTTGTTTTTATTCATATTATACTGTCATGATGTACAAACCTTTCTAATTGGCAGTATTTTATTTTAAATGATCACTTTAATTTAATCCCACTATGGCAAAAGTTCCTAATAACAAAGCACAGAATAAAACAACCAAATGTGTTCTCTGTAATTGACCAGACAGAATATTGCTGAAAAAATATATTTAACCACTTAGACCTTTTGGGCAGCAGGTTATCCTAAAAGGACATTCTGCCACATATTCAACATCAAATTCATTATGTCCATCAGAATAGGCCTGTCACATCAAAATACAGGACACCTGACTTGATTGGAATTCTCAAAAAAGGCTTTGTGATACGATATCCCAAAGAAAAATGTACAACATCAGACTCCTTTCTAATCTCACTAACAAGTCATCTTCAATGTAAACAGTGTGAACATCCACCATTAAGGCTGTGCCTAAACTGAATGTACATCTGAGTTCTAAAGGCTGACAGGCTAATTCTCTTTGGTTGTTTCTGCATGCTACATTCATTTTTGTGGCTTGAAAACAAGGCGTTATCTCATGCTATTAAGCAGCAGAATGCACAAACAAATTGGTGCAGCCACTTAAGTACAAGAATCAGATAAAGTGTACTTAGACACAAATGCTCCAATTTTGTAATACTAGACATGTCATGATGACAAACTAGATGCTGAAAAATGGTACAACACAGTTGTAAATAAACAGCTCTGAATCCATATTTTTGGATTTGCTGAAATCAGCTTTGCCAACGAGTCCCTCATATTCTTTCAGGAACAATCAGATGGTTGATAACCCACAATTGGAGGCACTCAATGCATTTGGTTACATCTCTATCTCCCTCCAACAGACCAAAACAAAACTGCTTCTCGTTCCTGCTTAAATCTCCAACTCCGCTGGCTCATGAAGCTCATACTGGGCCTAATGGACCAAATGTAGCTTGCTTCTGGCATTGCTCGTCTTCAATGAAAACAGAAAACAAAAACACTTTGATCCAAGAAGCAGGCAGAGACTCTTCCTCATGATGATGAAATGCAGCTGAGGCTCATTTCTCATGTGGCAGTCGGACATGGCGCACCACTTTTTTCTCATAAACAACCCTCATGGTCTTCTCGATCTGTTTGAGGAACACCTGTGGTATTCTTCCACAAAGGGTGTTAACTGTGTCTAGGAACTTAGTCTGAAGAGGATAAAACAAAGACTGGAACATGTTCTCCTCAAAGGGATACTGAAAGAGAAGATAAAATACAAGTTTGAGGAACTGCTTTGGTATAATTGTGGAGGCACAATGAACAAGGTCCAATTCTGAACAGCAGAGGGGCCCACGTGACTCAACCATACAAAAGGCTTCCTCGTGGAGAGACGCTTTCCTGCTATTAACCTTCAAGGAGAGATTCAAGTAAACTGCACTCTGAATACACATTGCAACACTTCTATTTATTCTCATATGATTCAACACCCTCACGATTTGTTTTGTTAGCACTGAAGAATTAGTGGCCTAAGCAAGCAAAGACAAATGGATTATACTTCTTAATCTTAAAATCTTAATCTTTGTCATTTTTATGCGGGTGTGTATAATCTCTCTCTCTCTCTTTTTTTTTTTAAAGACATTAATACTTTTTATTTTAAGTGACACGTAAGATATTTATTATGTTACAATAGATTCCTATTTAAAATAAATCTGTATAATCTCTCTCTCTCTCTCTCTCTATATAGAGTAAGATTTTTTTATTTAAGAAATTAATACTTTTTATTTTAAGTGACAGGTAAGACATTTATAATGTTACAATAGATTCCTATTTAAAATAAATCTGTATAATGCTGTTCTTTTTAACTTAATATTCTTTAAAGAATCCTGATTTAAAAAATGTTTTCACCGTTTCCATAAAATATTAAGCAGTATATTAATCAGCAAATAATAAACTGTTTTTAACATTGATAAGAAGAAATGTTTTGTGAGCACCAAATCAGCATATTAGAATAATTTCTGAAGGATCACTGGAGTAATTGCTACTGAAAATTCAGCTTTGCCATCACATGAATAATTACATTTAAGAATGTATGAAAATAGACAACAGATTTGTATTTTTTATTATAAGAATATTTTGCAATAATATGCTTTTATTGTATTTTTGATGCAGCCTGGATGAGCATAAGATGCTCCTTTTAAAAAACATCTAAGTGAGTCAGCATTTTTGAATGGTAGTGTACATATATAATTGTCATCAATCTGACATTCTATTCGTTCTATCATATAAACGTCTCCTGAAAATGTCTCACCTCACGTATGGCATCGTAAACCACTCTAAATGCGGGCTGCTTGTCGTCATGGTACACTCCACGGTTACCATGAAGAATAGACACTCCCTCCTCTTCACCAGCTTTGCAATTGCTTCCATACATGCAGTGATCTGGCCTGTAGTTCCACTGGCACGGAAATATGTACAGACACTCTGTAGACACAGAGAAAAATATTCAACGTTTTATCCAAACTGCAAATAGCATAGCATACACAGCACTTGTGCAGTGAATCTTCATTTGTCTTCTATTTGTAGGTGTTTGTAGTTGTGCTAGTCTTTTGGGCCAGTACCATTACAGTTGTCAAACAAGCACTACCCTTGCCAAATGTCTCACCAATTTAGAGACTTTAATTACTGCACCTGTCAGTCTCTATCACACCTGATCCAGTCAAGAGAAGTGTTAATCTACACAAAAGGGTCTTATCTCTATAAAGCCCAGATCAAACGACAACATTCAGGAGGGCGAGAAAAGAGGAAAAAAGAGAAAAAAATATATATATATATATTCTGGAAAGAGTACAAATGGAAAGGTGTAGCTTCAAGCCCTGCACAAGAAACAACAATCAGAGTTGGAAAGTTTAGTTGTCATGTACATGATAAAAACCTGCAAGGCTTCACAAGTAGAATAACAGCTTTTTAACTTGGATTTAAGCCTCCAGCAAACAACACAATTAAATTAGTGCTGTAACAATGTAGAGTGCAAATCAACAAAAATAAAGAAAGTAGACAGGTTTATATGAGAGTTTAAATGATGCACCGAAAAACGTTCCCTTTCTTTTTTCTACTGTGCCACTGTAACGTACAGTGATGGTATCACATATGCTATATCATAATACTTATTAACGCCATTATTACATGTTCAAAAACATGGTAATACAGAGGTATTTTGATATTTACCATAGTATGTACCGGCTAAAATGTATAGTACATCACCTTACATGTCTAAAAACATGGTAAAACCAAAGTATTTTGAAATGCACCATGTCATTTACAAGATAATGCAAGGTACTTTAAAGATGTACATTTTCAAAAATATGGTAATACAGAGGTATTTTGATATTTACCATAGTATGTACCAGCTTTTGAAAAATGTAATAGTATTATCACCTTACATGTCTAAAAACATGGTAAAACCAAAGTATTTTGACATGCACCATGCCATTTATAAGATAATGCAAGGTACTTTAAAGATATAATTAATAAATGGGACTTCGAAGCATACAATTAGTGTAGTACCAAAAACAAGTTAGCCTATCTATACCTCTGTATTTTACAAAATACAAAATAAGAGCGTCAAAGAATACAATGGTATTGACATGGCACATATCCAAAAACCTGGATTTAATATAGTGCATGTCCAAAAAACAAGGTATTTTGATATATACCATTGTATTTACAACATACTTCAATGATACTTTAAAAACACCATGGTACATGTCCAAAAAAACTAAATTATTTTTTGCTTTTGTTGTCTAATCTTACTCATCATAATCAAGTATATCTTTGTGCAAGCATATCTTTGTACCTGGATTGTAGTGGAAGATGATGTTGAGCAGGTCTTGGTCTCCCCATGTGATGTGGTTCTTGTATTTCTGATAGAGAGGGTGTAGCAGATTTTCCCACGACAGACCGCTGGCGATCATGCTGTTCTGTAAAATCAATAGTGGCAGGTTATTTTCCTCAACAGTGAGTCTGGCAGCCACTTTTCAGACAGCTGTTGATATGGAAATTTTTTTCAGAAGAAGAAATGTTCTTTTTGTCCTCCCAGACAGCCTTGAAAATGTGCTTGGGTTGGAAATTACAGTTCTAGCTGGGTTTCAGAAATATGCTAATCCAGACTGCTGTCACCCACTCTCTCTCTCTCTCAACGGATGGCAATCAGTAGACTTCCATCACTGCCTACTAAAAACAGCCTGAGGTTAAAAGGGTTTAAATCTGCAAAGAAACCTCAGAAGATATGTGAACGCCAAAGCCTCAGACCACTACCAAGAGGAATAAACTATATAAGGAAAACACTGGCAATATCTAGTAATAACCTAGCACTCTATGAAATCTAAAATATTTGCATTAATTATTTGATGTTTGTAATACGTGTATAAATCAGAATGTATTTGACAGAGATGCACATATATAAAATTTTTGGCTGATACCGATAAGCTGACAATCATTTTCAAGTTATAGTAGATAACTGAAAAATGTAAGATATTTATGGTTTTTATGTCTAAATAAATTCAAAATAAACAACTAAAAACTATTCATTTTAAATGCTATAGGCTAATTGAATTTGAAGAGAATTTAGGCACCACATTACAATGTACAGTATGAAAAGTGGATATTGATTTGCCAAAGATTACATTTGAAATTATTAGTGCTTTTAAAGATCACCTTTGCTGTCAATAAAATAAAAAAATCTCTAATATAAAATGAAGACTGGTATGGAACAGAGTAATATTCATCTCTAGTATTTGAAGTTTAAAAAACAGCTATGTGGACTAGTATTGTGGACCACTGAAATTTCACCATAAGCAGAGCTACAAATTGACCATCAAAATTCAAGTCAAGTCAATTGTATTGTTCCTTACCCTAAACAGAGTGCTACGAATCCGTGTGAGGTTCATTAGCATGACCCCTGAATTGACCCCTGTGACTCCATAAAAGGGGTGCCTCGCGAAGCGGCTGTACCAGCCGATCTTGGGGATCTCGTGCTCTGGGGCCATGGCAGCTAGCTGAGTGCTGTTGAAAGCCTTCAGAAACTTCCAGATGTCATCCATAGGGCGGAGAAACAGAACATCTGTGTCCACATACAACAGCGAGTCCACGTCCTTTAGGATTACCTGATATCAAAAGAAATACTTGGTTACAGTCAGTGTGGTGAGATGGAAAACACAAACAAATGAGCAAAAAAAACTTGAGCAGCAGGGACCTACAGGAAGAAACAGCCTCTGGGCAGCACATGGTTTGAAGAGTTTCTTCCATTCATCTGCATTCCCCACAGAGAAGGTGATTGGATATATGCTGTAGTGAAACCTGGAGGACACCGTCTGAGGCCACACACTGAACTGTGAGAAGAAATTGAAAGAATCAGTCAATGTCATGACTGTCAGCCTTCGGTAAACTGCACATCTATTCCTTACAGGTGTCAGCGAAGAGAAGTGTGTGAAGAAACCTGTACCAATCCTTCAAAAGAGCAACATTTTGTATCTTTTGTAAGAATTGTGATTAATAGAATGTTATTTAGAAATCTACCCATAGTGGTATACCTTGTTTTAACCAAGTAGGACATGGCATGTTTTACCCCTGGTTTCACAGACAAGGCTTAAACCTAGTCCTAGACTAAAATGCATGTTTGAGCCATTTTAACTGAAAGCAACTTGCACTGACATATCTTAAAATATGTCAGGGCCACTGTTTTGTCTCAAGATACACGTCACCAGTAATGTTTTTTTTTTCTAAGGCACGTTTATAAAAGCTACTTAAATGTCCTAATTGAACTAAGGCCTAATCCTAGCTTAGTCTAAAGCCCTGTCTGTGAAACCAGGCTTTAATATCTTAAGGATCAATTTCCCCACTATCAGCTTTGGCACAAACCTATATGTCATTTTATGTTTGAATGCTTTTTTACTATTTTCTGCACAAAGAGTAACAAATTTAGCTACTTTTGTAGTTGCTGTAGAGATAAAAAATAAAATTGACCCCTTTGGTTCATGCAAGTTTGGACGTGACAACCGATATTAATTTTTCATTTTTTTAATTTTATTTTTACAATGCCAACAAAAAGATATGTATTATTATTACTATAAACTGCACAGGCTCAGCAATATGCACAATTATTCAGAATAGAAAAACTGATCATTTTCAAAATGCATTACCACTCTTACACATGGAACAATCATTGGGTAAAAAATCTATACAAATATTATATTACACTTGATTCTGACTGGCTGGAAGGTGTGCATTAAAACTGTTTATTCACCGTTCTAAATTAATGTTCTGCTTTCATTGAAGCATACACACACATCACTTGCACAGCAATGCACACAGGTATCGGAGATAGCGATGCACACACACATACAAATTCAGGAAGCACAGAAACTTATCAACTCTGCCCCGTGGCTTTTATTAATGAAATAGCTTCACTACTGATTGGCTACATTATATTTCTCAGCAAAGAGGGGGTTACATTAGCCTGGTCCTACCAGACTCTCGTACATTTCATTTGTACAGAGAGTCTGGCCACTCTCCATTGACAAGCGTTAACTTCCCTGAAGGTGGGTACTCTGTTGAAGTTTAAAACTATTGGATCTGCCAAGAGCCACTCTGGATCTGCCATAGCCAATCGCTAACGTTTGGTTGTGACGTAAACCTACAACTCAAACTAGCGCACGACCTCAACGTCATCGTTCTCAGCCACTCCCTCTGTTCACTGATTGGACCTCCAAAGATTTGGCCGGAGAAAACCCAAGAATATACCGCAAACCCAGACGACGTACTGAAGGAAAATGAAAATTGAGCGGAAGTACGTAGGAGGGCGGAGCCAGGCTAGGGTTACATCTCTGTTTTTGAAGGAATTAAACTCGCAGCTTCATTGTTAGACAGGCTGCAGAGACGAAGACAATTCCCATACGCATCTCCCTCTATCAATAATTAATTCAAATAAATGCTATAATTCATTCATTCATTCAAATAAATGTAATCTTACCACACTTCTTTATTTCTGTGTCTGATTAAAGTGGGCAGAATGCTAGATCTAACGAGCTGTATCTAACAAAAATTACCCTTTTTTACCCTTTCGGTCAAAGTGCAAACAATAATAATAGCTTTAACTTGTCAATGGCAGCAAATGACCATGGTATAAGCAGGATAATCCACGGCTAGCTGTGCATTAAACAATTTGAATGCACTTCGCAAAGGCAACAGAGGCTTCGCATCGGGACTCGGGTGTTTTTTTGCCTCCACATCATGCACTAAAATAATTTAATGCACAGCAAACCGTGGATTATCCCTTACTTATTATTAGCCATAATACCACCAAAGGACCTTAAACTTGACAGTATTTTATTGTAAATACGACTGTGTCAATTAATTTAGATGCATGTCAACAACAAAAGTTATGAAAGCCATTTTGTTTCTTTTCTTATAAATGTCAAAACATCTACTTGGATTTTATTATTCTCATTTAGCTTCGTTTTTTCCAGCCGCCCGTGATCCCATCAGAAAAGACCTTCAACCCATTTTTGAGTCATAACAAATCAGTTAAGAACCACTGGTTTATAATATCCTGCTGATAGCCAAATAACTACTGCTGAAAAGGCTGCAGAAAAACAGAGGAAATCTTTTGAATAACAAACATGACATTGCATTCTTTCTCTCTCTCTCTTCAAAGCCTTCAGATCCTTTATCTTCAGCAGTACGCGCAGGAATAGATCAAGATCAGCTCAAGGCCAGAGGGCACCTCTCAAAAAGCATCAACTGTCTAAATGTAGAAAACAATGTAGTGCTATTTTCAATAACAGTCCCTCTGTGGTGAGAAACATTGTAACCGATTAGGACTGTAGAGAAAAAACACTCTACCAGAAACCAAATAATGTGTTAAGAGCATGGTAAAGAGATCGATAGATTCATGAGGTTTCTCACATTACCCTCCTCACCAGATTGGTTGGTTGTCAGGGTTAGTCTGACATTGTCTGAGGGTTACCACAAAGCCACTAGTACAATAAAATTGACAGTCACAGTTCTGTCAAAGGTCGGTTTAAATACACTGAGAAATCTTACCTTACTAAGGATGTAAAAAGACAATCATTATGATTATATTTAATATGACATGAGTGAGAGTGTGTTATTGGAGGTTTGCAAAAGGTTCATTACCTCTAATATAGGCAATAATTATAGTGAGTTTGCAAAAATTATGAATAGTACCTAAATAATAAACTGAAAAGGTCAAACATAAAATACACTGCATCATTTAATATAAAACAACTGAATTGTTCCCAGAACAAATATTCACAGCCCTATAAGTTATGTGGAGTTGGCATATTACATTTAGAGATTTAAGTTGCAAGGAAAAGAATCAGAGTGAAGCAATAGTCCCAAAATGTGTGCCAGATTTTTTCGAGCTGCATAGTTAGGGGATGAAACTTTGTCTGAAAGTCAGTTATCCATTGCAATGCTTTCCAGAGAATAAAGATATGCCTTAGAAAAGTAAAGATACTCAAACCACTTAAAAATAAACGTCTGATGAAAAAAACCCCAAATATTTTAGGTCACCAGTCAGCTAGACTTTACAATCAAATAAAAAAACCTAATATAGCCACAGCAAAGATGAAAGAATCATGGGACACGCTCTCACCCCTTTTTCAAATTGTTCGGCCAGGTCCTCCTCTGCAAAGATGTGAAATTTGATCTTCTTTATGCTGAAGAGCAGTGCTGACTTCACCATGTTGAGCGTTTCATCGAGACGGTTCCCACAAGCCACCACTGCCAGGTGCATGACATCCTCTGCTCGTGTGACCTTTGACACAGGGTGCCTCACCTCACTCTTCTGCCTAGAGGTATAGAAAAAATAAAGCTTAAACCCATACAAACCGTGACATCAACAACAAAAAACATCTGGTACAAATCAGCTGGGCCAAACCATGAGACAACATGGTCGTGAAACACTCATTCTGTGCACGGTTCCTCTGGCACATGGAATGACTCAAGGGTAAACAATTCTGAGTCAGAGTCAGATTTGCAACCTACTTGATCAGAGAGCACACAAGGGCAAGCGTATTTAAAAAAGTTTTGTGCTTACAAATGCAAGACGAAGGTCAAGGTAAGCTTATTATATGCGTTTATATTTTAGACCTAGCGGGATGGTTTTCACGCGTCCGAGCGTGTCTTGTCAAATCCGTAAATAGAGAAAGTGGCGATTTTGATGCGTGTATGGTGTGGGAGTGGCATAGGTTAGTGGTCACAACGAGTGAGGAAGGTTGACATGGAGCAGCTAAACGTCGAACCTCCGGGGAATCACCCGTTTTATAAGAAACGCTGAACAGTGGAGAGTCTGCTGGCAAAAAGAGAACGCGACAGAGCTTGTAGTAAAACGAGAATCAACATTGGCTTGGATTTTTGGAGATGGCTTTGAAATGTTGTAAAAACAATGCAGAAATGGCGTTGTTATTATTACTCAACAGGTGAGTAAGGTATTTTATTGAACAAAAAACTGCCATATGTAGCTCTCTATCAGAAGCATTATCTATTTTGAAGGGTCATTTCATTATGGTTAATGGGTATAGCTACAGTACCGTCTTCAGCTAGTCAGCTTGAGATCTCTTCCATCCAAACTGGTTATATCTTTTAAACCTGGTAGACAGTGAATGTTTTATGATTAACCATATTCATTCGCACAGTCACGCAGAGCCCAAGCACAACCAAAACAATGTTCCTCCACAAAATGCATGCATTTTTTTTAACAGTTACATAGTGTACCTTTAAGCGCCACGTTTTTAGAATGCCATGTCATGCATGAGATGATGCAAAAGAGATGAACACAGCAGTCAAAGACGTCCGTCTAGCACATTTACATTGAAAAACAATGGAAAATTACCGCAGTGGAATGCAAAAACGTGTTCTGTGTGAACCGGCCCAGACAGTCTGCAAAATATGTCTTGGTCTGCTCCAACCAAGGTTGGATAAAAATCAATATTGATCTATATGGAAGCATATTTTTTGCCGTATCGCCCAGCCCTACTTTGAAAGACAATAGGAGACATTAAACATGAAGATGAGTAGCACTCTTGCTCGTCATGACTTAAGTGACCAGGCCACACGGTGTTTCACTTGAATAAACATTTCCTTGTCTTGAGAGTCTCTAACAAAATTGTTACTGGTGTGGTGTTTGCTTTTGTGATTCATGTTGAGTCTCCATCACTCCGGGGAAGTAAGCTCTCTAACCCTCTAAGCTCTACCCAAGAGATGACCTCTGGGAAAAAAAGTCCTCCATTTATCCAAGGATTTGGAGGAGGAAACAAATTCATACCGCAAGAAAAGCACGCAGCCTTTCAGACAGACATCAAAGAGCTTCCATTAAGCCAAGGACGTGCAAAACACTCTTGCTCTCTTTTCAACTCAACCACAGACCTTGACATGATGTGAAATAAAGGAAAAACACGGAACACCTTAGGGTTTGACAACAGGGAAGCATGGATATTTTCACACCTGAAAGTTAATTTCCAGATTTTTCTGCCTATTATAGATTGTAGACTAGTATCATAAAATACTGTAGAATCTGCTTTGAAGGCAGCGGTTTCCTGTGGAAAAAGCTTCCCTTGTTTACACCACTGCAAATTAGGCAACAGGAATTGCACCAATGGTCTGATTGAATGATATCAAACAATTTATTCTTTTCATTTTTTCAATCATTTGTCTAAGATTTTGTCTAGTAAGGCATTTACTTCGGTACCTTTTTAAATCAACATGAAATGTTCACATGCTCTGACTGATCTTATAAAAATTCTTGCAGTCTGTGTGGAAACATCTGGAAACATTTAGACTGTGAAGGCTGAATTAAATATTGCACTCCTTATTGAGCTAAAGTGAATGCTGACACTGATGTTCCTCTTTGAGCGATACAAGTGACAATGTTCAAACCAACTTGCAACATGAAATCAACTTAGAAGTGATCCAAAAATGAATGAAAATAAAATAGGGTGGACTTTTATTGTGTCTCCTCTCTAACTTTTTAAACAATATGAAGTGTATCTCTCACTTCAGCTTCTATGAGATCATTATTGATTATTTGTGTGAATCATTCTTAAAATTTAATTTAAACAGATGCATTCAATTTAGTGCAACAATTTATGCAAGAATGGTTTTACAAATGATTTACGCAGAAATGTCTCCATTGTACACCAGAAGACTCCAGCATTTTGAGCAGTGAGTGGATACCGACTAACTTAAAAACACCTCTGATTGGCCATTGCATTCAAGAAATCAACAGTGATTGGCTACATTGCTCAATGCTGCAAAAACATGTTGTAAATAGAAACAGTTGACGCTCTTCAGAGCCCAACACAAATACACACTGTAGTGTTTGCCACATCTGTTCTGCCAATATTATATTATTATATTATTAGTTCATGAATAGATTAAGGAAGATGATTCACCACAATGTCAGAATAGACTTAAAGGTGGGGTAAGCGATATATGAAAAACGCTGTTTGAAAGTTGGTCGGACCAACACAACAAACAACGTGTAGCCAATCAACATTAGGGGGCGTATGACGGAAGAGGAGAGAAAAGGAGCAAGAGGGAGATTTGAAGAACGACTGTAGAAAGAGAGATGGCTGAGAGACATTAGAAAAGAGAAAAGCTCATAAGAATATTACTGGAAAATTAAGGGTTATGCATATGATCAGGAAAGAGCTTCAGGAGCCGCGTTAATATTAGAAAAGCTTTCCAACGCTGAGGTTGCTTTGATTCGACTCCACATGCGAGTAACACTGGTTTTGAGTGTCATTGTTTGTCTGGAGCTGCTGTGCTGTTGGCAACTAACAACAAACTCTTGTTTGTCTTGTGTATGTTAATTTTTTGTGCTCCCTTGTCATTCGTTCATCACCTTCACTTTATTTTTCATGAAGCATTATTTTGTTGCGCTTCTGCTATGATAAATAGACATCCACTCTTGCATTGCATGTGTAACGGAGGCCAGCTAGTGAGAGTTGTGCAGGCTGATGACTGCTAGAGAACTTGGTGTTTACCGTTTAGCATCCTTGTTAGCGCACCCGCCTCGCAAGCCAGCGATCGGGGTTCTAGACCAGGATTGGAGGAGGGTGAGCTTTGTAGGTGGAGCAATGAAGAGAGGGATGTGTTTGTTTTCTTTCAATTCAACTATCAACAGCGTTCAGTAACGACTTTGAGAAAAAACATACTGTACCTTTAATGAGATAAACAGTAATAGTATCTTTTTTCTGAAATTTATTTTTGTTTCCAATAGGATTTGGAAATCGAAATTATGCTGCACTTCACACTGGATTGTGGAAGCTTTAGTGGTTTGTGCATCTTGCAATCGCTAATCTAATCTTGAACAAAACAATGGAAAACACCAAAGAGAGATCCAAAAAAACATCTACAGAACAAATACGCTGTCTGATTTAAGCCAAGCCCTCATGGATGCGTGTATGGAATTCAGCCAGAGCTTTTCTTATAGCTATTCACCGCACTTTTCAGAATGTCTGTATACCTGTCCTGGCAGAGCCAGGTTTTCAGTGGCACCTTGACTTTAAAACTTGAAGTGAAACGTTAGTGTTATTGCTTCAGGTTTGAAGATAAAGACTGCAGAGGAGAAATCAACTCATTGAGAGGCACGAATGGCAATGGAGAGATAAAAGAGGCTAGAGAGAGAGAGAGAGACACACACAAATGGAGGGCTCTTAGTCTTCCTCCATGACAGGTTTATGGCTTTATATAATGTAGCTGCCATGCAGCAGTTGCCTCTAGTCATACCTGCATTACAGATGACAGAGCGAGCTATTCGTTTGACATTTAGTAGACATTTATTCCTAGGTGCGGCAAAAACAGGTACAGTGGTGTTTTGTGATTCTGGCAGAGAGAGGTGTTATGAGCACCCAGCTTTCCAGAAATGCCGGTTATTTTTGGGAAAGGGTGTGAAAGAAACATGAGTGTACTGCTGCAAGTTTACTTCATTGTCATTTTAATTCATTATTATACTAAAAGAATAGTTCACCCAAAAATTTTAATGAAAAAAAAAATGTCATTCCAAACCTACATGACTTTCTTTGTTCTTTAGAGCAATGTTTTGAAAAATGCTTTTCTTTGGGAGCCGATGTTGTTTCAACGTCAACAGTTCAACAAAAGACTGCTGCAGTGATGACTTTTTTTGATTATTTTCATAGGCCAACAAGGAAGTTGGCATCGCCCTGGTTCCCTCGACAAAAACCCAATAGGATTTTTCCATTGGCTTTTGCATCATTGCAGAAAATGAGCTTTGTAACCAACAACAGTTTATGATTCTTCCATGTTTTATTTATCATGATAATCTTCCCCATTTTATTCATTTTGATGCTTAAATACAGGAAGTAAAAAGCTAAAGTAGGCTATAAACGAACAACATCACCACCATTAAGCTTACGACAGCTCTTTTAGTCTTTATTTTAAAGCATTTTCCCTAAAAGGTTGAGTTCGATTGCAAGAGTGTCATTGTAAACACAATGAGGCTGTGAAAGTAGACTAGTGAGTGCATTTCCTGTTCGGCATGATGACGTTTAATGTCGTAGAATAAAGCATGAAATTATCTTGCGCTTGTTTAACCACAGACCTTATTTTAGGCATTTAACCAAAACCCATTGACTTCAGGATGAGGGAACTGAAAGTACTAAATGCTACTACTATGCTAACTCATTTCCGGGTTGTGGCCAACAAAAAATGTCTTTATTCTTAAAAATATCTTAATACAGGTTTGGTGTGACATGAGGTTTAATAGATGAAGGAATGTTCACTTTTTGGTGATATATTCTTTTTATAAAATAACAATAAAACAGGAAAAAAAAGGTCTGGGATCAAAAGGTTTGTGTTTGTTAGAGCCCTCAGGACAAAACAAACCCTTCGGGCCCCCTGAACGTGATGAAACGTATCATCAGGGACACATTTGTCTGTTTTGCAACAGTGAGGCAGGAAGCACGTCTGGAGGATGCGCTTAAAAAAGGAAAAACTAGTGCGGAAGAGTTAATCACTTCTAAATAAAACAACAGGTCAAACGGGATGAGAGAGATCTCCTCTGGGGAGATGGATAGGGAGCCAGGAATTAAACGCATAGAGCGTTTTCCAAATCACACCCTCTCATCTCTCCCGTTTGTACGGTGAATCTGCTTTACTAATTTCCCCGCTCTGCATTGGCCCTTTGCATTGTGGGTTTATCAGCAGAGAGCAGTCACAGAGGTGTGGACATGAAGACGGATCACTGCTGGAAACCCAACAGGAGGGTCAAAGGGTTGAGATATCTCACAACTGCAATTAGTGGCGTTTATGTGAAGCTGTCAGAGGGGTGATAACATATGCTTGCTGAAAGAAGACAAGCAATGAATATTAAACTCATCCTCACTGCAGAATTGATTTCACACCATCAAAAAGGCATCCATAATAGTTCGCCTACCTTTACATGATCGATTTCACACTATCAAAATACTGACACAAATGAACCAATCTTCAGTTCACCTAAAGGATAAATGTGACAGCTCCTTTTAATTAAGTCTCAGAAAGGGCGGATCATCTTGATGAATAAACTACTCCATCCTCGAGTCACATGGGACCGTGTGCACTCGCTCAGTACAACCAATCATTGATTTTGTCCTTCGTTCGTTGAGACCCTTTGGGAACGAGGCAACTGCATTCAAGGTGACCTTTTTAATAAAGTCATAATTACAGTACAATTGAGATAATCGTAGTGCGCACAGGGGGCTCTTAGACTCGGCGTTGTAGCATGCGCAATGCACACTGGTATCTGGAAAGATTTAAGACATAAGTGCACGGTAATCTGGATGTGGACAGTGCAAAAATAAACGTGTCATGCATGGTTTCCTCTTTGTTACATTAAGAAACAAGATTGCACAATCAGCTCAAGACATTCTTGCTAAAATCTCCATTATCACAGCAGCAGGCTTTTTGACAAGAATGTCTGGTTGAATTTGCTGTGTTGACATCCAGGAAAAGACCAATGATTTATGGGTTGTTATTAAAACATGCATTTTGCATTGATTTGCAGTGACTGCAAATTAGGCTACACTGAGGTCATAAATGCTCTTGAGAATCAAACTAATGCACTGATCATGTTTGCAGAAAAGGGAATTGAAAGTAAGTATATACATCAACTTTAATAGAAGGAAAAACATGCATTTTATACTATATTACATTATATTATATCACATTTTTATTCAAAGCATCTTGACAACTTGAAACACATATTTATTCATTCTCTTTTGGATCAAACTAGTTGTTGGTCATCAATAATGTTGCACTTGAAGAATTTCCTACCGAGTCTTTGCGATGATGACATTCCCTCCTCCTCTGCTGCTCAACTTCGGCTCTTTGCGGATTAGCCTCGGTGGTTTCTGCGGCTCTTCTGGGTTTCGTTTCGATTCTTTCGCCGGTGCAAAATCCTCGACATGATTGAAGAATGGAAAATGTTTTTCTTTCGCAACTTCTTTAAGCGGCGGCTCGTCCGCAGCGTTCCCCCCGAAAAAGTACAAAAGTAGGAAAACTCCAAAGCATACCGCGATCGCCACGATCTTGCTGTGAATTCTCATGGTGAAAAAGTGCTCTGTCCGCGTGGAAATGTCTCAACCATGGCTCTGGTTAAAACGTGGGGACATATTTGTAGTGTGCAGCCATACTTCTTCATTTGTACTGTGATGATGATGAAGACGATGCTGCTCAGCTTAGCGCCGATATCACACACGTATATGAATCTCTGAAGGCGGACCTTACACTCCTTACCGTAACACTTATAATACTTTTGTCGTAAATGTAATACGGTAATGCTGCTGCAATAGGATAAAATATGGAAGCTTGTTTCTGCCACAGAACAAAACCTTTGAAAAGATAATATTGCGACTTTTTATCTCGCAATTTTGACTTTATAACACGCAATTGCGAGTTTATATTATGCAATTCTGACTTTTTTCTCGCAAATGCGAGTTTATATCACGCAAAAAGTCAGAATTGTGAGATAAAAGGTCACAATTACCATTAAAAAAAAAAAAAATTCTGTGACAGAAACTATAGCATCATACTGTATGAAAAGATATTCAACTTTTTTCTATTTTGTTCATATTCACAATTATCTTATCTTATCTTATCTTATCTTATCTTATCTTATCTTATCTTATTATACACATGTCTGGCTGTCAGGAGGATATTATCACTTGTATTATTAATAATAATTTATATATATTTGTTATATACAGTTTTTGACAAAATAATGTTATTTTTATAGATTACATTGTTGTATGTTCATTATTGTATAGCAACTGGTTTACACTTCTAACTTGATCAGTTTCTCAAATAAAAGTAATCTTTTGAAATAAATTGTTCCAATTTTGCAATCTGATTAATAAATATTTGATTTGAAATTACATTAATTGCAATATGGTGCGTTCAAGTCATCTCAAGATATTTACGAGTTGAGCGCACATACGCCACCACAATGTCAAATAGCGCATTGCCTGCACAGAATATGATGGCATTATTATGTAACGATAAAGTTTGCACGTGGCTTCATAAATTAATTAAAAACATTAAAAAAAAACAAAGCACACCTGATGCACATTTATTTGTTCTTCATTTTCTAGGACTAGAGTTTAAGAAACTTGCTCTATTTTTGTTCAAGTTAATTAATTAAGACAAATTACACCGCCATCTTAATCCGACGAAAAGTGACTTGAACGCGGATGCCGTTATAAACACGACTTCTCACCTCGTAAGTACGAACTTCCCAGGAGGACTTGAACGCACCAATATTCCATTAGCTACCATGTGCAGGTAGTATTCCCATGAGAAATTGAGTGTAATGTCAAAGTGAGTTTGTAGTCCTCCTTATATGTGGAATTACGGTAAAACATGGCCAACGGAAAAAGCAGGAAGTACTGAAGCAGGCCATGTGCTGCATGTGTTTCTGATGCTGTTTATCGCATGAGTGTTCACAGACGAGGCGTGAAGGTATGTTTTGTTATATAAGGTTTATATTATTTGCCATTTCCTTATTTATATCGTACTATACAATTTGAGAACGTTAAAGTCTAAACGTGCATGGAACGTGTCCTGCCTAACGTTACTTCTTTATGATGGCATAAACATTGCAGGCACAAACAACACAGGCAGACTTTTGACAGCTGTTTACCTGCAGTGGGCTTTAGTTATCATTTCATGTATTATTTTGGATTTGTTTTCTAAGGTGTGCATCAAATCAGTTTAACGACGTTGGTTACTTGCATGACATTTATCGATGTTTTCTTTCATTTTAGTCCTCAATATTATCAGACTGTGTCTTAACTGGTGAATAACAGTGTTGTGTTGTGTTGAAATAGAATAAAGTTTAATTTTAAACTAATCACGTTCAATGTTTATAATGTACTAGTTGCCAAAGGTGTTGTGGTATGTCTCATTTAGTTCAAATCAAATAGCCACAAGGTGGAGTTGTAAGCTGCCCTATTCTTTCCTTTCTTCAGATATTGACTGCATGTCAAACAGACTCAGGGAGTTGAGTAGACTGAAGTATCTTTAGTTCATATCACAGTGCCAGGTAGTTGATTCTCTTGTTTAGAAGCAACCTTTAGAGGGTTTTTTTACACACAGTCCAAGTAAACCTACGTTTTAACTGTAACTTTGCTAATTTATTAGTTGTTAAGTGGAATTGTGCCAACTGCCAAGATGACATGATACTATCGATTACCACACTAAAAAACAACATTTATGGACTGTAAGGTAAATTATCTTGTAGGACATTTTAATGTTAAATCGAATAATATTCTACTGGATAAAATGGTGCTCTTAAAATATGAAAAGAAAATAGAATTTGCTGGGATTTTGTAAGTAGGATATTATTTTATTCTTAGACGATCCTTGTTTAATTCTAATAGGATTGTGTTGTACATTGCTGCATTATATTAAATTATATTATATTACCTTTTTAATGCTTAATCAGAAACTAAACCGAAATTCTGAACATTTTTGATTGATAGAGTATTTTGTTTAATCCCATTAGGATTGGTTTCAAATTATAATACAGTTTCAGTAGCATTCCTTTAGTATTTTCCCCCTCTGCCAACTATTTTAAAATGTCTGAATAATTATTTTTCTAATCTGTCTAAATCTTTCTGTCTCGTTGCTGCAGTCCATTGCTGTGTGTAATCATGATAACACCGGCGTTTGAACTGAGCCAAGATGCCAATTTCCTTACTGTGATTATTCGTGTACCCTACACCAGAACATCTGAGTTTGACATCTACATCCAGGGAGAAGATTTGAAGTTCTATGCCAAGCCATACTTTCTCAGGTGACTCACCTGCAAACTCCTTGTTTGATATTCTGTTATGTTAAAACACTGGAAAATACTTAATATAAGATGAATTACAAAGCTTTTTACCTACAAATACAAAGACCCAAAAAAGCATTTGGACACCTCATCCACTCTAAAATAAATTCCATTGCAAGTTCTGATAACATGCCTGGAATAATTTGTAGATGCCACTTGTATTTAAGTTTGATTATTAGCAGGAACATATGCATGTGGTTTTTGTTGGCAAATGCGTATTGAAGATAAATGCGTACGTGTGTATATTATTATGGACATATTTTTTTATTTAATTTTTATTTGTATTGTTATTAATGAATCTTGTGTAATCATCTACCCTGAAGGTTGACTCTGCCTGGGAGAATAGTTGAAGATGGCCGGGAAAAAGCTTCATTCGATATCGATAAAGGTAACAATCACTCTTTAGACACGTTCTGTAGTCTCAGAAAACCTGCGCTGCTTTTGTTTGCCAGTCAATACCTCACAAGCTTCAGCAGAAGCACCTTTAGAGAAAGCTCGGGACACACCAAGCCGATGTCAAAGAACTAGCGGCGGCGAAAGCTGACTGTGTTGTCAGCTGCACTTGAACACACCAAAAGGACTAAAGGAGACTGTCAACTATCATGTGCGTTCTGAATCTCTGTCTATATCAGCAGCCAGGTATCAATAGTACATTTTTGTCATTCAAAAGGGGAAACCAAAACTAGGACTGCAGATATACAAACCGCAAACAGCAGCGCTTGCTTATCGTTTTGAATTCAATCACTTTCTTCATTCCAGTTGGCTCATGTTATTATGAAAATATTCATGCATTTGAATGCTCAGGTAAGATGATGTAAAATTATAACAGCCTTCTGTCTGTACCGTCTTTGCTCGCTTTTAATCACTTTCGCTTTTATTCTCGCGCACCGACTCGTTCGCTAAGCTGAACAGCCAATCAGAGTTCTCTCTCTCACTGACAGCGATTCAAGATGCTGAATCGGCCCAAAAAACCCACACAGTGTCCGGCTAGGGCCAACGGTGCAGAACACACCGGAAAAATAAAGCTGACCGATGCTCAAAAACAGCCCGGCTTGATGTGTCCTGGCCTTTCTACACGATTCTGGATGAATTAAGAATCACGTTTCAAATTTTTCTTTTTTTAAAACAGATATCACGATTCTCCCATGATTCTGAACAGACAACTAAACAAAATAACATGAAATTTGCTAGAGGTTCTGACAAAATGTTAATTGCTGCAGTCTATTTAAAATATTTAATTAATCTTAATGAATTGCTTTAAAAAAAAAACTGTTTGAATGAATGAATCAATGACTCACAAGTACTTCACTTGTTTTATTACTGGATGAATCAGCGCTTTTGAACAAATCTTTTGAATGAATAATTCAATGACAAATACATTTTTAAGCCACTTGTCGCCACCTGGTGGCGTAACTGTAATGGATATTACAATCGTTATTTGAAGTGCCAAGTTACTTTCAAAAGGTGCTTCCGTAGACAGCAGTGTTTTTATCTGAATTATAAACTTCCCAGTACTTCTGTGATAATGCAGATATTTGTAACATACTGATATTGTGTGGTTGAAAAGACCACTGCTTGTGAAGCTGTTTCAACTAATACATGATAACTGCTTTCTCTGGGTCAGCGGCAGCACA
Source organism: Rutilus rutilus (assembly GCF_951802725.1). Classification (NCBI taxonomy): domain Eukaryota; kingdom Metazoa; phylum Chordata; class Actinopteri; order Cypriniformes; family Leuciscidae; genus Rutilus; species Rutilus rutilus. The sequence goes on along the minus strand of NC_140217.1, from coordinate 33,198,760 downwards.
AACTATTATTTTTTACTTCAATAAGTTTACACACGAGACAAAAGCACTATTCATCATAATTATTTGGAACAATAATCTTTATAATCTGCTGCAGGGGTTTGCACTCGGGAAAAATCACACATACAGGATATAGTATACAAAACTCACAGGACTTAAAAGAATACAAATTTCAGGGCAACCTGATTCAAGTTCTGGATTGTCGTCAAAAGAGGCTCTAGTCTGTACTGTCCTGTGGAAATTAATTCTAAAATGTATCTTTTAAAAAAATCAAATTAAAAGATGAAATATTACGGAATTTACGGCATCACATTGTTACTTGACTGCCAAGAATTTTCTTTTTCTTACATTTCCCATGGAATTGATTGATGGGTTAGTCTTTTTTTATACACCGCTTTGATTTGACAATTTTCAGAACATTTCAAACTGGCTCTTCAAAATAGCATGAAGATTTCCAGTTGCTAAGTAATGGCCACAGGATCCTTTTCCTTCGTGTCTTAGACTACTGCTAAATTTTTCACTGGCTGTCGATCAATCATAAAGAACGTCTAATTGCTTTCTGTGTTTACACAGAGTAACACATAATTATAAATCATTCACAAATCTGCAAGGACTACAGTCAAAGCAATTATTGTCATTTTAAAATAACACCATTTTAATTGTTAATGTTCCATTATTACGGTCTAAAATTATATGTTGTTTATTGCAAGATGTCAGACACAGACTTTGAGATTGTAACCGTTTGGCACATAATGTGTGGAATATAATCCCTCTCTGTTTTTTACCCTTATAATTTAGCAATTTCCACAAATTCCTGTTTGCATAAGAAAACACAAAGTCAAAGATGGAAAACCAGTCTGGAGGGATAGTGATTAGTGCACATACTCCAGATATCGTGCTTGTGTGGAAGGCACGGGTTTGGAGTTGTCCCTCTCATAATTTCCTGTCCTCTCTTTTTGTAAAAGTAAATAATAAAAATAAAAAGTGTAAAATGGGAAATGAAAATTCTGCCATTTACCCACCCTCATGTTTGTTCCAAACCTGTAGGATTCTCTTTATTCTGTAAAAAACACAAAAGAAGATATTTTGAAGAATGTTGGTAACCAAACTGGTTGGTCACCAATGACTTCCATTGTATGGACAAAAAAACACTAAGGCCATTTCTCAAAATATCTGACTTTATGTTCCAGAGAAAAACAATGTCATACAGGTTTGGAACAACATGAGGGTGAGTAAAAAATTTTTTTGGGGGGTGAACTATCCCTTTAAGCAGAGAAAGAAGAAATCCCTGTGACCAGTCTAAGCTAGTTAGAAATCTCTCTCTCTCTCTCTCTCTCTCTCTCTCTCTCTCTCTCTCTCTCTCTCTCGTTGTCTTTCTTTCTGAAGATAGACTTCATTATAGCACAAAACTCTTCACATTTAATCAGCCATTTGAGCTGTCAGCATCATAACGATCTCTTTCTTTATTGGGATACACCTTCACTTTGATTATACTCTTGCTCTCTCTCTCCCTCTTTTTCGTGTGGTACTTATCAATCTTTAGTTCAGGAAGAAACAGCAGAAGCAGCGCTGTGATTGTGTCTGACCGATCTGCCGTATTCCCGACATGTCTTTTAATGAGCTGCCTATTAGCGCTTTTAATTATACCTAATGGCCACGGGATCTTCTGCTTGACATCTCATTGGCCTCATTTCAGCGCGTCCTCTTTGATCGACAGCCAGTGAATAATTTAATAGTCTCCTATCATATAGCAACTAATTGCTTTCTATGTTTACATTAGAAATTATAAATCATTTACACATTTTTTAAGGAATACAATCAAGGCAATTAGTGTCATTTTAATGATGATGTGTGTATTTTTTTCAATTTAAAATATTTTTTTTCCTGTCCCAGCTTAATAAGTAGAGACAACTATAAGGAAGCCACATGTAGGTTGTGTTCCCAGAAAAAAGTATCTGCTTTCAAAGCATTTGCTCGGTTTGTTTAAGAATCCGACCAGCCCTACACGGCAACAGTGTTAACCAATGGCATATATTTGGGGCGGGACTATCGGTTTGATCCACCAGTGGTAGTCAGCGAGAGTGTTCACAAGACTTCTTCTGTAGAACACAAAAGACTATATTTTGAAAAATATTGTTTTGGACCCCTTGACTATTATTGTATGGACAAAAGAATATCTTATTTTGCGTTCAACAGAAGAAAGAACTGAATATTCATTTTTGGGTGAACAGTCGCTTTAAACGGTTAAATGTAACGGAAATAATGACACATCTCTTCTGTATTGAGACATACATCCAAGTGAAACACATTATTGAGGAAGAAGGAAAAAATGTAGGCCGGGAATTGATTCAGTGGTGATTGGATAGAGAAAATTATTTTTTATTTTTTTTTAACCTCGTGATTTTTAATTAAAATATCACATTTAATTAAAATATAAATCATCTCTCAATGTTCCAGTGAAACAACAGACTTCTCTCTGGTGACATGTACCAGACATCTCCAATCATTTACTTCTCTTCAAACCCTTTTCTTACAATCGAATGCATGTTTACATTCAGGTCACAGTACAGAAAAAAAGATCTGTCTCTACTTGAATTGCATAGCAACTTTAATTATGTGTGTACTGTATGTATCAGGTCTCTTCACGCTGCATGTCCCTAAAGAGACGGCCGGACAGCACTTTGAGGGTTTGGAGATGCTCACCAGTCTCCTGGCTCCTAAAGGCTCAAGATCAGCCAAACCCCTGGTGGAGGACACAGGTGAGGTTTCATTTTCACTTGGGTATGAAAAGCTGATCGTCTTCTTGTGGCATTTCTTTTCATTCTGTATTCTCTGAACGCCCTCTGAAGGTGTTCTCTCAGAGGCCTGTGGTGGAGGATGTGAGGAGGAAGATGAAGAGGAGGAGTTTGATTGGCAGATAGAACAGGAGATTTACACCGAAACCTCAGCGGAGACGCTGAAAGAATACCACAAGTATGGCTTTGGAAACCTCAGGTCTGGAGTCTTCACTAGACTGCAAGTAAGAACGTTTGTCCCTGATGGTACTGTAGATACCGTCTTTTTTTAATCTTTCTTTAAAAAAGAAGAATAAATGACTTAGAGTTTTTGTGGACAACCCGTTGTTTTGCCAATCAGGAGGAGTTGAATGAGGTGATTGACGTGAAGGATCCCGACAACACCGCTCCTGAGCTCAGAAGACGCAATCGACTAGATGCAGAGACTTCAATATTTTGTGCTGACCATTATATGTAAGTCCACCATTCCCCCTTCCTGTGTTTGAATGTCATCAAATCTGTCAAAACTAAAAAATAGTACAATGACATGAATATTTAAAACATTTCATTCAACATCTCACACACAACAGAACATCCACTCATCCAGAACTTTGTTTCTTGACCCAATTTGTTTTGGGAGTCTGTTTGATTGATTGGCAGGTCTGTTTGATTGATGCAGGGTAAATTTGTATGATGACGAGGAGGAGATCAGAAACCTGCTGAAGTTTAAACCGTGGTGGAGAGAACTGAGCCCCGACTCTTCAGCAAACTCTGACACCTGTGAGACCTTTACCTCCTCAGATTCACTAAGTTATACTCTCTAAATGTATTTACACATTCTGTGCATAATTACCGCTTTGTCCTGTGTGTGTCTCTCAGTATGGAGAATTGGGTCGGGTTAAGTTGAGGTCGCCAAGTTTACAATGTAAACTGGAATATTTCCAGAATTGCAGCTTCTAGTTTCTACCAGCAGGTGGCGCGCCTTTGCTGGAAACTGATCATTCATTTCGTAAGAGACAACTAGCGACAGCGTCGTGTTCACACGTTGCATATAGGAGGAGATTGGAAACTATTTGGAGCGTTGTTTTAGCACTCTTTGTGTGATTAGTGTGTCCCTGGCTTTATGTGTTTTTTTGTCGTTGTTTCATAACTGCTGAGTCATATTGATGAGGCTGTGTGTGAGTCACTGAGTTAGTTTAGTCAACGAGGCACAAACTACCTCTCAGCCCATTTTTGTGCCCACAAAGAAATGTGCTCTCTTTCCCATTTGTTTTTTCTCTTTTTTTTTTTCTTCTTCATCTTTCCTTCTATCTATCTATCTATCTATCTATGGTTGTATCTGTCTATAGTTCTATCTTTCTGTCTGTCTATCCCTTTCTTTCCATCTTTTTCATCTTATCTACCTATCTGTCTTTCTATCTACCTATCATCAATCTATCATTCATTCGTTAGTTCTATCTATTGTTCTATTATTCTGTCTATTGATCAGTATTTTCTGTCATTCTATTAGTCAATCTGGCATTCTATCTATCTATCTATCTATCTTGCTTTCTTGCTTTTCTACCTGTCTGTCTGTCTATCAATCGTTTGTTTGTCTGTCTGTCTGTCTTTTTCTTTTTTGGCACAGCTGTTTTAATTTACCAAACACTAAAATCTGGCACGTTTGAAGTTGCATGGATTATTGACGTGTGTGTGATAAAGCGGCACAGACATGGACATGTCCCACACCAGCACGTTCATCACTAGAGCAGTGTGCTAATTCCTTAGTGCCCGTTTACAGAATGAGGAAATTACTCTGAGCTGCAAGCATATGTTGGTGTGGCGTGGGGGAGGGGGGTTATACAGCTGGTCCTATCACAGAAGAAGCAGATGAGGAGGGATTAAACATAGAGAGATGGAGATATTTCAAGATATGCTCTCCAAAGCTGTCTGTCTCTGCTGTCAATCAATCAAGTAACATTGTTACTTCCTAGCTACTTAGGACTTAGACGCTTCTATACATCAGATCTCATCAGTACGCTGGATGCATGGGGCAGATTAATTGGTACTAATTGCTTGGACAGACCGTCCTGAACATCTTGACTGAAGTGGGAAAATCGCTGCCAAAATATCTTCTCCTCAATGTTTTCTATGTTTTTTCCTGACTGGATGTGGCTCATTAAGCCATTCAAGTTAATTAGGCTTTTTGCTTTTTAGGTATTAGGGTGAGCTTGTTCATTTTAAGTTTGGTTAACATTCGTTAAATCTCACACAACCAGTCAAGAACATGTCTGGGTCATATTTCACCCAAAAATCAAACAAACTGAATCAATTATATTTTGCTTAAAAATAATCCAGAGTGTGTAGTATTGAACTGTAATATCTTTCATGACTAAGCACATTCATTAACCAACTCAATGGCGCACAATGTACAGTATAGTAAATCACACCATGCAGCGACAGCAGTCTGAGAGCCTGTATTTGGCCGTCACAGGTTACCAGAATTTGTGGACTGAAGAGTTTTCCTCCTACTGTAACCACTTAAGTCACATGATCCACGATTAGTCAATACACAAGCGTCTTAATCAATCTGCCCTGTATCTTTGATCACAGTCACATGGCTAAATTTGGTCACTCCAATCAAATTGCACCTTCTGTGGATCATTTGCTTTTATATCTAAAAATTCTGCCATCTACCCACCAAAATGTTCCTCCAAAACTGTGGAAGAAAATGTCAAATCTGACCTCTGGTCATGTTTAATTACTCCCAGGACATGATATGTTGCTGGAAGAAAGAAACTCAGACATGTTCTTGACAGACTATGTACATTCTATGCAGGTCACAAATGTCATGGAATAGTAATAGACTTCACTCTTTCTCTGCCTCTTTATCTTAATGGTGAGAAACTTAATGTTTCGTTAACTGCCTGAGATTCTAATTCAAGACTTTTTTTTCCCTTGTGTCTACTTTCTCCCCTTATGTTGTGTGTGTGTGTGTGTGTGTGTGTGTGTATACATGTGGTGGTGTACTTGCTTTCCCATGTGTATCGGGTAACTTCACACTTTAGGTCCCAATGGAGATAACAGCCTCACCGTATGCGTATGCATGTATGCACTTCATTATTCAGCTCCCCCATCTCACTCCAATAGCTGTTTGTGTTAGTGATCTGGGCACCTGTGTGGTGTCAGATGTTGTTTTTGCAGATTTTACCATTTAAGTGAAGGATAAACCATAAAGAATTCTGTTATTGCCTCAAAGACATGTTCAATATTTGTACATTAGAAATGTGTAAGTACACTCAAAAAAGAACATTTTGTCATTTATTTACTCGCTCTTAAACAGAAGCATGTTTATGTTCTATGTTACTGAGAAAAAGTGAGAATGTCCAGGTTGCTCCTTTTGATAAAACTAAAGTGGATGGTGACCAGAAACCATGTTATTTTCCTATATACTATATGTTCAAGTCTTCTGAATTGCTTTGTGAGGAACAAGCCAATATTCATTACTACATATGTTCAAATCTGGAACATTCACAGTACATGAGAACTACTTTGTTTGCATACAGCCGGAAATGCAATTTACTCAGTGTCGTAGAAAAATGAGGAGGTGGTGGTGAAGAAACTGCACACCTAATTGGTTCTCAGATGAAATAGGCCAGCTATGAAATGAGGCAAGATTTTCACTTTGTGTGCACTAACATTCAGCGTATTGCAATGTTTTCTGAAGTGACTGATGACTTGATGCCGAAGATTCAGCTTTGCCATCACAGAAATGAATTAAATTTGAAAATATATTACCATTAAAATTGAATTTCTAGTAATATTCGCAACCTCCGGTCACCTTTCACTTGTAATGTGTAGAAAAAAGGTTTGGCCCTACAGGTTTGGAATCAGGGTGAGTAAATTATGATTTTTTGAGGGGGGTGAACTGTTTCTTTGACACATTTTTACATAGAAGGAATGGTTTTGAAATTGTATATTGTATGTACCATATTTTGTAAAGTGCTAAGAGTTAGGTTATACACAAAAAAAGAAGAAAAAACCCTGAATCTGTCAATGAGTAGTTGGGGACAGAATCAGTTTAATATAAGGCGAAGACAAGAGCTAGGGTGGAGCTGAACTCCCTCCTCAGCTCCTGGTTTTGGTCTCAGGAGTCAGTGTTTTCTGCCAGGCGGAGGCAGCTGTGTGAGGGTAAATCAGGTAGTCAGAGAGAGAGAAAATGGGGGAGCTGTTCAGTCGTCATGTCGCTGGAATCCAGCAGATCCCAACAGAGCCAGAGCTTGACTTCTGCCAACTCTGGCTTAAAGTGTGTGTGTCTTTATGGACATGCAAGCATGCACACGAGGGGCTCTATCAGGGGCAGCACTGAAGCCAAGGAGAGGGATCACTTTCAGCTGCTACTAAAGTGCTGACTTGCGCTCTCTCTCTCTCTCTCTCTCTCTCTCTCTCTCTCTCTGCCCTGCCTTCGACTCCTTCCTCCCTGGTGCAGTATCAAGTCAGTTTAGGGCATCAATCAAGCTGTGTAACTTTGCTCTTCCCGTGCGGTAACTTTACTATGCTTCAAAAGCCTCATCTCCGACTCTGATTTAAAAATAATTGCGGCGAACATGCTTTTGTTTCTTAAAGCTCTCCGCGGAGCAGAGGCATCCATCATTCACTGCTGGAGCCCTGCGTTTAAACTTGTTTTTCGGGGAGAATTTGTCAGATATTGACTTTGACTGTACTTCCCTGAGATAACTTGATAAACAACACTGAATGTCTCTCTTTTTCTCTCTTTGCTTTCAGCAATAACTTTCACAGAAGAGGAAAAGGAGCAGATGAGGAAATTCAAAAACCGTTCGTACTTACTGGATAAGAAAGCGCGCTTCCACGTCTGGCTGGGTTTGGTGGACATCATTCTGGCGTATGTCTATGATGTGCGCACTACAGAGGGAGAGCACAATGTAAGTGCACGCTTGAATGCCACAGATGACTCTCTCGGCTAGTAAGTGGGTTTAGCGTGCAGGTCCTGGCATTTTCACATGCAATAAAGCTCCAGGAAGTCTATACATTCCTGTAATGTTTTCCAGATAGTCTCTTTGGAGGCCACTGCACATGGTAGTAATTGTAAAAAATAAATATGAAAAATATCAAATTGGCGGTTATGTTTTGAAACACAGTTTCCGAAACTGAAGTAATAGAATGTTGCAAGGGCTTCGTTTTTTGAAGAGGTCTGTTGGACTGACTCCCAAGCTTTATATGTTAAATGTACAGTAGAAATCTGGGCTTCCATTCAATCATAATAGCTAGAGGACATATCAAACCTTCTTAAAACATTCTCTTGTCTAAAGTGATAAATTTAGCATTGAAGCTGTGTCTTTGTGGTTGGCGCTTGTGCTCAGTGAGCCGTGGTGCTCATGTGAGTGACGGGAGTTTGAATCCAGCAACATTTCCCCTCTTTTCCTTAATTCCTGTTCTTTCATCCCTGTTGACTTAATGAAAAGTGTCAAAATAGGGATGCGCCATATCAATATTCTGGCCGATATCAGTAAGTCACTAATTATAGTTATTTTATGGCTGATAACCGATAAATGTCTGAAGTTTGATACTATTTTGTGTACTCTACCGTTCATGTGTTTGGGGTTGGTAAGAAGTCTTTTATGCTCACAGCATCAAAAATACTTTTTTTACGCAGTACGTGCACTTAGAAAGTACTGGGTAATATAAGGGAACTGCATGGGTTAGGTTTAGGGGTTAGTACATAGTTATTACCCAGTTATTGCAATTACTATAATATGTACATAGTATGTACATGGGGAACAGGACTGTAAAATAAAATGCTACCAAAAATACAGTAAAATCAGTAATACTGTGAAATATTATTACAAATTAAATGAATCATTTTCTGACATCAGTGTACTTTCAGCAATGGTCAGTATTGTAGCATTTACTGAATAACGCGATTTATGTAATATTCAACTTTTATATTGGTTAATTGCTAGTCATAGTTAAGGGATGGTCACACTGCACTTTTCCTTCATTGACTTCCATTCATAGGAATGCGAATGCAGAAGACAAGAAAACATAAGCTAATGTGAATTTTGCTGTGTTCCAAAGTTCAAGTTTGGTGAACTCTGCCCCACAGTTTCATATCACATAAAGACATGTGACTAATAGATGATCTGAGTGACCTCTAAGCTGAAATAAAAGAATGCAAACTTTAAATCTGCAGAAATGCAGCATTGCAATAAAGTAGAGTACATTGCATATTTTACATTTGTTCACTTATTATATGCTGAATTGCATTTTTTTTAAAGAGCGTGGCATCATACTACAACTGTTGCAGTGTCTCTAGAAATTTTGGCATGCTTAAAGTCTAGTGTGACAGCAGCTTTATGCTAACATTTTGACCAGCTTTATATAGCCTGCCGTGTATAGTGTCTGACATCAGTATAGTTCAGTTTTGTATAAAGTGTAGGATCGTTGATGGCAATATTGATCAATGCTGTTGTGATTTCCAGGTAGAGTCAGCCTGGACCATCAGGAAGCTCAGCGGTACTCTCAGCTGGCTGGAGGTATGTCATACATTTAGCAGCATAACAAAACACGACATGGCCTTGACGGCACGAACAAACAAATGAATGAGCGAGTGACCGTTAACAAGATTTTAACTTGGAGGGTTCACATATGTGGAGACTCTGGCTTTGTTCAAAGCTGAGCTTTAGGACTCAACGTCTGCTCTGCCATTCTGCAAGTGATTAAATCTGATCTGTTTGTTCAAACAATGTAGTCAATATCCCATGTATCTACTTCAGTTGCTATAGTAATATTGTAAGCATCAGCACAATGCCAAGAGACTTTCTCATACTACGAGTGAGAGTAGCTGTCAGTGTGGAAAGAAAGGTCGAAAAACATGGACATTTTGCCTCTGCTCATGTCCGTCATGCTGAACTCAAGATGTATGAGAGAACATAAGCAACAGATTTTTACACATTCATGAAGATACTGCTGACTTGTTCCTTCATTTCACTATTCCTTACACAGTTTTCACCGTACACTATACAGCGTTATCATGATGGAATGGAATAAATTCTCAACATTAGGAGGAAATCAGTTGAAGCACTAAAATTACTAAAACTAAAGATTAAACAAAAAAAAAAAAAAAAAAAAAATCAGAAGCACATAATACAACTATTGAAAATTAAACTAAAAAAGAAAAGAAAACTGAAAATATAAAAATCCAATTCAAAATATTCATAAATGCTATAATAGTAAACAAATAAAACTAAAATAACACTGGTTTCTTATACGAGGGATGATAAAAGGGAGTGTTCATGGATGCAGCTCTAGTATTGCACACTTTGTATGACGTTACTTGTGCTTAACATTGCAAATTTTAACTGAACAGAAGCTTAAGATAAGGGTATTTTGTCATCCTCTGAACCACTGCTGATATTAAAATACATAAAGATTACGCCACTGTCCATCTCTAAGCTCAGCCATTTTTAAAAGCATGTTCTTAACACTTGTCTTACCCAGATGCAACACACCAAGTTTCCTGCCGCAATTAATTGGTCTAAATTTGAAACGCAACAAAAAAAAACCAATTCACACATCTGATGTGCATTCTGGGCTATTAGTTACTGCAGAAATTGAAAAATAAATATTGATCATTGGTGTCTCCTCCGAGTACTCGATTACTCTTGCTTATTCCTGATTTGCATAAACGTGTGTATAGTGAAATGCAGCAGACAGGCATTTACATTTTCATCATCAGCATAATCCATCCTGTGCCAAAGTGGACACCAAAGCGAGGGACACATTTAACCTTAAACTGCTTGCGTATGGTTAGCAGAGCTCTAAGCTTTGTGTGCGTGTGTGTACGCGTATCCTGACTCCTGGGGCGGCAGCAGTCCCTAATCCCCCACATTTCCACAGTGAGTGTGACAATGAGGACGAGTAACCCGACACCTCTCCCAGCTCAGTGCGTTGAGAGCCAGCACTCCGCTGCAATACTGATAATGGAAGGGTGGTAATGACATCCTCCAACTGCCTGCTCTCTCTCTCTCACACACACACACAAAACAACACAAACCCTCTGCCCCCTCATTTCCTCTTTCACTCTTTCCTTTTTAGTGCTTGCAAAGCAGCTCTACATTGATCTTCCTCAAACATTCGTGTTAGGGTTTGTCCCAAACTTCTGACCTCTGAAGTATTAAACAATGTTAATTTTGTTTCGTCAACGACATTTTTTCACTGATGAAAATTGAGACAATAACTAAATATCCAGTTTTTAATGACAAATACTATGATAAAAAACTATTGACATTTTCGTCGACGGATAAAAAACGAGACTAAAATGTTAGGGAGGGATGATTTGGGAACTGATGCCCTACGTGGTGGATGCACACATTTGAACTGTAACGTGCTGATCCACACGCTGGGACCTAATTTGGCATGCACTTGCTGCATGTCTCATTAAACGTTAAAAAATGTAAACGTGTGGGAGAAAGAGAAGAGCAGACATATGGAATAATCTGAAAAAGCGTGACGACACGAGAGGGAGCTTAATGCAGTGTGGTTTTGGGTGCGCTCACAGAAAGCCGCTCACAGACGTCAGTGCACGAGACACGAGTAGTAGCCTACTCAACTGAGCTATCTTTCGCATCTTTCCACTTTTAGTAGTGCAGTCATTTAATTTTTTTATGTTGAGATATTCTTAAAGGTATAGTGGAGGATTTTCCCGAATTTTAGAAAAGAACCACCCTCTCCACTTTTTGAAAAAACGCACATGCGCAACACTCTACCTGCTCCCGAGAGGGAACGCCTATTAAACGTGTGCACGAGAGAGCATGCACGAGCCTAGTGCGTGACTTGTGCCAGGGCTAGCATCGCTAATCATAACTTACATTAACTTTACTAGCAGTGATTTTAAATGGATTTCTCCAAATAGCATGCCAAACTTTACCTGTCGAGTAGAAACTTCTCGACTGAGGCATCAGTGGGAAGCCCAACCTGTGCTTTTAGCGCACGCCAGCGTGTGAAATATTCTCCCAAAAACACTCTGGTCTTGTTTCTTTCTTCAGAGGCCTTTCTCTTCTTGTCATACAATTCGTAGACACTTTTTCTCTTGCGACCCTCAGACATTTTGAAAAAACCCGGTGAGAACGGCGAGCTTCAATGAATGGCTGAAACCGTAGCTCACCACACGTATACACCTGAAAGTGCGCATGCGCAGAAAGCGAAAACTGCCTAGGGACGAGCACGTACAACGGCCTTACGTAAACACATCACCAGAATGATTGACAACTAGGAGGACCAATAGTCTTGATGATCCACCCGGAAAAAGAAAATCCTCCACTATACCTTTAAGGATGAACTTGACCCCAAAGTCTTGGTCAAAAAGCTTTCTCCAAAAACTATTTTAACGGACAAATGCACGCCAAAACTGGCATTTTGGCATAATTTTGTGAGTATTCACTTGAACGCAGTTGGTTATGTCTTAAGTGACATAATTATGTATTGGATCCGTGCAGTCGGCCTTAAAGTGACAGCAGTCTAAACCTGCTGCTGTTCGTCATTAATGTTAATCAGATAACAAAAAAAAAATCTTGACTAAATAACTTTAATAAGGATTCATCTATATTTATACAAATATATGTCTACTTCAAAGAATGAAGAATGTTGTATGCAAGTTGTTGTAAAGAATGTATATATCATTGATTAAAAAGAACATGTTCTTGTTTCTTTATGAGAAGTGGTTTTATTTAATTTTAAGAAAGTCATCTGTATTGCATGTTCAAACCTTACTATCTTTCATATTAACAGGTTAATAGATGTTTTCTCCAGGAGTATGTAATGAGTTTGGAAATTTTAGAGAAAAGCTTAGTTGATGCATTACGATTAAACTAAACCCATTAGAATTTAGTCGACTTAGTCAATTCGATTTGACGGTTCAACTATAGACTATAGATTATTCGACTATAGACTGTAGATTTAGTTGACTAAAATCTTATATTTAGTCAACCAAAACTAGACTAAAACTCAAACAATTCAAATGACTAAAATATGATTTAAACTAAATCAGAATTTGCTGTCAAAATTAACACTCGTGTTAAACTTTGATTTGTCGATCATTTCAACCTTATGTTTACTATGTGTTTTTATTTTCACAAAGTAGTCTATATGACCTATATAAGCCATTTGAAATCATATGAAAGGTTTGTGTGAGGAACAGACCGTTCTGTCCATGTTATTCACTGAACACTCTTGACATAGTTCTCCTTGAGAGTTCATGAAAAGCAGCCAATTTTGAGACTTTTCTTTTCAATGAATTGGTTGATCTTGTTCACAACCAGGTTGAATTGTTTGTTGACAAGTTGGATTTATCTGGCTCTTTGGTTCTTGTCACTAGTTTCATTGTAATAAACTTGATGGCAATTCTGTATCTTGAATTTTTTTTATATAAATATTTGTGAAATTGTTTATCATTATATTTATTAATTATTTTTTAGCACGCTGGCATTTGTTTGTTTATTTATTTTTCTTTTCAGTTAATTGTTTCATCCAGTTCACAAAATCATGCTGAATGATTCATTCGGTTCTCTTGTATGAAATGGGATGAGTAAATGATTGAACATCATTCAAATATTTGTATAACAAATTATGATTGTCTTGCAGTTATTTGCATACTAACTTGTGATTGGTCTTTTCATTCATGCATCTATTAAACCATTTAAAGCCACCTACTGCTACAAACACAGTGTTGCATTATGTGACGATTCTTATGCACAGCCAGTAGAACTCAAAACACTGCCTCTGAGGCATTTCATTTACACAGAACAATGGCCTGAAACTGAAGCGTCCTAAAACTTCAGTGCTATTCTTCAGCTATCTTGCAAGCACTGGTATTTCCTTCAGGAAATGCTAATGTAGTTTCTCAACACCCTATCATTGTCTCCCCCTCTCTTTCTCTCTCAATCTCCTTCATTTCTCTTCCTCTCCACCCTGTGTTTTGCCTAACCACTGTAAAGCCAATGCTCCTTAATGCCCCCCCCCCCCCCCCCCCCCCCCCCCCCCAGCAGGCTTATTTACACCAGTGTTTAATAGCCTGGGGGAGTGCATGAGCTATGATGACATGCTAGAATGGCTCCGGGTGCATTCTTAACAAGCTGCTGAGAGAATAGCGGAGGGGAGGTAGAGTGGGAGGCTGGAAAACGCAAAGAGAAAAGAGAGAGAGAGAGAGAATAAAGACATGTTTTTCTCCCCAAAGCACTTGTCTGTTGATGCTTAGACTACGGAGAACTCTGAGGCGAGCGATTAAACACTGTCTACAATTAAGAACGCCGCTTGCCAAGGTGTTTAAAAGTTGACCTACTATTTACCCTGCTAATAAAACGAGAAGTCGTTGGGAATAATTAGAGCAATTTGCTGTAATTACCAGTGGAGTTAAGAAATGATTGATGTAATATGCCTAGACAGATCTGGAGCAATTTACAGACCATGCTTGTGTGTGTGTGTGTGTGTTACAGACGTATCACTCGGTACAAGATGTGCTGGTGTCTTTCGGCAGGAGGACTTTGTGCTACCCGCTCTATCGGCATTTCTCCCTGATCACAAGAGCTGTGAAAGACGTTGCTTGCATTTTTCAGTCTGGTGAGTCCTGTCCCTCTTTTTTTATTTCCCAGTTAAAAACAGACCTCTTAGGCATTTCCAAGCCACCAAAGGATCGGGTCGAGGGTCAAGACTAAACTCATGACCTGATCCTCACCCTATAAACCCTGCAGTGCTTCCACCTCATTACAAGAATCCCTGCTGCCAATGAAAGCAAGCGTATCTCTTTCAACTTCATATCGCCATAAAGGCAGGTTTCTTCAAATTATCCCATTGATGATATATATATAAATAATATATTTTTTTATTATAATTTTTTTTGTTGCTGATCTTTGCGATCTTTACATTTTAGTAACCAATAGCTAAAAAACTAGTTGATATTGTATTAGTCTTCTGTTATAGGTCATTTTGCTTTTCTAATGACTTTTCTGTAGTGCAGTCATTTAATTGTTTTGTTTTTGTATAAAATAATTTACATATTTTTTTATGCCTATAATAACATTCAGAATATGAAATATAATATTATTAATACAAAAAATCAAAACAAGTCTAAAATAAGAATGTTTAGATTTTATTTTTTTTTTTACTGTAAAAGAATTTATGAAGTCCTATCCCACATATTTTGTTCTCAGTAAATCTCGGAAATGCATCACACTACAGAAGTGTGAGTTGCGAATGCTATTTCATGTTGACTTTAAGAGGCTAATGACAACAAGAGCTTGACAGGCAACCTAAATTTACCCACAGCAGACGGTGTTGCTCACTCTGGACCAAATTTAACACAACGCTCACCAACCCTCCCTGATCAGCAGGGTGCTTTGGTAAAAGACATTTTCCATGACAAGTCAGTCAACAGATTGCTCATGTCTTCGTGTGCTTAGTCTTGCTGTTCTGTCAGCGTAAGTGGGAGGGGGGGTTAAGAATGAGGGAATCCGAGAGGGATGTCTCCTCACTTCTGAAGAAATCAGCGATTCTGCCGAGTAGACACTGTTGCCTTTGATATCTCTGCGAGAGGAGCAACCTTTAAATCAAAGAAGCCATCTGTGGGAGAGACAGAAGCGCTGTGTAAACACATTTTGGGGCGTGTGTGGTGAGATTATCCAACACATGTTGATTTTAGCGCTCATAAATAACTTCAATTAAAGGGCTTGTAAGGTTTGGGATTAGCAAGGTATGGTTGATTTGAGAAGTTAAGTCAGAGCAGAGACTACATAACAAAACAAGATTAGATAAGCAAAATCACACTTCACTGATTTCAGGTTCATGTCAGGTACTGGCAGCTTTCTGCACTGACTGAGAATGACAAGTACTCATGAAAGATTTCATAAAGAAACATTGTTTGCAACACATTTTAGACCCATTGAATGGTATTCAGTTTGAGAAAAAAAGGTAGCGTGATCCTCCTCCATCAGGAACTGATTGAATTGTGAAAATGTGTCTATCTATGACAAGTGGTTGAAAAAGGAAGGCACTTGGAGACGTCAACTGGGAAGTCTTTTTAGATGTAGGCAAAAAATAATAATTTTGATGAAAAATTCTGGTGAAATGGAATGTTACACAACTGAACCTTTCCCATTAAGACCAGGGATGTGTATTAAGTAAGTAGGATCGGTTTAGCTTTCAGGTTGACTCTATAAAGACCAGATAAAAAAAATGATGATCCAGTCAAATCAAGATGGATAAACCCTACAAAGTCCCACCCTGCGTTATTTCATACTTTAATGCTTGGGAATACCATTTCTGGCTGTATTTTAAAGACTATATAAGTCAGACATTTAATAATAATAGATGTACATACATTACATTTGTATGTACAGTAAATGTTTAATTGATCCCTGAGGATCATAACTAAACACAGACAACAATAACCAATTTTGATGAATTAGTGCGACAATATACAGGGCAACTATAAAAGGTAGGGTAGACAATTTCGTAGAGGTTAGCAATAACAAACTAGCTTTGAAATCATAAGATCCCACCCTACTTTGGGTGGGTATTGATAGTATAGAAACGCATAATTCTATGCGGGTAGAATGTCACAGGGTTGCATCTCTTAATTACGGTTGTTAACGCAGCATAAGCTCGTTGTCTTGGTTCAGGAGGAACTGTAAAAGGCGGCTGCTGTTTGTTTGCGGGTGCTCTGACTGTCTACACCTCTGCGTAGCCTCATGTAATGCGCTGATGACGTGTGATGTCTGAGCGAACACGGTGCGCGGAGGTATGCAAATACATATGTTCACAGGCAGGTAGGACTTCCTATCATTTCATTCGGACCGAATGCAATGATTGGACGAACCTTTTTTAGTCCTGAGACTTCCACAGAAGAAGTTTACAATTTGTAGATTTACAACCAGCAAAGCCTCACGAGCAATAAGGCTCCCCTTTAATGAACGGTAACAGCGTGTGACTCCCCTCGGAAAGCAGGCTATCCTGTGACACCTTGACTGTCCTGGGTAATTAATTTGTCGGCGGAACATGAATGGAGGTGTGTATCTGATGTGTGTGTACTCTAATTTGAGGCACTTCGTTTAACCAGCTGTGAAAGAAAACAGTTGTAGGTAGTAGGAAAACAAACCCATTAATGATCCTGCACGAGGAAAGCCGTGATGGAAATGCTATCCAGGGGTAAATATTTGAACAGCCCTCTGGCAGCTTGTCTGGTTGTTCTCCGAGAGATCCTGCTAAAGTCAGCGGCCCTCAAGGAGATTGAGGAGGGAGACTATGGATAACGGCCTAAAAGATGCACTGTGGGCAAATATAAACACTCATATATACATATATATATAATCTGAACGTTCAGGGGCATGCCTGTATTTCATTTAACTGCATAACTTGGATTCAGTTTCCACTTGTTTTGCTCTGCACTGGTATGAGCTTTATCAGTTAGCACAGTGTTTCCAAACTTTTTGACATTGTTACCTCCATAGCACCATGTTAAATACCCCTCATATGTACTAGGCTTAATTCCAGGTTTGTTTTCTATTTGTATATATTTAAAAATGTTATTTATTTCTGTGATGGCAAAGCTGAATTACATGCTAATGTGCTGCTCAAGAAACATTTCTTATTATCAATGTTGAAAACAGTGTTTGTGGAAACAATGATATATCTTTTTTTGAATTTATGAGGATAAACTTCAAAAGAATAGTGTTTATTTGAAATAGAAATAGTTTGTAACAAAGGACTTTACTGTAACTTTTGATCAATTTTACTTTCAAATGGTAGTATACATCGTTTTATCTTTTGGTTTGGAAGCAGGTTCGTTTTCATGGCATTTTGTAAAAAAGTTTTTTTTTTTTTGCTAAGTTCTGTCGTAGCTTATTGAGATACATTGTTTTCCTTGGCAGGAATTGTCATCTTTAAGCCAACGTGATCAATCTTAAAAAGTACATTGCCGTATTCACGATGATAGATGTAGGCCATTTGATGCAGCATAATTTGATGTCAATGATCTTTAATGTGATTTTTGCAGCTGTTTCACGAGTATAGCTCTTTTGTTCACTCGTGTGAGTTTTTTCCACACAGACAGCAGTCAGTGTCACCCTTTGTATGATTAATAAATTGGTGGTTTAAGGCTGAATCTTACCAAGTTTGTCAACAACATATACAGGTCATATTTCACACCAAAATCAAAGAAAAATATGAAGCCTGTTTGATGGACCTTTGATTTTGTTAGGCATTTTACAGTATTCTCATGACAATTAAGCACAGACATCTTTCTCCCCTTAAAAGTAGCGGTCATGTTTTGCAAGTAATATATAAATCACAAATATATCATTATATTATAGTAGAAGCTTTACCAGTGAATTTGATGTCACAACTCAAGATAGTAGCTAGTGAAAGACTGATAATGGGTTTTATTTTCTTAATGCAATTTTTTTTTTTTTTTTTTTTTTTTGTTATTTACTTTCTTTTGAATTTTTGGATGAAATATGACCTAGGCATATTTTTGGGCAGGCTTTGTGAGATTGTGGACCTTTACCATCTGAACTTCCAGGGCCCAAATCTCACCTTGTCACCCCATTCCTCCTCTTCCTCTTCTTTCTTCTCTTCTCCTCAACTTCTTCCCCTGAGACGCCTGATTGCAGCACATGATTAACTGGCTCAACATGCAATCTAAACCCAGCACACATTGCACCGCACAGTCCCACAGCTGGTCTTCGGAAGAATCCAAAAGCTTTCTTTTCCTCCACTCTCCCAGGGAGCAGTGGAGAAAAGTAGAAAACCCTTCAATTATAGATGGATGAAAGTCAGAGAAAGTGAGAGAGGGAGGAAGAATGGAGAAAGACAGAGTACGGTTCAAGTTCCTGGAGTTTTTCTCGCATGTCCTGAAGCTGGAAGCCACTGCGGCTGCTCTGGGTAAGAGCTCCAGCTTAAATGGGAACCAAATGTTTGTGTAAGGCTTTCCTCGGTGCGAGTGCACTGTTTGTTTTCTGAGGCGGCTGGAATGTCTCCACCGGCTGCCAGGCTATTCTGTGGGCAGC
Organism: Rutilus rutilus; assembly: GCF_951802725.1. Lineage (NCBI taxonomy): Eukaryota > Metazoa > Chordata > Actinopteri > Cypriniformes > Leuciscidae > Rutilus > Rutilus rutilus. The sequence goes on along the minus strand of NC_140217.1, from coordinate 33,179,934 downwards.
TCGAGAATCCTTGGGGTCCTGCTTTCGCTTCACAACTGAGCCCGTTGCATTGCGCTGAGGGGATATTTTTGCACCTTATTTGGGAGATGGGTGTTATGACAACAAATATCATTGCTGCTGCATGGTGCCCTTAAGGTGTTTGTGTGTATGTGGGTGTGTTTTGTGTATTGTGGAAGCATCTGCCAGGACGGAAAATTCAATCATCTCAAAAAGCATCTGCTAAGCACAGATTTCCCTTTTTTGCTCCAAAATAGTTGCACAGTTAATCACTAACTCCTATGTCTTTACTGCTTAAAATAATCTCCAAAAAAATCCAAGTATTCTTGAAATAAAGATGAATTTACTGTTAAAAAAAAATAATGGCAAACTATTTTCATAGAATATAGATTCAGTTAAGTTTTTGTTTCCCCACTGGTTTAAGCATAAACCTCACTAATAAATGCATACTTCTGTGTTTAGGCTGATTCAGTGCATGTTTTCTTTGTCACAGGGAAGGCCTGCATCCTGAAATGTCTGCTAGCCATCCATAAGATCTTCCGGGAGAACGATCCAGCCTATATCCTCAATGACCTCTACATCACGGACTACTGCATCTGGATCCAGAGGATCAAGTATGTTCAGTCCAGTCCAGCCTGAATCAGCCAACCTGAAATGAACTAGGTCCAAAATCTGACCGTCTGCTAATCATGCCGTTTTGATGAATCCCTGCTGAGAGCTAAACCGCAGGTTCATTAAAGCAGTGAGCCACAAGAGATAGCGTCATAGTGATTTTACTAGGGGTAAGAGGTTTTTTTAGAATCTCGCAATATCAAGTCCAGGTCACATTTCACACCAAAATCAAAAGATGAAAATAAGAATTATGTTTCGCATAAAGAGAGATTCCTGCATTTTGACATTTCATTGACGGTTAACCACATTTTCACCACATCAATTAAAGTACTAATACTACCATGACATTTTTTTTTAATTAAGCTATAAATGTTGTATATAATTAGTATGTAACATATTTAAATAACTTTTTTTAATAAAAAATTCGTATTCTATGAGATTTTTTTGCATTACGGTAACGAGAATTTGCGTGGAAATTGTCATGAAAAATCTCAAAATGGTCACTAAAATAGCCTATATTTTCTTTAGGCAAAATATTTATTATTTGTTTCTTTTTTGGGTTGAGATAAGCTCCATAAATATTTTTGTCAGGTTTTGTTTTAGTTCAGTCTTAGTTAGTTAAACAGAACCACAGCGCTTGAACTTGATTCATGATGAATGGTAACGCAATCATGATTGTGCTCTGCATTTTTTGTAATCACTTCCATGTTTAAAATGCGAACTATAGCATAATTCAGTAATGAGATCTACTCTGCTTCCCGGCTGGTGTTCAGCTAAAGTCGTACGCTTGTCTATAAAGAGTCCAGTTGAAAAATGTGCTTCTGAAATTGTAGGCCCGGTGCCCAGATGCGATAAACGTCCTGCGGGGATTACGCAGACATTTTTCAGTCCTGTGTTTTGCCAAAGTGTAGATTTTTCTGGCAAGAAAATGTCCTTGACAGCTAATTAATAATGGATGTGTAAAATGGCAGAGTTTAAATGTGCCTATTTTCTCAATGAGACAAAGGGAGAAAATGAGGGAAAGAGACGGAGAGAGCAGAGGTGGGTACAGAGACTCTTTGTCCGTGGTCCACAGAGAACTGAACAGTTCCACTGTCAATGTGCTGGAAAACTCAGTCACTCTTGCTGGGCCTCTTAGTTAGAAGAAAAAGCGAAAGGGCAAATAAGGCAAAGCACTATCATGTCTTTATTCTCTTCCTCTTATATTTAAAGTAAAATGGACATAAAATATTAAAAGGCAGGGGAAAAAGGTTTCCTTAGGGTTCTCCATCGATCACTAAATGCATCATCTGAGGCATCAATATCATTGACCTGCAATTGAGTTCTTGTGTTTCTCTGTTCCTCTCCCTCTTTGGTACTTTATTGAACAGAACTGAGGAAAAACAGACCGGAGAGCTGTTGAAAGGCGCAACTTGCAGGATCTGTGACAGCACTCTAGTGCCGCTGATGTGTCTTAGTCATACTTGCCTTGAGGCGTTTGACATCTCTCAACATCACACTGAAAATTGATTTCCAGTTTGCTTCCTTTTAGAGTATCTTTAGTTGTCTTGAAACAGTGCTGTAAACTTCTCCTTTGAGTTGAGACAAAACCCCTCTTGTCATGGGAAGTGACTGCAGGAGACTTTCTCCTCCTTTTAAGTGCTGGAGCATTTGATCAAATCCCCACTGCTCTGGTTTGTGTAGATAACTCCGTTATCATAGCAGGTTTGTTGTGACAGCGTTTTCAACATCTGACATATCCTCTGTCAGATTATTTAAACAATTTTCTCTTACAGAAAATCTCCTTCCAGAAGGACGCCCCAGTCGAGTTATCTTTGGCTACGTTCACACAGCGGCAAAATGCAGTTGTCAGTCTTGTTTTAGAATGCAAAATTGTTCAGAATTCAGAATTTCCATCCATTCATCCATCCATAGACTTACAGATAAATAGAACGAAAGAACGATGGATGGATGGAAAATTTTGAATTTGAAATCAAAAGAATGATGGATGGATAGATGGATGAATGAAAATTCTGAATTTGAAATCCATCCATTCATCCATACATACAGATAGATAGAATGATCGGTGAGTGGGTGGAACTTCTTAATTTAAAATCCATTCATCTATCCTTCTTTTTGTCTGTCTGTCTATCGATGGATAGCTTTTAAATTCAGAAAGAACAATGGATGGATTGATCAAAATTCTGACATTGAAATCCATCCATCCATCGTTCTCTGTCTGTCTTGTCTTATCTTTATTCGGTATCTCTATCGCTCTATCTACCTAACCGTAAAACTTTAAGGATTTTCAAACGTTTTCAAAACGAGTCCTCATCAAGACAGCATCCAAACTTGGCTTTTCTAGTTAAAAATTACAAGCATATACGTTTATTTAAATGTTATTTTACTTCATTCTACTTACTTGCATCCAATTTTGAGTTGTAATTCTTCATCCTGTTCCTATAGGTTTTTTGACGTGAAATGTGGTTTAGTGAATTTGCCCCTGACTGTGTGAACGTAGCCTTTGTGAGATCTCTGGATTATAGATGTTATCCAGTCTCATCTGTGGCAGCAGTTCCTCCTCAAATCTCTTATCGGCAGTCAGACACGATCAGCTGCTTGTGATGAATGCTGGGATTAATAAACGCTGCCCCTGAGGGATGATTTATATTGTCTCTCTCCAATCTGACCAGCTTTCTCACTCTTGAAGTCTTCCAGACTGCCGGAATGTCGTGCTCAAATTTATGACGTCTTAAAGACTTCAAGTGTGATTTAAATCTCTGTACTGGCCCTCCGATCAACAACGAAACAAAGTGGATTGAGTTGGACACTCCTCTTTCTGGCTTTTTGACTGACACGGCTCAATGAATCATTGTTTGACATTCTGATGGCAACATGCCTGACAATCGCCACTGTCACTCAGTCCTTCTGTGTATGGTTGGAATAGTGTCTGACAAATTGTCCCATATCCATCCGCTATTGCAGATGTTCCCAACTTTTTACCTTAGCTGAACCTATATGTCCTAACTTGTTTATTAAAGTAATATTCATTAATGAGTTACTCATCGTCAAGGTGTTTCAAACCTGCATTTGCTTCTTTTTTTCTTTTTTTTACAGACTGCCAAGCTTCACAAAGAATGAAAATGCACTATAAAAGTTTTCAGAGGTTTCAGAAGACTAAGGAATATAGGAAGTTGAATGGAGTTTTTCTTTGGAGTTTGACATTCCTTGGCCACTGTAAAAAGATGGTTGTATTGAAACCACAGTTTTTGTGGAATTGTATGAGGATGAGTAAATGATAGATGCATATTTTCCATTTGGATGGTATTAATTAGAAAAATCATTTTTATTTATTTTAGTACAGCATTTTAATGTGTTTACTAACTTATAGGGGAATTTCTAGCACACTCTTGGTTGGTAAATGTGAACATTGCAAGTTTGAGAATGAAAAGTACTAAAGACCACTAAAATAGTTTCCTTTTGTTTGTATTCTGAGGTTCATACGTGTTCAAAACAATAGACACGGGGGAGACAAAGAAAAGCAGTTTTGCATTAGCAAATATCTTGGAATGTATGCATGGAATGATCTCTGTGCTCTAGAGAGGCTGCAAAACAACTCGTTTGTGCGAAAAGAAAACTCATGTTTTGCCTACAGACATTAGCCAAGCTTGCAAAACTTCCATACAATATATATACAGTTGTCCTCTGTTTCAAAAGTCACCTTACAGCAGCTCTGCAATCAATTACAATCAGTGCACATGAGGTTCTGCTACACATTTCAATGTGGCTTCAATGTGTGCCGCTGATGCCATACTCTGAGACCACTGGCATTTTCTTATCTTTTCTCCCCCCCTCCCATCCAGCATCCAGAATCATTCCAGTGAGTCGACTCTTCGGCCAGTTCAGAAAGCAGATAAGATAAGGTGGAACTTACTGTGTTTCACTAAGTGCAATGGAGCTGTTATCTGACAGAGCCTTGCTTTTCATTTTCCCTTTGTGTTCAAACTCCTTAATTGGGTCAGTCGGATTCCGAACGGAAACCATGGCAACCTGTTAAAGGTGAGCTTAAGGGTTTATCTTTTGACAAGATGAGAAAGTTGCTTTCTCTGACATTGAGAAACGACACATTGTCAGAGTATTGACGCTCAGCCAACTGTTTTTCTCCAGGGACTCAAGCCCCTTGCTTGAGGGTAAAGAGGTCTCCAGGGGCCACATGGGTCAGGGGTTTCGTAAAGCTTTGTGGTCAGTTGCCCCAGAGTGGACATTACTGTTGTCAGTTAGTGTTAGTGTCAGAAACTGTGTTTTCACTTCTTGCATCAGTAGCCAAGTGAATGGTGAAATCCCTCTCTAGCATTGAGGGAAATCAGGCTTAAAATATCTCGGTTTGGTGTGTGTGTGCTGGTTAATAGCACAGTTTAGGTTATTAAGGATTGCTGTCACTTGAGTTTGGATGGCTTTGAGTTTGATCGTGACCTTTTTGGTTTTGTCCTCTGACATTGCACTAGCTTTCCATCCGATTCGAGAGGTTTGCTAATGACCGTACTGATCAGCTTGGGTGGTGTTTGGAAAAAATGGGGAATGACTGCATCTTGATTGTAAAAAGTAATTCATAGTGTTGGACTGGACTATATAGAAGTACCTGCAGGTGTCTTTGTCACTTATGACTGATGTATTCTGTAAATAAATTTGTCTAAATAATAGGGGTTTACTAAATTAAAGGCTGATTTAAATGTTGTTTTTTATAACCAATAATGATACAAATTATTTTCATGTGTAAGTATTCGATAACCAAAATGCAAAAACTTTTAATAGTTTATCACAATCAAGTAGGGGTGTAACAATACATTATGTCGAGATATCGCAATATAAAAATGCGACGATATGTATCGGTGATGCAAATGATATGATATCCAAGACTCGGCTTACTGTATTTATAAGGGATAATTCACCCAAACTGTAAATTCTATTATCAAGTACTCACCCTCATGTCGAAAGATCCCAAAAAGGTCATAAAGGCATCTTAAAAATAATCCGTATAGAGCAGTCTAATCCATATCCAAATCTTCTGAAGAGACACAAGGGCTTTTTAATGATAAACTGGTTTACAACGGAAATACTTGGGTAAACACGGATGTTCAAATGTGTGCGTGGTATGCGAGAACGACATGAGAGTGAGTAAATGGAGACAGAATTTAAATTTTGGGATGAACTAACTTTTAAGATTGGGAATAGTCATTCAGACGATTAGAACTGCGATTGGTTGCATTGATCAAATGAAGCACGTACGCGCTGGAGCGGAACTCATCAAAGTGAAAGCACAAACATTATTTAAATCACCTTATCACATTTAGTTTTAGTAGTATGATTATTCAAAGCGTTTTAGATGTTTTTTTTTCTTATCATGTAAGTGCATTAATAGCGGGAGAGGCGGGTCATAGCGAGCACCCTCGGGAGAGTCTGTGCCTGTGGCTTGTCTTTAAGTGATCCAGTGAATGGCTGCATTGAAAGCGCGAGTGTTCTGCAAAAAAAAAAAAAAAAAAAAAAGTTTATGGAGTTTTTAGTGACAGTAGCCAACTACATTAACCCTCTGGGGTCTGAGGGTGTTTTGAGAATTTTTGCGCTTTTTTCAGTTGCTTATAAACATATTAATGGCTAAAGTCTCATTACACTGTATTCAGCACAAACTGGGCTACAATAATATGTGATCAACATGTTCTTGTTTGAGCGCGGTTCTGAGATGCAGAGAGTGGGAGAGAGAGAGAGAGCGAGAGCAAGAGGATTGAAGTGTCCCGCTGGTGTGAGGAAAGTGATCCCGGTCTTAGAGCTCAAACAGATAAGTGGATCATATTCACTCTCAGTGTGTGGTTTAGCGGCATTTGAACACTTCGGCTTGTAATGTCAGTCTTAGCTGTGACGGTGCTTCCAGTCTCCAGAATCCTCTCCTGTAATATGCAAAAGGCTGAATGAAACAATGCCACCAATTTGCAAAATATATACCTAGAATGGACCATTCATGTAGTCACTTTGGATAAAAGAACCCTCCAAACAAATGAACGTAAATGTGGTAAGGACTTGACTGAAATGTGTTCAGCTCACAATTAAGGCTTATAATGAATCATTTACTTCGTTTCAGTGACTTCATGAATCTGTGATAATCTGTGAATGTGGTCTTATGCCATTTTAAAAGCTCTTAAAGACTAATCTCATTGAAAAGGCAGAGGTACATTTCGTCCTTGTGTCCTTGATTTGTATATCTTAAGAGCTTAATGTAGACGCAGCCTGAGAGCTTTGTCTGAAGTAGACGAGTAATTCACCACAGGTTCACCCCATCTCTGTAGACATAAAGGTCTCCACTATTTTCTCAAGCTGCCTCTAGTGTGTCTTTGTTGCGGCAGGCTTGTTTTTATTTCCCCCTTCTCCCAACCTTGAAAGCCGCCCCTTCTCGGTTAATTAAGGCGAACCACAACAGTGTCATCGTAATGACTGAATTGTGTACAACATAATCCTTCGCCCCAAAAGGGGCCTTTGTTTCCACCGCAAGCATGCATTCTCTCACCGCAGAAGTGAAGGAGGAGAGGGAGAGATAGAGACAGAGAAAACAAGTGAGCCTCAACAATCCTAACTCAATAATGACTTCCCACAGGGAGAAAACGAATATGGCAAATGTTTGAAGCGCCGCCGCCACTGCCACAGGATTTCCACCAACCACATTACTCCAGGAAGTGCTTAATAGTTTTATGAACTGTCTTTCTCCGTCTGAGAGCACTTGGTGCTTTTCAGAGAATTTTATTTGTCCAGGGTCAGAAATTAACCAGGGGTTGGGCCAAAAATGCCCTGGAAAAAGTATATATTTTTTATCTGTTATCTAATATATAATAATATTGTAGTTATGAGCCACTAGTGACCTGAACCTGCAGGCATCTGTATTCACGGTCTCAGAAGCAGGTGTTGTTAATAAGTTGGGGGTTTGGGGGGGGGGGGGGGGGGACCACTGAACATGAATAAAACACTCCCATTTACTACAAACTGTGACTGGAGGATTATTTAAAATGTATTCCAGCAGAGCATTTGTGTTTTGGGCTAGCCTATTTATAGATATTTGATGTTGATTTACATAATGAACAGCCATAATTGTTTGTTTACTAATAATTTCAGTTAAATGGTTTTGGAAAAATTCCCTCTACTGAAAATCAATTGCAAGGGACAAATAATAACGTTAATTTCAGACACTGGAACCTTTTTCATTCATTTTTTGAAGCTGGTCAGATGATTTCAGGTCTTTGATGACAAACCTTTTTTTATGCTGAAAATAGTACAAGTTGTAAACTGATTATGTTAGTATAGAAAGCATAATCACATTGACCCCTTATGCTGGTCTTTTTTTTTTTTTTTACTTTTATTACTTTTGCCATTTCATTAACATAGCATGTTGGGTCACATGCATGATTTCTGTCATTCCATTCCATTCCATTTTTAGACCTCTTTTCTTATAAGGTCTTGGAAAACATGCTGTTTCTGAGTGTGCAGAATGCATTGAAATCTATCTATTTGAAATCTATGAGATCTATTTAAATATATTTCAAAATGTAATTTATTTCTGTGATGGAAAAGCTGAATTTTCAGCATCATTGCTCCAGTCTTCAGTGTCACATGATCCTTCAGAAATCATTGTAATATGCTGATTTGCTGCTCATGTTAAAAACAGTTGTGCTGCTTAATATATTTGTGGAAACTGTTATACATTCTTTGATGAACATAGGGAACAGTATTTATTTAAAAATGGACATTTTTGTAACATAAAATAATTGATTCACTTTTTGATCAGTTTAATGCGTCCTTGCTGAATAAAAGTATCATTTTTTTATTTTTTTTAAGTCTTACTGCCCAAAAACTTTTGAACAGAAGTGTAGGTCTAGGATACAACATTGACTGAATTGATGCTCAAGCAGTTTCTGTTCAGATTCAGTTTCAGATTGCCTAAAAAAAGTGCCGGCTGCTCCCCTGTTCACAGAACTAACATTTTTCTGTTTACTTTTCTAAAGACATCTATTTCAGTGATATCTATGGGATTTTAGGGACATTTCATTTGTGGTTTTCTCCAAAAAGTGTTTATAACACATACAAGGCCTGTTTGTATGTTATGTCATTCACCTTGTAAAGCCACTGAAAAGTGTCAAACCAGTTTTGCCTCTCCGTCTAACCATGACTTCTCCTTGACATATCACAGTCTGCCTCTTTATCTTAGATAAACACTTTCTGAAGGCATACTTGTGACTAAAGCGTTGTGTGTACACAGTATCCTCCTGAGACTGTAGCGCTGCTCTCCTGCTAGGAATCCCTGTCCGCTGGCGGCCCGGGACATCATTAGGCCTGTGCGGTGATAACAAGGCATCTTGGTTCTCAGCGGTGTGTTAATTGAAGCACAGAGTTCAGCGACCCACGTCAATAGAGACAGGGCGGCTCAGACTCGCAGGCTTTATCCTTTTTGTGAATGACCACGACCCCAAACCCCAGCACCCCGTCCGCTCGCTAATCACCATGGTGATGAAGGATTTGAGCGGCTTGCAAGTCTGAATGGTAGCCACTTGAGTTTTGGCAGCACCCGATCGCATTTGCTACATGAATAATGTATGCCTCAAGGCCCTTTGTAGTACTGGGATCTTTGCATTGAGTGTATTGTAGCAATATATATATTTTCTCTTCTCAGGGAAGCTTTGTCAGGTTGCTTTGCATATTGCTTCTCCCCAGGGGAACTTTGTGGCGGAATGCAATATTAGTGAAACTCTGATTGATGTATTTATTTTGGTGTCCAGACGTTTCATATTGCATGCATTACATATTTACAAAATGACAAAATATTAAATGGTCTTAGTATTATACATTTGAACACCCTAAAAAAAAAAAGTGTGTATATATATATATATATATATATATATATATATATATATATATATTTCTGCAATGACTACTGGTTGAATGTTGCATCATCTAATTAAAATTCACGAGCCATGAGTATTCCCTAATTTTCAGATTATCTCTACTTCCCTTGTTAAATTGTCAGGGCAAGTAGATACATGCTTAGTTTTTCTAGTTAGTGTTTAGGTCATTATAAAAACGAGCTTGAAGTGTCTATTTTAAAATGAGTTCTCCTCTAGCTGATAAGCATGTGCTGAAGTCTTAGAGTTCTTCCTACAGTAGCCATGGAGACATCTGTATTGTGAACTGAATACTAAAATATCCTCTGCCACATTTCGCTCAACAGGCAAAACCAATTTTTTGGTTCACAAAAAAAATATGTTGCCTGAAAAATAATCATTTAAGGATTAGTTCAGCAAAAAATGAAAATTCTGTTATCATTTACTCACCTTCATGTCATTTTAAACCTGTATGGTTTTCTTTCTTTAATGGATTGCAAAGGTTACACTACCATTCAAAAGTGTGGGGTCAATACGATTTTGTTTTACTTAATAGCCTACTTTATTAGCAAAGATGCATTCAATTGGTCAAAACTTACAGTGCATCACGGTTTCAACAAAAATATTAAGCAGCACAACTGTTTTCAGGATAGATAATAAGAAATGTTTCTTGAACACCAAATCAGCGTTTAATTGATTTCTGAAGGATCAAGGATCATGTTTTTAACACGATTGTGCTTAAGTCGACAATGCACGTGATCATGTAAACGCATTAACCTGTTTTCCTTTATCGGAATAAGGTCATAAATGGCAAGATTTTTGTCCCTGCATGTATTTCCGATTTCGTCCAGCATGTAAACGCATTAACCTGCTTTCTTTCGGCTCATTGAAGTGCGCATGCGTGATATGTGACAGGAATGGAATTTAAACGCATCCAGACAGAGCGAGTGTTTTACAGTAACAGAGGAGGAAATGGATTGCAAACTCACTCTTTCTTGATCACACTCTTTTCTTTATCTCATGCAGGAGAAGTGGTGGTACAGTCAAAATGCTGTATCTGTAACTGCATGAGAGGATAATATATGAGCCGCAAGTGTCCCGCTGACATGTTGCAGTTCTCTTCTTCAGTTTTTAATGCTTTATTTGACATCACAATCAACATAATAAAATAAATACTCTTGAGTCATATACGCAAATTATTACGCTTTGACGTCACTACCGGGAAATAACCTGATTTATTAATAAAGTCTTATAGGCGCGGTTTACTTGTGTTGACGGGTTATTGGTTTGCATACGGACAACAGGTTATTCCTGTGCATGTAAATGACTGCTGCTGAAAATTCAGCTTTGCTATCACAGGAATAAATTATATTATAAAATATTTTTAAATTGTATTATTCTAAATTGCATTAATATTTCACAATATGCAGCCTTGGTGAAAATAAGAGACTTCTTTCAAAAACTCTTATAATTAATTCATTTCATTTTGTGGTCCATAGAAAAATAATCATTGTACATTTGATGAGTATACATGCATCTTACAATATATGTTGTCATAAATTGACCGTGAGCTCCTTGGTGGAATAACAATCCCTTATTAGATGCAGAAGTCCAGTCACAAATATATCATCTTTTGATAAGCTACATTTTTTACTTTATTTTAAGGTGTCTTTGCTACAGTGTAATTATACATTAAGTACTGAGGAATGTTAATTAACTACATGTACTTACTGTAGGGTTAGGAATAGGGTTTGGTTTATGGTTAGTTGCAAGTAATAATTAAACAGAATGTAGGATTATTACTATATATTACATGTATAACTACATGTAACGTATATAACAAAGACACTGTAAAATAAAGAGTTAAATATTGTTTATTTTTTCTTCACCAGATCCAAGCATGTGCCCGCACTAGCCGAACCCCTGCGGAGTGCCAAACTGCAGAAAAAACATCTAGAACTAGAGCTGGAGATACTTGAACTAGCTGCTGAACTTGCGGTGAAGGAGGAAGAGGAAGAAGAGGAGGACTCCAGCAGTGGCAGTGACTCTGAGGAAGAAGAGAGTGAAGAAGAGCAGCCTGAAGAAAGGACAGAAAATGACCAAACAGAATTCCGACCTCTTGAACCTCAGGTCATCTGTGAGGTTCTGAAGGAAGAAGCCCTGACTGAAGCCTCCCCCCTCCGTGTTGAGTCCAGACGGATGATTGAAGAGCTGGGAGAGAGGCTGGAGGAGGGGCTGACGATTGAGGAGGATGTGCCTCGGGGAAGACGCTCTATTAGCGGCAGTAACACCGAGGGAGAGAGAGAGCGAAAGCGAGAGGGAGACTATTACCATCGGTGTGCAGCTGAGATGGAAAGAGACGCCACGAAAGCAGCAACCAGCAGAGAGCTACTTGATCCGTGCCTTCAGAGGAATCCACTGCGTATCATAAGCACTGATGAATTGGACAGTGACGATGATGGAGATCTACCTCTTATAGTGGTAAAAGAAGGACCGTAGTGGAAACATTATTGCTTGGATTTTACGATTCCTTCACACTAAGAGTAATGGATGTATCCTTAAGTCTATCTAAGAGCTTCTGCTTTTTCATGGATTTATATTGGGAAAAATTATGGTTTTATTTGTGGCATTGTCGCTGCTTTTGAAAATAATAATAATATAATTTTTTCCCACTCTACTTGTGTAATTCTGGGTAGTTTTTTTGCACACATTTAATTTGTTTTATGGAGTTCAGTTTGTTGCAAAATATAGCAATAAAAAAGTTGTACTTATATTTGATTGTATATGCTGCTTTTTACATTATGCCAAGTGTGTGTTTATCTGTGTGTGTATAAATGTATAAAGAGCATATGAAGATACCTTCTTATCTCCTTACTCAACAAAACAGTCATATATATAGTGTCGTCTTCAAAGAAATACGCGTTCAAGGCAAACGTCTGCATTCCTGTGGTACTTCAGAGAGATTTTTTGGGGTTTTGTCTGTACAAACTGATCTTTTGCAGTGAGTTTCTGCAGTCTGTGATGCTTCTGTTATTTACATGCATCCTGTTTGCGGTGAAGCGCTATCCAGCGCGTGTTAGTCCTCCCTTCTGATGAATGTGAGATTAGCATGTTGCACGTTGTCATTTCCTTGGAAGTCAAGGAGTAGGTGGTGGTCGTTTGACGATAGCATAAAGTGGGGGGTGGTGGTATGTCGACAGGAAATCTTAGTTACTACCCTCTCTTGAGAAAAAAGTTTCTGTTACCATCCAGCTATCAAGATAACTAAAGACATGTATTGTTGGGTGCCATTTTGTTTTTTTACTGTGCTAATTTATTGTTTTGTGCTTCTTAAGGTTTTCTCAATTGCTTTGTGAAGTTCTTAAAGCTTATTTTGTAACGTGTGAAGTTATTTCTTTCTCTTTAGATTTACTATCTGTTAGACAAATCCAATTTTGATCAGATCTGCTCCACTTGCATTGGTTTTGAGTGCAGTTGATTGAATAGATTGATCGGTCCTGAATAGAGGAGTCGGGTGAAAACAGATCAATCGTGGAGAGGCGAGATAAACAGGGAAGCACTTGTCAGGCAGATAGATGGGGGATTGTGTAATGTTCAAGTGGAAATTGAGAAGATAAGGTGGTAAGATTCTTCCCCATTTCAGACACACCTCACTTTAACAGACGTTTTATCTACTAAAGAGCTTTAAAATAAAGCAAGCAACAACCAACACAATCTCTTGGCAATTCGTGTCTCTTTTACGTTTTTGCACGTTGGTAGCTAAGTCTTATGAATTCATACAATGTTATTTGCACGTTTTCGTACTATTTGCTTATGCCTCAGCGGTGATGTTTAGGGGTGGACTTTAATGCTTACCTTTTTTCTAAAAATTTGACAAATTGAAATGAAATCGCCACCTTGTGAATCAGTTACATTTTGCTGTGAAATTGGGTTCAATAACAAGTTCAGATTAAACATGCAAAGACGTTAAGTAAAGAGCCTTTCTAAAATCATACCCATACAGTTGTTAATCTCAAGCAGAAAAATAATGCTAGATTTAACACTGGGATGTGTCAAGATGCTCTTAAAGTTGAACTTGACCTTCTTGACCCTTTTTTTTTCTGCTCTTATGAGGCCATTTGTTTAACAGGAAGGAAGCAGATCCACATGATCGCATTCGGTTCTTGCTTCATTCTGTTATGTAACTCACTTTACATGATATAATTTGATGGATTTGAAGTCCCGCCCTAAATTGTTTCCCTTCTTTCAGATTCTGGTAGATTCTGCTGAGAAATATGTCTCAGTGTGGGAGTAAAATAGGAAACAAATGGCATTTCACGTTTACTTTGTCATTGACAGTTTGGTAGCTGTTAAAGTGAGGAGCAGCTTGGACGAAATGCTGTTTTAGGCCGTGTGTTCCTGTTGGCTGTCTACCCTGTTCACTCTCTGACTGAGTCTGTCTGATACCTTGGAGACAGACGCTGTCTCTGTCTGTAACTAGAGCTCTTTATTTCTGTCCGTCTCACCATCGCTCAGTCTCTTCGCCGTTCTCTTTTTTTTGCTCTCTTTTTCTGTCGCACTGTGTTGAGGATGGATGATGTCGTTAAAGTAGCTCCCTCCGAGAGGGGCCGACCGAGCTCTCCAGCAGCACCTTGGGAGCCTAATCATTTGTCCGACCTCTATCAAACCCTCCTCCTTCATGCCTCCATCTTTTATTCTCACTTCATTGCTCAGTAGCTTGTGGGAGCCCACAGGCTGTAGCCGCCTCTCCCCTGTGGGGTCCACCATTGATTAAGTGACACTCTGTTGAATCGTCGTTTTTCATGGTAAAGAGGTGCCTATATTTCCCATTATGATGCCCACCCCTGGGAGCCAGGCTGGTGCTTCACAACGTATGCTAGCTTGAGCGTTTTCCAGCCAAGTTTTTAATAGGTTTCACCTGCAGCTAAGGGGACATTTGTGTCTTTTAAATGTATTCAGCTGACAAAATTGGATGAATGCCGTCGTGTTTCAAGAGGCTTTTTTTCCCTCCATTCTCTGCATTGTGCAGTAATTATGAGCAGATCTGACACTCTGCTGTGAGCGCCTCATTAAAGTCCAGATATGTCTCATCTTTTAACTGTTGTTTGCACGTATTGTCAGTTGGAAGCTATAACAGTGAGTGACCAAATTAGTTTTGCAGGTATTCTGAACAGCTCGTAAATGCACGAACAAGGTACTAATATTTCCAGTTGTCACTTTCTCATTAAAGCTGTCATTTTGACACTAGTAACATCAGTTAGTGAGAGCAAAAATGATTAAAAATGAAAGTGGTGTGATTTCTTTTCCCTAGCCAGTTAAGCGCAAACCCGTCCTGCATGCAGCCAATTCTAAAGCTTTAATTGATCATGTGTTTTGATCATTATCATTTTCTGAACTGATTCCATAAAGTCTGAACTTTCAGCACGGGCCCCCTCAAGCCCTAAGGACGACACTTTGTGGACTTCCCTGTTCTCTTCAAATTAGAATGATTATTACAACTTAACAAGTTAGTGTGGATTCTAATATAATTATAGTTGTCAAAAAGAACCGACTTAGAATCATTGGTTCGGACCAATGTTCTTAATTCATTAAAAATAACCAACTTATTTGAGTCACCCGTTCGGGAATCTGACTGAACTTCTCGTCCTCTATGTTTTTGATTGATTAAAAAGAACCGACTCATTAGCGACATTCAATACGGAATCGAACTGAACTGATCGTGCTGTATGTTTTTGATTCACCAAAAATAAATTGAGTCACTCGTTTGGGAGGTGAACTGACCTGAAACGGTTCATAAAAGTAATTAATTCGGGAATCTGACTACGCTGATCACACCACCTGTTTTACGCTGTAGATTCTGTAGCAGTTTTGTGGCACCACTGAATGTTAGTGCAAGAATCTCTGAAAGAGTATTTTAGTGCGACGTTCCAATAAGTGCGATGACCCGTTGACTGAACCCAACGTCATACGTCTCCAGAATTGTGAAATGTATGTGAATAGATACATTTTCAGCCCTGCTGTGAGGGAATATAACTTACTAATGACCTTCTCATAGTTGTACATTATATTTGAATAGGAGACAGTATCACTGTAAATATTTCATACTTCGCCATTGAAGGTGAGATTCGTTTCCTCTGCTGTCAGACGTCATTACGTTAGGTTGGTGAAATCTATGTGACACATTGCCTCAAACTGTCCTGACCTGCATACGTTTACTGCTGACAGAACAAGGACAATGTGTTCACCCCACACACAGGATTCCCCTAGTGTGCCATACTAATAGAAAACTCAATCTCTTCTCCTTTTAAGTGGTGCGATTCCGGTACTTGAGCACATGAATAACCCTAAAGGAGAAATGAATCCGTTCCTCTCCGGGGCTTGGCTTCTCCAATGACTGTGCAAGTAAGGTTTCTTGTGCGCCATATGTCCCTTTCTGATTGTCTGTTGAATCTTTGTCTCCTCATTTGTCAATAGTAGGGATGTAATGAACCTTCATTCACTTCTTCAGTAGAGGAAGAGCTAATCCTCTTGTCTGGACTTGCAAGTAAAGTCCTTGTGATATCTCATGTTTTGGAGGCTTTTTCCTCTCATTCCGATGACAACTAGAGCGAAAAGCATAAAGCAGCCGAGCTATAGAGAGCTACATGGCCCATTGAGAGTGCTTGCATCAACAGTTCCCACATGCCGAGCTTCCGGATGCACTCTAATTGGCATAAGCAGCATCTGTTAAATCGCTCCTGTTAAACGGAGAAATTAAAGTAGTACGTCCCTGAGAGTGTGTGTGTTAAATCACTCCTCGCTCGCAGCAGCGATTTCTATCAGCCTATGGACACTATTACCCCTGCCTGTCTAACAAGGTCGATGTTTGGTACTCTAGTGCATGTTAGAGAGAGAGAGAGAGAGAGGGTGAGTGTCTATAAGCCATTGTCCTGTCGTTAGCTCTCAGATTGCAAAGGCACTTTGCGCTGAATCTCGCGCTGTATAACTTTTCTCCCAAGGCTACGGTAACAATTAGCCGAGGTGTCAAGTTCAAGTAGCTTGACTGTAATGTGAATATACTTTTGTTTGCTCCATTGACGGTATGTCCTGCCTATAAAGAAGATGGCTTTTCTTTTTGTGCCAGAGGCTTCTTTCTTAGATTCATTCAACTTTTCAAGGGTGCCATGTTTGTGTAAACACTTCATAAGTCAGCGTAGCAAAGTGTAGTTTTCAGAATTCAATCTAAGTTCTCACCTCAGAGCTTTTTAAACCACACCATAAATCTCGACATTGAAAAACTGTTGCTTTGAGAAACAACAGTCCCTTATTTGTTTTTCATTTGAAACAAACGTCCGAGATGATACATTTTTTTAGCACAAGTTGCTGTTGGAAGAGAGAAGTTCTGCTTGAAGAGGCTGGGGGAATTGGAAGCCGGAGGCAGCAAGCCAACCTGTCAAAGTGCTCTCTCTTTCCATAAGCTGAGGTAACAATGGTGCAGTTGTGCATTCTTTCATTTAGTTTTCTATATGTTTATTTCCTAACCACATTTGTCTTTAGTTTATGGCCCTGTTTACACCTAGTGTTAAGATGCGTTTTGGTCGATCGTATCACAAGCGGACGATGCTAAATACAGGTATAAACTTGGAGATTGTCCACTTTCGCCCACTTCCAGAGGTAGTCGAAAATGCATTCAACTGGATTACTTTTGTAATATAGACGCTCATGTGGTCAAATGCTTTCGAACAGCCACAAAAGACCGCCTACTCTCCTCCTACTGACCTAAAACATTACGGGAATCGCTAGCCAGACGGAATTTAAACTTTGTTTGGCTGGAGACCCAAGTTTGGTTTGAAGACGAACAACGTACAAAGCACAATGTTCTCTCACCGTTCCTGATTTCTAACACGCACTCACAGCGTTCAGCGTGGTCTTGCAGATATCAGAGCAGAAACGAAAGCTGCTGCTCTTCGTATGTTTTTTTTTTTTTGTCATCTCCATACACGTTCATGTGTAAATTGCGTGAGCTTATTTTTGTCCATAGATCGAAAGATCTGAAAAAACCCATACATTTACCCACCCATAGAACCTCCTCTTAAAGAAATCAGGACAGAAGTGGTTGAAAGTGGACAAAAGAGATGGATTAAAACACCTGGTGTAAACAAGTATTATCTTCTATTAACAAGTCTTATCTACTTGTGATCCGATCGGCTAAATTTTTTTTGATGTTGCCATGTTGAGTTGCGTTAGTAGTGTGTTGAAACTCGTGGTTATGTTAAAGAGCATGACATTTCTGAAACATGCAGAGTTGTTGACCAATCACAACACACTGGTCCAGCCGACCAATCAGAGCACATTGTGTTTTTCAGAGACTGGAACTAAACAGAGCGTTTCTGACAGACTGGGAAAAGAGGTGCTGCAACAATGTAAAATATGTGAAAAATAAGGTGTTTTTTGAACATTTCAAGCATGAAAACCTATTCCAGTAGACCCCAAAAACAAAATCAAGATTTTGAAAAACGGGCATAACTGGGGCCTCATTTATAAAACTGTGCGTAGGATCCTTACTAAAAGTGTACGTGCGCCCGAAAGCCAAAAATGGACGCAAAAAAATATTCAGACTTATAAAACCGTGCGTACGCCAGAACCTGCGCAGAATTCACTTTATAAATCCCAGTCAGCAGAAGATTGTGCGTACATGCGTCTCCACCCGAAATAACCATATATGGAGCTTACAACGCCTAGTTTTACTATGCAGATCCTCATCTACATATCATTTGCATATGATTATTCATCCACGTGATAACTTAAACGTTATCACGTGGATGAATAATCATATGCAAATGATATAAACGGTACAAGAAACATTACATTAATACAAATCAAGTAGTTGTCTATCCTTGCCTTGTTTTTGAATAGCCTACATAAATCAAATAGTGTAAAATACATATCAGAGAAAGTTTTTCTCAATCTTTTCCACTTGCCGAATTGTATTTTTAATTGATTTATATTTTTAATGGAAACAGATAGGCCTTGGGCATTATTTGCACGAAACTATTTTCTCAGACAATCTGGTATTATCATGATAAGCAATTATCTCTGTGGTTAAAACATTAAAGC
Organism: Rutilus rutilus; assembly: GCF_951802725.1. NCBI lineage: Eukaryota > Metazoa > Chordata > Actinopteri > Cypriniformes > Leuciscidae > Rutilus > Rutilus rutilus. Next base: position 33,161,335 of record NC_140217.1, on the reverse strand, counting down.
ATGCCACAGGAAAAGTGTTCAAAAACAATCGCATCCACAACAAATATTTCTAATGATTGAATTTTTAAAAAATGTGTAACTTCAGTAATGATTTCATGTTTAAGTGTTTAACTCCATTAATTTGAATGGCATATTTAATATTAATGTTTATATCAGAAGTATTTTATTTATTTAAACTGTTATTTGCGTCAGTTTCACTAAACGGCTCAACACGCTCGCTGCCGCGGACATTTAAGAAGGAATGGATATTTGCTTCAAGTGACAGGCTTGGTGATTGAAATTGTATTTGTATAATCTTTCTGTATATGTTTAATTTTCTTTAGATTTTCTGTATAAAAGTGACCAAAAATACATTTAACTCCAGCTCACCATCGGTGTCGCCAAAGTGCTCCATCTCCAAAACGTTCGTACGCATGGGTCAGAGTTTGCGTGCAGGTGCGCAAATTTTCCCGTCAAGTTTTTCTTTATAAATCCCACCTTTTGCGCAGGAACTGGCGTACGCATGTTTTCAGCCCTGTTTTGTGCATACGCAAGCTTTATAAATGAGGCCCCTGGTCTCCTTTAATGCTTAATGCATCCTTGCTTGAGTAAAATAATTTATTTAAAAAGACTTACTGACCCCAGTGTATCAAATTGATTCAAACTGACAGTATTAATCATATTTAAAATGCATTATATATACCTTGAGATGGTAGAAAAATTGCTTTTTGGATTAATCCTACTAAATTAACTTGTAAAACTGACCAATATAGTTTAAAGGGATCTCCAAGTGTGTGCACATGAACTACAGACTGACCACTTCAGAGTTTGCACTAACAATGCCTTGCGGAGAGACTCGCTAATCAATCAGCTGAGAAAGAAAAAAAAGACAGGCTAAAGCAACACTTGCTCTTGCCTTTTGCCCTAAACAAAACTAAAAAAACAGCTAGAGGCTACCTCATCCGCCTTCACACTTCATTCTCTGAGCTCGTAGCTTTTCAATGATTGTTGTTTGACTATCTTTCCACTATTTTTTTTGTTTGTTTGTAAACCAGCCGTTCATTTTCTAACCTGCTATTACATTGTATAGCGCTTTGCATTGATAGAGCCTGGTGTCCACTCACTCCATCCACTGCCTTGTTATCTGTTCATAGTTTGCAAGGTTGTGGGGCTGTCAAATGCTTGGCTTCATGTCTTTTCTCTCACTCCACACGCACACACACATAGTGCCCATAGGGATATGGTGTAGAGAGACAGATCTCCTTACATGTGCATGGCTGAATGTGTTAGCTTGTCACCCCCTAGACTGCCCTCTGTGACTCCTGCAGCACAGCTCTCACTGCCTGAGTGGTGTGCATTACATCTGCTCACTACACACACACACACACACACACACACACACACACACACACACACACACACACACACACGTATGATGGTAGTAATACAGAACCAGCCAACACACACAAAACATGCAAGCATTTTTACAAAGCTTAGTGAGTCTCTATAGCGTTTTAGGCCCTGTTTACTCCTGGTATTAAGATGCGTTTTAGTCGATCGGATCACAAGTGGACGACACTAAATATAGATGTAAACGGGGTCTAAAACGTTTTGAGCTTGTCCACTTTCAACCACTTTCAGAGGTAGTCGAAAACGTATTCAACCGGATTGCTTTTGTATAGTGTAGACGCTCATGTGGGCGAATGCGTTCGAACATCAACAAAAGACTAATGCTTGAACATTATGGGAAGCTCGCTAGCCAGACGGGATCGGCTGAAGACCCAAGTTTAGTTTGAAGATGAAAAACCAAACACAATCTTCTCTCACCATTCCTGATTTCTAACACACTCAGCATTTGGCATGGTCTGTCAGAACAGAAATGAAACTGATGCTCTCATCCGTCATTTCCGGTCGATCATATGTAAACTGCGCGAGCTTATTTTGTCCATTACACCGAAAAATCTAAAAAACCTACTCATGTAACGTATCTGCCCATAGATCCTTTGGGGTCAGTAAGGTGTTTTTTTAAAGAAATGTAATACTTTTATTCAGCAAGGATGCATTAAATTGATCAAAAGTGTCAAAAGGAAATTTTTTATGTTACAAAAGATTTCTATTTCAAATAAATACTGTTATTTTTTAAAGAAAGCTGTAAAAAATGTATCACAGTTTTCTCAAAAATATTAAGCAGCACAGCTTTTTGTTGTTTCTTGAGCAGCAAATCATCATATTAGAATGATTTCTGAAGGATCATGTGACACTGAAGACTGGCATAATGATGCTGAAAATTCAGCTTTGCCATCACAGGAATAAATTACATTTTAAAATATATTAAAATAGAAAAAATATATTCATTTTGTTGTAATAATAAAGACGTACACGGTGCCCTGGAAGCATGCAGACGACACATGTTCAGTCCAATTTACATTTTGAAAGTCAAATCCATCAATCATTTCACACTTTCATCTGCAGCTAACATGCTAACAAACAGATTGTACATTTCTAGGTTGCAAACATATTCTGTCATTGTCACATACACACAGTGAGGTCGATGTGTGAGGGGCTGTTTCTGGAGGTCTCATCATTAGAATGTGTCACCCTGCTGCTGTCTGCTCCCTCCCTCCTCCTCCTCTCCTTCCTCTCTCTCCCAAGGATTCTTGGGATTGTCAAGGACTCTCTCCTTGTCAGTGCCACCAGAATTCTGTTGTTTGACTCAAGACACTGTGCACTTAAAGGGATAGTTCACCAAAAAAAAAAAACGATTACTTTAATGATGTCTTTATTACCTTTATGGGGCTTGAAAATGGTAGCTACATAGCCTGCCAATGGAGGGACAGAAAGCTCTCTGATTTCATTAAAAAGATCTTCATTTGTGTCCCGGAGAGGAACGAAAGTCTTACGGGTTTGGAACGACATCAGGGTGAGCAATTAATGACAGAATTTTTTGACATTTTTGGGTGACCTAACCCCAGACTCAGACTTCAATGCTGAGGTACACTACTGTTCAAAACTTTGGGGTCAGTAAATTTTTCAATAATAATTATAAAAAGACATGAATATATTTATGTAATGTGATCATGTGACACTGAAGACTGGAGGAATGCCTGCTGACAATTCAGCTTTGCCATCACAGGAATAAATTACATTTGAAAATATATTAAAATGGCACCCATTTATTTTAAATTGTAATAATATTTCACAATATTATTGATTTTGATTAAATTGATGCAGTTTTAGTGACCAAAAAAAAAAGAAGAGATTTCTGATCCCAAACCTTTGAATGGTAGTATATATCAAGACTCTTATCAGCTAATGAACGGTGTGAATGGGATTTTAATTCATGTTATTGATGAATTACTTTGTGTATTTTGGCTCACTCTCTAGCAGCACTACATTCTACACTACACTACATCAGCTCTTGAGGTGTAAAAGATGTTGGCTGTGTAACATTCTTGTGGAATGAGTAACTTAATACTTAGAAGTCAAACCCTGGAAAGTGTGTCAAGTGAGATAAGATGCTAATTTACTTGTTGCTATTGGCTGTACTGGTCCTTCTTATGTAATCTCTGAATGGATTATTACAGAGTCCATTACACTCTCAAGGTGATTGCTGACTTTTGAACCTTTAGTGATTGCTTCACCCTTCTATAACTTTCATATGTGACCCTGCACCACAAAACCAGTCACAAGTAGCACGGGTATATTTGTGGCAATAGCCATTGTATGGGTCAAAATTATCGACTTTTCTTTTATGCCAAAAATCATTAGGATATTAAGTAAAGATCATGTTCCATGAAAATATTTTGTAAATGTATAAAACATTTATTTCTGTGAGTGAATGCAGCACAATCACGAACATAAACGGACAACTTTGAAGGCGATTTTTATTTTATTTTAATTTATTTTTTATGTTTAGATTTTTTTGCATCCTCAGATTCCAGATTGTCAAATAGTTGTATCTCGGCCAAATATTGTCCTATCCTAACAAACCATACATCAATGGAAAGCTTATGTATTCAGGTGATGCATACATCTCAATTTCAAAAAATTGACCCATTGACCCATGTTTGTTCATTATTCAATGGTTGTTATCTTCAGGACAGCACAGGAGGAATGAAACTGCGTTACGTAAAATGAATGTAAAAATAAACTAGCTGCACCCTCCCATTCCTTAGATAAGGTTTCTGAAGAATGTAGAATCACTTAACACTGAGGTTAAAATGATTTCCAAGACTGGGTAGATAATGCTGCGCTGTTTTTGTTATAAGGAAATTGTGATACGATTTTTTATTATTATTATTCATTTTTTTTATTTGAATTGAATTTATTTTATTTAAAAATGTATTTTTAAATTATTTATTTGATTTTCCAATATGGACTTTGAAACTTGATATAAACAGTGTTTTATGGCAACATTATGCTTTATTGTATTCTGACTTGACAGGACCTACGGCCGAGGAGAAAGGGTGTCCATTTCTTTCTAATCTATCCCATCCATGAGTGTGTGTAACCTTAACGTAGTCTAATCTGCTTCTGACACCAGATCAATAAACCGCCCACCCAAGTGCGATTCATCTGCTGCGGTCAGCCATGGACTTGTTCTGAGCTTCAGCACAAACCTCACCCACCGCACATCTGTACGGCATTAGCAACGCTGAGAGATTTACAAGCGCTTTGTAAATCCTGCGAATGCAAAGGCGTCCTCCACTCACCCCGCCTGGGCAAGAAACGCAGCAAAGTCGAGTATACACCTATAAATATGAGAAATCACATTTTGGGATTCTAATGTATTGGATCAACAATTTAGTGTGGTCCACACGGCATTGATCCTATGGATTCTTCCTCAGCTATGGCAGCAAGCCTTTAAATCCTTGAAACTGCAGAGATGTCTTAAAGTACTATTATGTTATTTTAATGGTTCCTAATTTTGCTTTGGAGGTCCATAACAATAAGTTTACATGCATCAAAGATAAAAAAAAGTAAAACAAATCTATATACATTGCACAGTCTCAAAGAGTCTGAAAACGGTTCGATCGAAGATTCAGTCTCTCTAAACCCCTCCTTTCCGCTAGCCTACTCTGCTCTGATTGGTCCAATGGCCTAGTCTGTTATGATTGTTCTACTTCTCACAGTGCATGTTGGAAACAAAATTCCCGTTACCATATACGAATTTCAGCTCTGGAGGCTTCCTCCGTGCTCGATACACAGTGATACGAACAGTGAAAATGGCGTTGATTTTACTGTATTTTACTGTATATGCCTCATCCTTTTGAAGTGCATGCAAAGTGGCTTCACAGCGCTGAAAACATGGTGGATGAGTTTATGCAACTGGCCCATAGTATTTGAAAAAATGTGAATAATGTGCATTTTGTCAACAACTTTCTTTGCCTTTTCAAAGAATGTGGCTCTTAATGTAAAAGAGTCTGGTTTTACCGCTGTTGGTCTGTACCGCGCCTGCTACTTTTCCAGTCTAAAAAGAACGGATTTGGCAGCAGCAGGGAATTGCCATGTGGTGTTATCCTGCCACAGTTACATGGATCAATGCATAACGCATGACCTGCCCTGGGCGCATGTTTTATAGTTGAAGTGACTCGCTCCAGCGAGCCTGCCACGACACAAGCCCCTCTCGCTCACTTTCGTCTCAATCTCAAAGCCAGCAGGGGAAGCTGCAGGCACTGTCATTTTAACAGTTTTCCTCAAAACTGTATAATCACGTTCACCCACATCTGAATTGGAGCAAATATAGTACAAAAAAGTAAATTTTGGTGCTCCAATTATTTATATATATATATTTGCATCTTCATATTTTTGTAGACACCATCATGCACTATCATTCAAAAGATTTATTTAAATTTAAACATTTATTTTATTTAAAATGTTTATTGATTTAGCAAGGATGCATTAAATTGATCAAAAGTTACAGTAAAGATATTTTTACTGCTGTTGAACTTTTTATCAGTCAAAGAAAAATGTAGCACGGTTTCCACAAAATATTAAGGCACAAAAACTTTGCAATATTAAGAACCATTATTTATAATTGAGCACCAATAATAACTGATAGTAATTTAGTGCCAAATCAGCATATTAGAATGTGGATCATGTGACTGAAGGCTGGAGGAATGATGCTGAAAATTCAGCTTTGCCATCACAGGAATAAATTACGTTTTAAAATAGAAAACCGTTATTTTAGATTGTAATTATATTACTGTTTTTACTGTATTTTTTATTAAATAAATGCAGCCGAGGGAAGCATAAGAGACTTCAAAATACAATATATCAAATACATAAAAAAATCGTAATTATTCCAAACTTTTGACTGGTAGTTAATATTTTTAAGTTAACTACTTAAATTGCAACAGCACTCATGTTTACTAATTGTTGCATTACCTTGCTGTTTACTTTATATTTCCAGTTCATTCTGATCGAATCTGAATTGTCTCATTACATAATATCATGCAATAAATCGAACAGCAGTCTAATGACTACATGGGCTGTAAATCCAGAGCTCGATGTTGCAAGCTGTTGCATTCCATTGCAACATGAGTGAGCGCATCGCTCACCTAATGGAAATTCTGAACAGCTATAACAGGTTTAAAGCTAGAGTCCAATAGCAGACCCGGAGCAGAACTGTTTAATGCATGAAGCATGCACACATGATTCATGTGCCAAGAATCCCCTTATTGACGGGAAAGGGCAAACTCCAACCCCCGGCGAAGCTTGGCCAGGTGGATTAGCAAGTCAATGCTAACATCATGTGTGGGGTAATCTTACTGCAGACACATGTGACCTTTGTTAATGATTTCACTCAAAGCTGCAGGTGTTGTTTCAATTACAGCCAAATGAACTCTCCTGAGGGGTGAGTGCTTGGCAAAATAGTCACTTGCAAATGTGTACTCTGATAATACTGCACTAATTTGCAATACAAATAATACCACCCTTCACTGGAATCATGTACTGCTCTGGGCTGTGTAATTGAGCTCTGGTTCTTTTTGTCGATTTATATAGACAAATTGACCTCTTTCCTTTCTCAGTGGGAATAACCCTTGCATGTACCTCATGATGTATGTTTATGCAAGGAATTCATGTTATGCCCTTGTTCATGCAAGACCACACCATGAAGGCTCCAGATTAGAGTAATTTGTCAGAGTGCTAATCATTCATCAGAAAATTTGGAAACTAAAGATTTTTTTTCACTGGAGACTGAATTAAGAAAATGTACCAGGCTTAAATATTTCTTACTAACCATGAAAACTGTATTTTGCATTATTTCAGTGAAATATGTTGTAAGCAAAGTGCAGGGAATTGTCACCACCTGTCACAAAAACTATTTTATTATGCCAATGGACAGTATGAAGGCTTAAAGGAAAATGTTCCATTAAATACAAGATCATTTATGGCATGCATATATTTGTAAGTTTTATTTAACCAGGAATATTAAGTCAAATGGAGTTGTTGGTGTTGTTGTTGTTTTGTATTTTTGCATGACAATTAGAGAAAAAACGTATCACGTATTGTATCATGCTTTTTTTTTATTATATGTTCCCCCTGAGGTGAGACCACTTATGATGTTAAAGTTGTTGTTTTTGTTTTGTTTATGTTATTAACTTCCCTGTCCTCTCATAACCACTTCTTTGCAAAGCATGTCTCTCAATCACAGGATCAATCCACACTGAAAATGTGCTGAAATGATCAGATAGGATGGATGGGACAGAGTAACGGGTGCTACACAGCCAGAAAAAAAGCTGGCAAAGATCTGACAAAATTTCCTCATTATTAAACGAAAGGCACATCTGATAAAATATTTTTACGTTTTCACCCGCGAGCGTTCTCGTGTAAACAGGGCCTAATATTGATATATTGTTGCATAACTCTTATATTGCTCTTCTGGTGTTTCAATTGTCCTCAGCTGTTTCAGAAAACTCTTATTTAAATATGGGAAGTTTTTTTTTGTTCTGGAAGTTGCTGTATGTTTTTATAGTGCTCTTTAATCTCAAAAAGACAGAACATTTTGATTCTTGATATGACTTCTTCTTTGAAAGATTCCTTTGATTGCATCATGACATTCTTGACACTTAATCAATGATTTCATCATAAATTGCAGAGAACAGTAAAGATATAGTTTATCTTCTGTGTAAATATTCTTTAGTGTAAGTTCATTAGGTTCATTAAATCCAGACCATTTCAGCTCAAGTCTTTAAGTCTTTAATCTGGCTTTTATTTTATTGGAAAACCTCTATATATGTTCCTTTTGCCATCTTGCCGTCTTTCCTGGTTCTGGTTCTCGCCTCATGTTCTGATAAAACACTCTGCATTATCCAATCCCACTTAACCTATTGTCCCCCATTTTCTGCCTTTCTCAGCCTCTGTCAATGGCTTTAATGCATTTTCCCACCCACACCTCTCTACTCCTCTCTCTATCTCTCCCTCCTCTGCTATTCTGAGTCTCACACTTATCGCATGTAATAATATGAGTCTAATGTGAAGGTTTCTTGCCCTCTCAAACTGTTGCATACACATGATAATGGAGCTTAGCGTGTGGAGGAAAGTGATAAACATGTAAAGCATCTTTTTCCTCTCCCCAACGAGTGCCAGATGGATATTCACTGATAACTTCATCATCTGGGAAGAGAACAGGTAGGCATGTAGTAAAAATATCCAGACCTTCAGCATTGGCCTCAGTTATCACAATTGACGTAGGGTTGGCATTTGTAGGGTTGGCTTCGCAACCAGCTGAGTCACCAGAAAGAATGAAAGAAAAGGGGAACAAATAGAAAAATAATCCTCTAAGGGTACTCTGTTAAATGAATCAAGCGCTCGGGATTGATTGGCCAGTTGATTGCATTGTGTTCGTCAATGCACTAATCAGTCAAATTGAACTGGAACCCACTGTTACCTGGTGAGATTCTACCGCTTGATTCAGTCTAAACTTTAACCAAGTTGAAGCCTCCTTAACCTTAGACGGCAAGCACATGGATCACATACAGTCCGTTTACTGAGCAATATGAAGAAGCAGAATTAAAATGAATTGAAATGTAAAGAAATTCATATAATTATATCTTTTTTTTTTCTTTTTCTTTTTTACTAGAAAAGCAAAGTTTGTCAATGGCAAACTTTGAATGTTGGCTCATTAAAGCCTTATTTGAACGTTGAGTTGAAGATACATATATGGATAAATGAATATGTATTTGGTAACAATATTTGGTCCAATTGTTACTATTAGCTTATTAACATGCATATTAGGATATTGGCTGTTTATTAGTATTTATAAAGCACATATTAATGTCTTATTCTGCATGACTATATCCTACATCCATTAATACCCAATACCTAAACTTAACAACTTCCTTACTAATTATTAATAAGCAGTAATTGGGAGTTTAAAATCATAGTTAATAGTTAGTTAATAGTGAGAATTGGACGCTAATCTAAAGGATGACCTTATATTTCATCCTATTTTGTGGACCAGGGTAAAAAAAAATAAAAACTTTCTCTGAAATGCATTTATGTGTGTTAAAGTCATTTGAATTGCAGTTTAGGAAATTCCTTTTCCTGTCATTTCAATTCAAATAACATTTCAGCTTCCTGTGGCTTGCGGCTGAATCAATTCAAGGGTCATGAATCGAAAAGAAGCCAATTCTGAATTTTGTTCCAATCTGGTTTTACACGACTTCCAGAAGTTGGGAGCACAGTCTTTTATCAGTCTGCTAGGAACTTGAAAATGCGGGATTCACGTCAGCAAAGGTATTTAGTGTTTTTAGGCACTTTTTTAGTATGAGGTCAACTACATATTCATAAACATTACTTTATATTCTCTGTTGTTTTCTGAGTCTATGTGAAATAAAATCTACTTATTACTTGTATATGGACTGAAATTCTTTGCATTGCACTATATTATTGTGGCATCGTTGATTTCAAATGTACCCACCCTTAAATGGTAAGGAAAATAAACTGTGGTTGGCCTAAATGTCAGTAAGACAGCTTAATGTATAGCTTTGCTAGACTAAAGTCTCCTTGACCACGTAGAGTGATTTATCGTCCTCTGGATAAACCACTCTTGTCAGAAGTACCACATGAAAGTATTACAAAGTCTCAAACCTCTCATCCCTTCATCTAAAGGTGACCTATGCTCAAAGAGCTTGATTTGAGGTTTTTTTCTGATCCACAATGTGCCACAATTCTTAGTCTGTCATGCTTGATTGTTTTCAAGTGACTTTGGTTTTGATAAACCTTTTAGGATCTGTGAAGAATGACAATTTGAAAGATAAGCAAGCTCTTTTTCAAAGAGAAAACGACATCTGAAAGTGAGAGCGGGAGAGCTGGCAGCTGACGCAAAGCGTCTCGTTTTCTTGTTTAAAGTTGCAGTGCGCCTCTGAGTTAACAAACCATGGGATTGAGCCTTCCCACCACGCTGCCTGCGCGCACATGCAAACTCTCCTGCACACACACTTAGCTCGCAGGCCTTTGTTCTGCAACCTTTTGTGAAGCTTGCCCTGGATTCAGCAAAGCACTATGCTGTAGAGTGAGACTAAAGAAGTCTCTCTCTCGTTCTCTCCCGCTTCGCCCCCCTAACGTTCAGTCTGGCTCTCTTTGTCATCATTTTTTTTCAGTCTCTTCACCTGACTTTAGCAGTCTGCCTCTTTCTTTCTTTCTCTAACAAATAAAACACTCACGCTCTGAGCGTTTGCCAGCATTTTGGTGGGATAATCTACCTTCCCGAAGATTTGGCTGCGATTCTCCTTATCACTATGGGCTCATCAGAGCATAAGCAGCTCTTGGCTTTCTACCAGCTTGAGAGAACCACTTTCCAAACAGGAACTCTTTTGGAGACATTCCTTGTGTGGAAAAGGAAATCATGTCCTCCATTCCCCCCTCATTCTCCCAGAGCACATACGCACACACACACACACACAGAGGAAAAAAAGCCTCCATCTTTGAGTTGACATTACTGAGAATCTGACCAGCAGAAGTTATTTCATACTCAAAGGCATTTTCGGTATCTTGAAAACACAACATTTGTGTATATATACTGTTTATACACTGCCCGGCCAAAAAAAGTCTCTGTTTGGATTTAAATAGGCAAATGCTTAAGAGTCAAATATTGTGTTTCTAGCATGTTATATGCTTGGCAACAGTTCTTCAAACCCTAACTGATGGAGTGTGTCGTTTGTAGGAAGACACATCATGGCCATATCAGGCTCAAATTGTGAAAGAATGGTTGTGAGGAGCATGAAGAATCATTTTCACACATGAATAGGCACCTCTGAGTCCAGACCTCAGAAAGTCTTTGGGATGTGCTGGAGAAGACTTTACAGAGTGCTGGACTCTTGCATTGTCAATACAAGATCTTGACCAAAAATGTATGCACCTCTTGATGCAAATAAATGTTGTAATGTTATTTCCATCAAGATTTCCATCATAAATGGATGGATGGATGGATGGATAGCGATCTTTTGCTTCTCTAATTTCTTGCTACAGATCTAAATCATGGGTGATAGTGTGGGATCCTAAAAGAATGTGCATTTCAAATATGCCTGTCATTGGAGCCCTTCATTTGGTAGCGTGCCAGCTAAAAGCTCAGGCCAAATTTTGTTTTGAATCAGTCTGTGCTCGGGAAAAAAAGTGCATAAAATTCCCAGTGTCAGTGCCAGATATGCATAAATGGTCAACCACATCTGTCTCAAGAGACAATGCGGGTTGTAAATAGCTCAAATGTGTCACTAAACACTGTGTTTACTGATCAGTGAAAACCTTTTTGAAGTCCAACACAAGCACATGAACACACAATGAGTTTAGCCAACAAGAAGCAGCCTCAGGGGCGGCAGCCAGATGTGTTTTATCTGTAAGGTGAAAGGTCAAGTAGAACAAATTGCATAAACTCATTCCCAGTAGCAAGAACACTATCCACAGGGCTGCAGACATGCATCTGATTTTCTTCTGGCTTCAAATACAATATACGAAAAGAACAGGCTCCACTTTGCTTCTTTATTACTTCCCCTTAACTTATACCAATAGAAAGAAAACGTGCTGCGGAGTGTTAAGTGCGACAGGTACGAAAATGGAAGCAAAGGTCAGAGTTGTGCATCAGAGGTAATTGTCGAATTACTGGTTCGAAACTAATCAGGGAGCATGAACCAAACACAAACAAAATGATAGGTCACCCTGATTTAGTCTTTGAGCCAGGCACATAATGCTCTTTTATTTTTAGAATGCATTGGCCACATTTGATTTAAACTGATTCATAATGTGTTTTATTTATCCTGAAACCAAACATTTTAAATGAATTGAAATATCCTAAAAGCAAGCAGGTCAAATAAAAGTGGCTTTTTAAGTGCCATTCTGGTACTTCATGTAATCTAATTAATAGAGATTCAGTCCTGTTTTCATGCACTTTGTGTTTTGTGATCATGCTCACTTTGTAGTTTTTTTCTAAGATGCTTTTAGCATTTTCTGAGAAAATCCACAATTTGTTTAATTGAAAGAATCATATATTCTTGAAAATTCTACACAGAATGAAATTATTACAAATCCTGAGATAGATGGCACAGTTTTTGAGAACGGGGCACTTTCCTATTGTAACTTCATGTTCTGTATAAATCACATTTTTATTGCCAATGTGTGATCAACTTGTAACGAAACTTAAAAAACGATGTCTTCTCTGAAAGCCTGTAGAATAATTTTAATGTGAAGGACTCGGAGTGCTTTTGCCTGGAAAATCAAAAGAATGTGATGCTTACTCGCGCATGCAAGAACCTCTCTTCCGTTCTGTGACACGTGAAATGTTTATACAACATTCAGGATAATGCAGAAAGAGCCATTCACTATAATGTCAATGTGTCATGCAAAGGGATTCATTCAGACTATAGTCTCAAATAACCATATAGTCTACAGTCAAATATACTGTAGTCATTTAGTTTAATATACTCATTAATAGTATTAACAATAAAAAATATATACCATATTAATTATGTTTTACGTTTTAAAAAACGTATCTAAAATATGAACATCCTGAGCCATTTGAAAGTTTAACTTTTTATATTTCTTTTCTTTCTTTTTAAAAACTTTTTCTTTGTTAAAACCCATGCATCCAAGCACTGTGGGCTGTTAAAATGTATCATCAAATAAAGGTTGACCAGCCACGTTGAGAACAGAAAGAAACCATGTTCTCTGTTTCTATTTCATCTGTTCGCTAGAGTCTCAGTTCTGATCGCAGCATTCATCTGAGTCATCTTTCTAACTCACCTACTCCCACATCACATCTCATCGTTCGTGAGCTACAAATCTGTGACATCAATCTGGTACCACAGAGGTGACAGCCAAATGTACTGTTCTAATTTTAAGACATCACAGGCGAGCTCTAAATTAAGGATCTGACAGGTTCTTACAACTTTTCTACAAGTTCTCTGCATTCAGTTACGAATCGGTTTTTGAAGCAGAGTGTGAACTTGAGGTTTGAAAGCTCAGGTAATCAGTACTGTGTAATATTCCATGTTTCGTCTGATGTGGCTAAAAACACTTTGACAGCATCTGTGTTGTATTTAGTAAATTTACAATTGTGTGATTCTAGTATCATTTTCTTATACTGTATTGGTCTTTGAAGCTCTTGGCTTTTCCGAACCTTAAACGTTTGTATTCTCAGCTGTCCTGGATTTTGTAAGGAACCATCTGCAAAGAATTCCAGATCAAACCTCCAATCAACATCAGCCGATGGTAAACTTGCAAGAGTCTGTCATGAAGTTGCAACAGAGAATCCAGCAGCACATGGAGAGAAAAGGGGGCACAAAGGGGCTGGAACCCCAGAGAGCAGCTAATGATTCACATTTCATATCCCCCCACACAGGGACCCTTGTGTCTACCATGAGGGGCCTCTTAGAGCGTTTGTTTTCACTGTGCAATCCAAAATAAATGGGAGCCGCAGATGAGGACTGGACACTTGAGAAATTTAAATCATGAAGTCCGTAAGAAAAACGCTAAAAACCCTTATATCATCGTCTGTTGCTCATTACGTGTGTGTTCCCTTCATGATCTCTGGCTGTGTGGTGATTGGATGGCAGTGTTTCGCACCAAGAGAAACTGGCGAGGTCAATTGTGTTTATACTTAGAACTTGTTGTATCCTCCATAAGACCGCCATGCATGTATTTTGGCACAATTAGATTCTGGTCATGCTTGTCAAAGCAGACAAATTGCCATGACATACAAAATATCAATACGCTGATGTCAGTGACAACAAAATGGCATTGATCTCATGTGTTCATTCGTTTATAAGGTCAGCATTTTAAGATTAACTTCGGCATGAAATAAAAATTCATCCTCTATTTGGTAAACCAATTCAAATCAATTGATTTCTTTTTTTCTTTTTTTTTGAGCTTCTAGTGAAACTTTTCTGAAGACTTTTCATGGTATTATGCTTTTCCATGGCAACAGTATCAGTGCCTAAATGAATCTAATGCGGTCTGGTGGTACAAGTAGGAGCTCTCAGAAAATGTCCAGTGTACAAGTTGTAATTACAAGTTCTACGAGGATGTGAATGCTTTTTGCTAATTGAAATGTCGTAATTACAACATGGCGTGAACGCACCTTGACATATGCCAACAATTGAATGTCCAACTTGGTTTCACTCTACGCACAATTACAGATTACAATATTTGTTGTTACTTCTGTTACATCATGACTTTAACAAAAGTAGACAGGCTAAATATATAAAAAAAATATTTGTGACATCAAAAACAACTTAAAGTAGGCTAATAATAATACAGGAAATATTATTTTTATTTGAGCAAAAAGCAGAAATAAAATAATTAACAACAGGTTCTTCAGTTATCAGACACTTAAACATATACAATATTGTAATCAGCTGTAAAAAAAAAAAAAAAAAAACTTGTTGCACACTGAAGAATTAAACCTGTGGTTATGTAGTAATTTAGTCCTTGCATTTCCGTGGCTTACTTTTATATATGATATATTTGAGATGGTCAACCACAAGACAAAGTAAACTCCTGTATTCTTCAGCATCAAGGTGTCCCAAGTTGAACTTGACTTTTCTCTCCATATATCCCGACTCAACGCACACTCCCCAGTGCTGCTGTTGATATATAGCAGAGTCATTAAGTCATCGAGTAGGCTACGTCTCTCACTGCTGCTTTCTCTCACTTCGACGGGCACACAGTCTAATTACGTTTGGCAATCGGAGAGTGTAGTAGTATTACTCTATCCGTGCCGATTATTTCTGGCGAGACTTTTAAACCGACGACAGCGGTGATTGGGCGGCGCAGTCACGGGGTCCGCAGTCTCTTCGCCCTGCCTAGAGTCAGTCAGTCAGTCGGGGGAAGGCGAGACTGCCTGCAAGCGCTTCTCTCTGTGTGGATCCACCGTACACACACACACGCTCACACGGACCTTCACACACACAATTATTGTTAATTACTGAACCCTTTTCGGTCTTTTGAGAGTCTGTTTTTCCACCATGGGCGACAAAAAGAGCCCGACCAGGTAAGAAAGCGTCAACAGTCGGTAGTTTCCGAGGCGATTTTGGTGACCGCGCGGCTGGTTTTCGCTCGGTGGACATTCGGATGCTTTTCTCGAGGAGTGTTTCTCCTTTCTCTCAGAAACAAGCGCAGCTATGGCGGCTTTCTCTTTTTCACATAGGACTCTAAACACTTCTCAGTGCCTCTCAGACAAAGAGATTTTCTTCCTACGGGATACGCCTGGCCTCTTCGGACGGGGTTTTTGGTCGAAGTTCAACGTTAAATGGACCGTTTTTGACATTCAATTTCACGCCGTTCACCGACGCGATATCTTTAGCTCGCTGGCTAATGTTAGCTGTCGTGCCAGCGACAACCAATCTATAGAGTGTAGTATATATGTGTTAAGCCCGGTGACTAGGAGCTGTGGAGAATAACCGTGGCTAGTTAGCTGGTTAGCGTGTATTTCCAGTATTTTCCGGTTCTAATAAACCGCCCTCGCGCGTCACGGGTCGGATTTTCTGTCACTTTCTGTGCCACTTCGGTTACGTTAAACGAATTCGAGACAGTAAAAGTAGGGGTGTAGGATGTTAGGGGGGCAAACATGAAGGTTGACCTTTATAATTTGGGCTTCTTTTTTGTTATTTAAGGCCAAAAAGACAAGCCAAACCAACAGCGGACGACGGATTTTGGGACTGTAGCGTCTGCACTTTCAGAAACAGTGCCGAAGCCTTCAAATGCAGCATCTGTGATGTACGGAAGGGCACGTCTACCAGGTATGGGCATTTACACTGGACTTCTGCAGCATTGCAATCCTTATCTCATCCTCACTAACGCAGCTGATTGAAACGCTTTACTTGTTGATTTGCTCTTTAAGATTCATTGAAACGCCAGTCCTCTCATGCAAGTTAAATGTAATTTCTTCAGTCTGATGACTGGCACTAGAATGGAGTGTGGCAGCCAGCCCGTGCAGTCACTGCAGTGATGAGCAAACTTTCTTTGTCCTGCATTAGCCTGAACACAATTTATTGCATTGGATTTTCGCGCAGATGCTTTCACTGCAGCTCCATGGTCATGCATGCTTTGCAGATGCATACCTGCTATTGCAGTGCTGCAGTGTTTGCATGTTTGGCTCGAGTCAGATTTCCAATTTAAATCCATGGCTGGCATTTGTTGGGTTAGATCAAAGGCATTTAATGTCTGGGTGTGTTTAGAATTCGTCAAACTGTTTTAGAGGCATTTAGATCAAGAACAGGAAACAAATTTGATTGGGCTTCCTAAAGCGGTTGCAACAGTTTAAAGGTCAATCAGGTGTCAGAAATTCTTCAGAATCTGCCATTTGTTTTGACACATCTGCAAGTGCAACACATTCTGCTTGATTTAAGAATTAGACTAACATGATGCTCACTTGAAATAAAGCTTAGGGCGAAGAAGCAGACGTCAATGTTGTTTTTCTGGTTTGCCTAATTTAATGATTTCATTACTCTAATTTCTATGCTGCTCATTTGGAAGCTGTCACTAACAGGTCTGGGTGTGCTTGTCCATTCATGAAGGTCATTTATTCCAGTGGGTCTCATTCTTTATGTGACCCTTAGTTGTCTGGATGTAACCTTTGCTAATTATCTGTGTTGTTAAAAAAATGAACCATGAGGATCAACTATTCTAATAGCTTCTAAGCTCCTCGTAGGATGTCAAAGTGACTACAGGCTGCACGCTCCAGTATCTCCGTGTGTTATTTGCCTGCTGTTTCATTTTTCTTATTTTACCATGCAATATATTTGATGTACTGCTTTTTTTGCATACAATATTTCTGGCTAGTGTGCTGATCATATTTTAGGTGTTAAATAAGGGGTACTCCAGAACCAGGATTGAGAACCGCTGATTAAATCGACAAATGAATGTTCGGTTTGCCTGAAATGCCATCGTGGTTGTATTCCTGTAAGCGAGTGTATCCTCAGTTACGTATGTTCTACGTCTGTCTGGCCTGCGCTGTGTTTGTTATGATGTGTGAACCCGCCAACACTTCTCATCAGCTGACTGATGTGGTGTCTACAGCTATGAGTAATATGCGGCTGCACGCAGTAATCCCCGGGCTCTAACCTTTTCATCTGCTCTTTTACACCCAGTGCTTTTCTGACATTTGGGGGAAAGAAGAGGTGTCAGGAGAAGTCAGACACTCCAAAGCGGCGTATTTGTCAATAACGATTAGTCAGTTTATTCCCTTCGAAAACCCAGCTTAGCTCATGGATCTGTTTGCAGAAATCAGGCGCGTTACGTTCATAGTAATGACAGGAAATGATGCCATGCGTGTCGGAAACCCCTCGTCTCACTCTCCCTGGCAGCAGCCCAGCTCCTATCAGTCTGCTAAATAGAAATCGCACGATGAGAGCCGCTCTGTCTCTGTTTGATCTGCGCTGTCAAGCTTTGATGGATGCGATTGTTTGCTGATGTAAGAAGCCTGGCTCCCTTTGTAATGAGGACTAATTAGCCATCTTGTCCACGTTTGATGTATTCCAGTGGTGCACGGGGGGGGGGGGGGGGGGGGAGCGTCGGGTCCTCGCAGCGAAAAGATGCGCTCTCTGACAAGGGTGCAGCAGTTTATGCTCCCATCTCAGCACCTTTTATCTCTGTTTCCCTCCGTGAATGGGTCTTTGTGGTGTGATAACGCATTCCACTCACCAATTATTTTATCTTTGTTGGTCTTTGGAGTTCAAAGAATGCAGCAACTCCCTGTGCAAGGATGTATGTAGATTAGCAAAGCATGTGTTTTGTTTTTTTGTTTTTTTACGTCATGTAAAGAAAGTCTATTTAAAGTGTCGGGATGGTTACTTCGAAGTCTTTATCTGATTCCTGAGCACATAATGTTCAGGCAAATTGATTACTTTCATGAAGCATGCCGCGAACTTGGCTGCAGGAGAGCGTGCATGGTGTCGGTAGACTTTGGAGATGATAATTAAAGGCAACTTATAGGGATAAATGCAAATTAAGCATAACAGATTTTCTTTTGCTCAACTGAATCACTAACTGACCTCATAAAGGTTTGGATGTTCACTTATAGACTGGGCAATTTGACGCTCAACGGTGTGCTAATGAGGTGTTGAATGAATTATATGTATGGCTTTCATGCTCGTGTATCCGCAACTTGCAGGATTGTATGATTTGGATGACATCTTTGCTGGAGGCCATGTCTCTGTCTCATTGTTTTTTTCCCCGCACAGCAGCTGCACACTTCATAAACTCGTTCGCTTTGTGTTGCCATGGCAGTAGAGGTTATCTAGGGTTACGCTACTGTCAACCCAGCAGAAATTTATCCTGAATCACTGTGGGCTTGTTGCATGATATGCTAGACATGTGGTCTATATTATTTCTGAGGTAGCACTTTTGGATTCAAGTTGCCTTAAGATGGCTTTAATCTTCCATTCTTACTAATCTGAACTAAAAAAAACCTCCCTCAAGCAAAACTTCAGAACGATCTTCTTTCCTCTGAGCCCATCGAAATAAATTTCCTCACACCGCATTCCTCGCAGACCTTAAAGCATCAAGTTTTAATATTAGATTGGAATCCTGAGAACAGGAGTGAAGAATGCGACACCTTGTTTCAGTATCATATTCCGTGGTTTCTATGTTTCAAGATGCATATCAGTCACCCACAGGTTAGAGGGAAGAATCCATTAGGGGTTTCTAAAGTTGATTGATGTGCCGGATCAGGGGGAAGTGCCATTTGGCCTTTGTGTTACCTTGATCTTCAATGCGGGTGTACTTTTACTTCCCCTCAAGCTCCCTGCCAGGTCCCAGACAAAGTTTTTCATCCTTTAAACAAGTGTCCAAGTAGTTTTGTTTCTTCCTATGTCAGTATTGATAAAAGCAAACATTTAAGACACAAGAAATGTTTTACCACTCAATGATAGAGGTGGGGAAAATCGATTCACAGATGCTTTGCAGTTCCTTTATGATTGTGGACTAATAAAAAATTCTGTTTATTGATAAAGCATACACAGGACAAAACATTACAGATATAGATGTTTGCTGCAACCTTGCAGAAACAGCTTTTTAAATGCATTTGCAGCAGCATAAATACATTTAAAGGGAGCTATTTATTAACTCCTCACTGTATATGTATTTACACACACTCAATAGTTGATTAGTCTTGGGCACATCCACAGAAATCAAGAGTAGTACATAGTTGAAGGTTGTTCCGATATGTTATTTCATTTACACTGAATACAAACTGTAGAGCCGCCTCTTATTGTATTTCTATTGATTGACCAGAGCAGACTTTTTTTTTTAACAGAATCTTTCCATAGAATTTGGCAACTGTTCTCTTTAACTCTTTAAAAGATTTGAGAGTTGCTGAATCAAAATTCAATCAAATGATGAGGTGTCTTCTACATTCCCACCCATACTCAACAGACTGTTTTAGTGTCTCTCGTGTGTCATGTAAAGGCAGACACACAAAGCAAGCTGATGGAATATTAAGTATGTCACGGTGCAAGAATTTCATACAATCTTTGTGATGCCGTGGGAAATTGAGGCTTTAAGTGCATTGTTCCGCTTGGAATAACATAATATTGTCTTGACACTATTGATTCGTGAAATCAACAAGGATGGCAGAGATTCTGTGTGTAATTGATGCGGAGCAGAGATTTACTATCCAATAATTTGCTTCGCCATTGCTTGAGTGCAGATTGTTGAGGATAATGAAATTACATAATCAGACTGCTAACACTGTGTCAAATTCCCCCATGCCTCTACAAACACACTTACACACACTTTTGCTTATCCACAGTTATCAGCATTTAGACCTGCTCTAAACCACAGGCATAAGCTTTTAATCTATTCCAGTGTGTCTGTTAATTGAGGGTTTAAAACTTCTGAGATTGCAGACATTTAAGCGAAAGAGCACACTAGTCGTTTTTCACTAGAGCAAAAATGAGAGGTCGGAATACATGAGACTTTGTGTCTTGTAGAGGTCAAATAGTGATAGACCAATATATTAGCCAGATTGATTCATCAAACAGTATGTGGCCATTGGGATTGGCAGAATCTACCAACAGGTAATGAACATGTTATTGTAAACATGTTGTTATTATACTTATTTTTTCACTTTTATGAAGACTGCATCTTATTTGCTCTCATTATATATAGTGGGGTCCAAAAGTCTGAGACCAACAGAGAAAATGTTTCTATTTTAAATGCATTTTTATTTATTTTTTATTTTTTTATTCTAATTTTAATTTTCTTAAAGTTTTTAATAATATTATCAGCGTAATTTTACTTGCTTATTTTACAGCAGCATTTAACAAGTTTGCACAGAACCTGATGATCCATTTTCTTTTTTGATTTACATATTATAACTAATGGTACCTTTCTGATTATTTGTTTAAATAGGATGTTGAATCTCAGATTTTCAGAGTATTCTCAGACTTTTGGACCTCTCTGCCCTGGTGGTACTGGTTGATGCTTAGTATTGAGTTTGAACCAAGTGTGTGTGTGTGTTTGGGTGGGCTGAAATAGGCTTGAAAGTGATTTAGCAACAGAGAAATTGCTGGCCATGTGATTCTGAAGGGAGACAGATGACAAGACACCAGGGAGGAGATAAAAAAGGCCCCAAAAGAATGGAGAGAGAGTGAATGAATGCAAGAGAGTGAGTGTGCGTGTTGTACGTGTGTGCGCTGTGAGGAGGGGGTTGTGGGCCACTGCATGCTGAGTTTGATGGACGGCTCTGTTGGGATGTGCTCGCTCAGCCAAGAGGCTCTCAGAGGGAAGGCAGAATGGAGCACATCATTACCCAGCACTGGGAAGCACTGGGCTCACCCTCCTTCAACTCCCACTCTCCTCCGCATGTCATTCACTCAGTGGAGCAGAGGAGGCTGCCGTTCGCCTGACTCATGCGTATCTCACGTAACACAGTCAGTGACGTTCGGTGACCACACTTAATCAGCTAACTGAGTAGGAACTGAAGCGGTTGTGCCTCTCTGTAGTCTGCGGAGCAGAGCGCTGATGAAGATGGGAAGGCAGACCGACTGGTAGAGTGACTGACAGCTTGTCTTGATTGGAGCTGGAATCTGTTTTTGCTGGAGGAAATATAAAGCTATTACAATCTGCAGCTCTGCTTGCATGTAGATGTTAGCGCTAAGAGGATTAGTCAGCCTACTTTATTGCTTGCTGATGTGTTTTTCTATGACATTAAATTCTTTAGAGCAGTAAGGGCATGGATTTGCAGATAATGTATGAAAGTGATGGTGAGGGGAAATATCTTTTCTGTGAACTCTTCCTGTGAAGGTTTTATTTTACAACAGCAGTCTGTTTGAAACCTCTGTCACATGGCCCCTAGAAGTATTTAGACTTTTACAAGTCACATACAAAATATAAAATCAAGCAACATCTGAAAATAAATGCTGCTAGAGCCATTTTAAAATTACTTAACTTGATAAAAAAAAAAAAAAAAATTGACAACCTGTCTCCAACTACAGTTTGTCTTAAGAACCGTGCTTCTATTGTTTTAATAATTTTATACTTTATGAAATGTTCTGCTTGCAGATAAATGCCACTTGCTTTTATATTTTAATGCAGTGATTTAAAGTGTGACTCTAGTGTTCAAATACTTAGGCCCACAGTCTCGAGATATTTTAGTTGTGTGGGAGTAACTACTCAGTACTGAAACTTTTCTCTCAGTGCAAAAGTGAATCACAAAGGAGCAGTTCAGCAACAAGACATGGTTTCCTATTTGAGCGCTTAACAAAAAGTGCTTCTTTGTTGCATTTCTACTTATTAGTTTAGCAGAGCAGGCCAGTCTAGACATAAATATTCAGTAAATTGTTGTTGAATAGGGTGGATATTGCACAGCCTTTAGCTCGTTCTTACTAATTTGAAAAGTGACCTGTAATTACAGGTCAGAGGCAACAGGGCAGGACACAAGGTTGAGTGAGTCTGATAGAAAAAGTATCACTCTTTCAGTTCATCATATGAAAAGAAACATGACAAGCCTCTGCTGATAGATGGATCCCTATGTGGGTTCCACACAAACTCTACACCTGGTTTGCAGTCTGAGTGATGAGGAGAATTGTGTGGTTTCCTTTGGTGAAAGGTCAGACAACACAGGAAGCTTCTCTTGGATGGATCAAAAAGAGAAAGAGATGTTTAGAGAGAAAGATATGTTCATGTTTGCTTTTTTGCTAGTTTTAGACAGGCCCACACAGAGTCTGTGCCTGATTTCCGAATACAAAATACAGGTCATGTTTTTGTTATGCCACTCCAAGAACAAATTGTGTTGTGAGGAAAAAAACCCTGGTACTACTTGTAACGGTCTCTTTTTTTGTGTGTGTGTGTTTTTATATAATTTGCTCTTTTAATAATATTTGTAATTTTTAGGCATTTAGTCATAGACATTTTGTTAATTTATGAAATTAGAAACTAAACCTGTAATATTATGTAATATTTAGTTTTAGCTCCTGACGTGACAATCAACATTTTTCTATTTGGTGTTCTATTTTATTTATTTATTTATTTACTTTATGTTATCCGCTAACTGCCCCGTTTTCACATTGCATTTCACATCCACATCTTGTGAGAGCAGTTAGATTTTTCACCACAGCTGAGATGATCTCCCCAGAGAGCAATTTCCTCGGGGAAGAAGGAGGGCAGAATCCCTCCAGAAGGTGGAGATGAATGTTTAATGTCCTCCGCCCAGTCGAGAGCTACAGCGCGGGAACCCAGGGCCTGTTCTCTAGGTGCTCTCTTCACTATCTCCGTTCTGTACAGCAGGCACAAAGCCACTAATCGCTCAGGAGAATGGCTTATGGGAGCCCGGTCCCAGAGCTTGTTCAACACGCGCACACATGGCAGCTTCATCATCCCCCACCAGCCAAACGCTTAATACTGCTACGCCAGAGGATCAAGGCGCTCCGCGAACTGCCACTGCACATAACTGTCGCGTTTGCCGTGATGTAAGAGGCGAACCATGTTAAATCTAGTGGTGAATCTCACAGATGCTGTCAGGAAATGTCAAAAAAGTGTAGCATATTTTTAGGACAAATATGAAAGGTTTTTTGCACAGCTTTTTATTTTATTTTATTTTTTACATTCAGAGTCCTCCATCTGAGATTAATTAAATCCGTAGGCTCAGTAGAGAGTCTGGGTTCAGTTTAACTAGCCTTATCCTTTAAATGACAACAGGTTGCTTTTTAGATTGCAATCTGCCTATAAAGGTACAGCACCTTGTAGTCCAATACCATGCATAAGTATCAGATATGTATCCCATTGACCTGACTGTCCTCTCTCCAGGGCACTTTGTGGCCCCATAGCATGCAAGAGTCAATGACCATGATTGCCTGCTTATGCTGCACTTGAATTGGAGAGCTGTGTTAATTGAGCGCTTTTTGTAGCCTCTCTTCACTGGAGCGTTCTCTCATTCTGTCTTGCCTCTACATGCAATCTGTTTCATTTAACGGAGCCATAATTTACTGCACCGCTAACGTTTGTGTAACTGAAGCCTAGACTGGAGCCTCACCGAAATGCCAAGCTCTCTAGGAATTAAAGAGCCTCCATGTGTGGTGTCATTAATTACAGCGCATCAGTTTAAAGTGACACATGCCACCATGGGGGGCTTTTCAGACCAAGGCTTGTTTTCACACAGCTCTACGTTCACAAAATGACCAGTTGTATATTTAAAAAATAAAATAATAGCCTAATTTAAGGCCTTTTAAAAAATATTTATAGTGTGTGTATGTAATGTAGTATTATTGTATTACATTCAATGATATACAATCATTTATGTCTAAATAGGGTCTACTCCTCTACTCCAAAAATACTTGACCACACT
Source organism: Rutilus rutilus (assembly GCF_951802725.1). Lineage (NCBI taxonomy): Eukaryota > Metazoa > Chordata > Actinopteri > Cypriniformes > Leuciscidae > Rutilus > Rutilus rutilus. The sequence goes on along the minus strand of NC_140217.1, from coordinate 33,137,076 downwards.
TCCAAATTGACTCTAGTGCTCTTTCTTGCTACAGCGGCCATTTTTTCGATTGCCATGTGCTATTGAAGAATAGTATTCTTGGTATAGTAGAACAGTATAAACTAATTTTACATAGTGAGGTGTTGCTCCAATCTCTGAGAGATCTCCTAATAAACAGAGGAGGAGATAATTGTATTTTAATCTTAAGAATGATGTACAGTTTCTCCAAAACCTCTGACCTTCTCTGAACCTCTGTTTGATAATGATCATTACAGCTCAGTAATTATTTTATTTTTTTATATTTTGTTTTGTTGTTTTAATATTCAACAGAGAAAGGGGAATAGCCAGGTCCAACAAGACCACTTAAGCTAAGAAAACCTTTTGAAAAACCTTTATAATAAATATAAATAATTTTCTTAGCTTAAAGGGTAACTAAACCCTAAACCAACTTTTTTTAGTTAATGATCTGTAAGAATGGGGCTTTATTAGTGCTGTTCATTTGATTCGAGTAACTATTTTGACATTTGGGTATAAAGTGTTTTAATTTTACAATATATGGTGTAAAAACGTCTGAGTGCTGCCCTCTTCAGGTTGAACGGTGGCTACTGCAGTTGAATTTTCCTATTGGATGTTTGCGGTGGCAAGTGACGTAAGCAGGTTCCAGCTCACCATGCCCCTGGTACGAGCTAGCGTAGATTTATCTGTATTTAGTACAGTGGGCAGGAGGGTACGTAGGTGTAGTGTTGCTGGTTGCAACAGCACTGCTGGACTGCATAGCTTTCCAGCAGACTTGGAAATTAGGCGCCAGTGTTTGCATGCACTTGGCCTGGAAGACCGTGAGTGTGAAACCTGCATTTTACGTGGGATTGCTTCTCCAACGCAATAGAGGTGGAAATGGGCTTCTCCACACAGCTCGCGCTGAACAGCGACGCAGTGCCAAACGCTGCTCCTCCTGCATGGACTCCACCACCGCAGCGGCGTCTTGATGTGAGTGATCATATATATTTTAATCACAATTTATGGTTAGGCTAAGTTAATCCTCTGGGGTCGACAAACGCGTCGGCTCATTTTGCTGGATTTTTTCACATAGCGGCAAAATATGAATATGCCTATAGAGAGCGCGTGCTATTGACATCAACTCGATAAAACTCATCAAATGCATGTACTTTATGTCGTCTTGCGACCCTGTGAGTCACTCTCCATTTTAGCGAGTCTGACAGCAGGTCTCTCAGGTGCACCCCCCCCCAACTCACGGGGGCGTCCCCTCTATCTCCGCTGGGGTCTGCCCACTTTTCTAGCATTTTTCAAATATTGCCAGTGGGTGGAGTCAGGCTCTGACCAGGGGTTTAGTTACCCTTTAAGGGTTTGATTGCAACTGGGCTTCTTTGCACTGAGAATGGTGGATCTTGAAGGTTGTGTACTGTTTGAGATTTTTAATGGTCCATGCATTTTCGCTTGGTTTAATGCACAATTTGGCTCAACATTTTCTGCTTGTATATCAATATGCCTAATAATTATGAATACAAAAATAAGAGTATTTAATATAATAATAATAATATAAATAATAATAATAATAATAAAATAATATTTTTATTTTACTGAAAATATTGTACGAAAAACTTTAGGGTTACTTGTTAATATGCAGGCAGCCTAAGTCTAAAGTGGTCTAAGGATTTATTATAAAATATTATATTATAAAAAAAATTCTTAATTTTGTCAGTATATATGCAAAAACTAAAAGTCTGTCTTTAATATGAAATACGAGCCTCTTATGTATCCACTGTGGAAATAAAGCTCCTGTACACTGGAGAAAAACATGGAATATCATCTAAATTTCTTTAGAGAGAAATATAATTTTTTCTATTTTTTATACACATAGGATGGAGTGAGCATTACTGAGAGCTAATCACGTCTGTTTCATTCATACTGGAAGCTGAAGGGTTCCCTTGTGCAGAAACTCCACATATGCCTCACAGAAGTTATGTAACTTGACGTTAAAGGAAATCCCTAATGTGGACAAAGGCATCATGCTATCGCTGTATCTGAATAAAAAGAAGATAGAAACACTGACTGATTAAATATGAAGACAGTAATTACACTACTGCAGCAATATGGTGTATTTGAGTTCTTCAAGCCTTCTTGGGTATTTTCATCATAATAATAAAGTAAAGGCCTATTTATAATGCAATGCTAATTGACAGCCTTTTTCACTGTATAGAAAACTATAAAATATATTGTCTGCATTTTTCTATAAGAAGCCACATCAGCTCACAAAAGGAACTTATTTCAAACACTCGACTGACGTTATGAAGTGAGTTTGAAGTAAAAACATGTTATTAAATGTTGTCTTTTGTTGGACAACAGGTTTATAAACGCTTTGCATTGCAAGTTTGCGAAGATGTCTGACGCGTGTTGCTTTTTCAAATGCACATAAGCGAGTCAAACTCTCAGTGGTTTCAGAGATGGAGCAGCATTTACTACTGATCACTAACATGCTGTGCCATTTATTTAATTAAAAATTAAAAAAATCGCAGCTTTTGCCATTTCATAATCGCACTAAGCCAAGTTGCAATTTCGGTTTAATTTTGATTAATCATGCAGCCCTAGTATACAGTGTGCTATATTGTGCACTGCAGATTTTGTCAAATGTAAGTCACTCAGATGTTCTATGCATAAAGAAAATGCTCAATGCACAGTATACATTCTCTATATAGCAGAAATGGACCTTAGTTAGAGGTAGGCAACATTTAATTTAATGCAAATGAAAATAAGGTTCTGAGGGAGAGAGATACAGTAGTTTGTCTTTACATATTAATTTTATTTGGATTTTTGTCAACAGGAAATGTTTTGAAAAGACGTACGTACTCTGTGTTATGTCAGCTGAATGATGGACAACAAAGTATACAACAGTAAATTGTCCCTCACAGCGTTGTGTTCATTCAAGTGAAATTAAATGTGACATATGCCCTGACTAATCCATAAGAGTAGTATGAAATTCCAAAACACTGTCCCTCAACCACAATGACCTCTCTCATCCAACTCCATTCAAGTTTCCCTTGACTTGGCAACCAACATCTGTTCGCTAATGTGAGTTTGGTCAGTGTCCATCTCAAACTGTATGCCATTTCTCTCTTCCCATTGGAGAGGTGCCACCTGTGTTCATACACGAGTCCCAGTCAACAGAGTGAGGTTGTGATGAGGCGGTCATGTGTCAATCAGTAAATAATGCATTGTGTGGGTTTTGTCGTGCTTAGTGAGTGTTGACAGCAGTCCTGACATGCCAGTGAGCTCTCGTGGCCGAGTTACAGCTGGCACTGATTCATGGCTCAAACACTCAGCCTGTTTCTGTCTCTCTAAACTGCCCCTGATACAAATCTCCCCTCGTGGCAGGAGATCCACCAAGGGAAGGTTAATCAAATCAATCACAGGCCTGTCTGCCGCTAGACTCCCGGGCTGACCTCAGGTTGGAAGGGATTTCTGGATCCCCCTCAGGAGGTAAACTAAGCCAAGTACCTGTTAAGTGGAGGATCTTGCTCTTTTGACAAAACCCCAGTCTGGATTAGAGCAAATTACCCAGTGCTAAATGTACTACAGTGGATAGACTGAACGATTGGATGCATATAGCCTATATGTTATGGTGTAATAATAGTTATCTGTAAAAACAAAACAAAAAAACATACCGTTCTCCACTCACGGTTCGGCACACATTTACACCGCAGTTAATCTCAAATCTGAAGATACATCTATAATATGGTTTGGTGAAGGAGAAAAAAACACGTACAGAGTTCCGCTAATGTATGTTTCTGTCACTGGATATGTGCCGCATGGGTTTCACGTCAAAGAGTAGCTGTCCAGTCAACTGTTAAGTATGTAAAACTTAATCTGTTGTGGACATCACAATTCCTCATGTGTTGGTCTGTTGCTGATCAGCATGGCAAGTGAGGGAGATACGCTGCTGATAGAGATGCTGCCTGTAGACCTGTCGCGATGATTAAATAACCGTCTGATCGCGATTATTTTATCTAACCGCAGTGTTTCAGGCAACCGCGATTATTGCGCTCCTTTATAGGCCTACGGCACAAGGGGGAGTCATGGGCCAAAAGAAATAGACAAGCACTAATTACGTTTTCCTGCAATCTTTTCGAAGTCATCTGATGCCATTCCATAGCTTAATGTGAGGTACAGAAGTATATTTACATCATTAAATTAAAGTTCACGGAAACTCGTCTTCCCTCCTCTGCAGCCGTCAATCATTCTCCGTTCAGCATTCAAACAGCTCACCTCGTCCGGTTACGACAGGGTGCACGGTAATACTCTCTCCAATATGATATATTCACGTTATAATGCTTGATCTGTAGAAAAGGGGCTATGGATTTGCATAAACGACTTTCATTTGCTGGAGTTTGCTGTTTCTAAATGACTCTACCGTGAGCATACACAGCACACACAGCACAAGGACTATGAATTGGCATCAAATGCACAATTACTGGAATTTAAAATTAGGAATAACCAAATGATCAATAACCTGTTGGACAGATATATACTAGGATTTGTGCACTCAACATTTCTTCCCTTTGTGCCGTGAACTTTTAAATGTGCACTTGTGCTGCGCACTGTGACTCCATGTGCTGCTTTTTGAAGCGTTTCATTCATATCATCATGGTTTTGCGCACTGAAAGATTATTAAAAGCCTATTTTGTTCTGTCGTATCTATCATATCTTGTTTCCCTGTTAAAAAGCTGCACAATACATTTAAAATAAGCATCTTTTAATTTTGTATTATTTGTGTGTATGTATGTATGTTATGTATGTATGTATATATAATGTATATAAATAAATATATAATGTATATATGAAGAGTTCAGATGCAAAAGCCTCTAAGTGCCATCTGAAATTTTCTTCTAGAATGATCATTTTTATCAAGCTTGTACATTTAACCCTCTGAGGTCGGCAAACGCGCCCCCGTGTTTTGCTGGACTTTTTTTACATTGTAGCACTTTAAACTTAAATTACTCCGTCATTTATGGTCATACAGAAAAAATAAATATAAAAAAAAGAATCTGTGATATTTCTACTTTTGTATGTGTCCACTTACAATCAAATCAAAACATTGTGCTTTTGAAACATAAAGAAAATAAACAGGGTGTGCGTTCTGCCTCTCCGTCGCGGTGAACTTTTTTTTCTTGAGCACGTCTATAAACTGAAACAAAACTCAGCGAATACTTGTCACACATTTATGAGCCATATACCTTTATAAACATTTAAGTGTGTACTTTTAAATGATCGGATTCAAACTGAAAACAAATATTTTCTGTTTAAGTAATTTGTATAAAACCAACAAGATGTCCAGCTTCTCAAACGCTTCCTAATTATTTTTAATTTGGCCACGCCTACTCGCGCAAAAGATATTCACATGCAAATCTCCACATGGAACGCGAACGCGCTCGTTACCTCAAAAACAAAACACTTCATCAGTCTCTGCTTTTCGTCGAGTTTGAAAGACGTGAGTTTACATTGGCTTTACCCCAGAAGAAGAATGCGATTTCAAGACAAGAAAGATAAGGTAAGAAATTCTTACATATTAGTTTGTTATTGTTGCATAAATTTCACATTGCAGTTGAACTGTTGCTAGATATATGGTGAATATTATAATATTTAGACCCGTGTTTACTGTTACTGTGTTTGTGGATATCTGCTCAAACGTAGATATGTATATGGTAGGCCTAACCATAATTATATTTGAGCGCGATCGCGTTTGAATGTATCATATTTTTAAACGCGATCGCGTTTGAATGCATCATATTTTGGAAAAGCAAAACGCTCCAAACGGCTTCATGTTTTACTATTATCTCATTTCATATCATCATAACGAATGGAAACATTTGAAGTAACATGATAATCAATATATTTTTCTCTAGCTTAGTTGTTACTGAAATCTTTTTGAAAATGTATATAGGCTGCTATATTGTTATTATTTTATGCAGCACTGCGCATAGCCTATACCTACAAGGCACAACAAACCTGTGTTCATTATATAATATATTGTTGGAAACATTTGTGTGAGTGTGTGTGTGTATTCTGTGAATTTTAAAAAGCAATTTTAACCAGAAAAATCTCAAATGTATTCCCAAAATCGTGCAGGCCTTTCTCTTGATATCAGTATGTTCACTTTTTTCTTTTTTTTTCTTTTTTTCAGGGCCCAGATGCCACTGAGTCCTGCTGACTTCAACATTCACAGTACATGTCTCTGTACATGAACATGGTAAAGTGAAAATCAAACACCTTGGAAATGAAAGGTATGTACAATGTTTTTAGGAATGGCACAAAGGTCTCTTTCTTTGGATCATTGTTATCAATAAGTGTTTTTTTTTTTTTGTGTATCTTTGGATTATGTTGTAAATAAATCCAAACAATTTTAAAAGCCATTCTTTTTTTAATCTCCTCATTCTTTGTGCAAGGTTGGTCAGAATGATGGGCCCTGATAAGCTCCTAATAGGGCCATTAGGGTGTGTCTTTGTCTTTCTCAGGTGTAAAAAGCCTTACATATTAATGAGATGTTCCGCCCCTTCGCATATTGCTTTTTCACACAAAACACGTCGTAAAATTTTTAAATCAATATATTGTCTTCTCTGAATGAGCAGTCAGGGTGATTTTCACATAGTTTTAGAGCAAATATTCTAGGCTACGTCATACAATTTTCAAAAGTCTTGTGAAGAAATAATCAGTATGGGTTTCATGACCTTATTTCAGTGAGAATTTTTTTTTGTATTTTCACAAACCACGCATAAATGTCATTATCTCAAAACTACAAACTTTTACACACATGCTGTTGATATATTATTGTAGCAGAGTTTGTGCTGAATACAGTGTAATTAGACTTTAGCCATGAAAATGTCACAAGTAACAGAAATAAGCACAAATGTCAGAGCATGTCAGAACACCTCCAGGGCCCAGAAAACAGCTCAGACCCCAGAGGGTTAAGGTCAGTAATTTCACTTAAATTGCAATGAAAATTACCTATTAATTGTCATTTAAGTGAAATTACTGAACTTAAATATACGAGCTTGATAAAAATAATCATTCTAGAAGAAAATTTCAGATGGCACTTAGAGGCTTTTGCATCTGAACTCTTCATATATATATAAATAAAATGTATGTGTGTATGTAGGGCTGGGCGATATATCGCATGACATTGTTATGCACATCTCGTCAGTAAAGCCGGTTCCTTGATTAGTAGTAAATCGCCATCACCTGCTTTCAGATGGAGAGGCATTTACTACACAGAGCCGTAGTTTACTGACAAGCTGAGCCATATCGCATTAATTATCGCAATTATCAAGAAAAAAAAATACTTTTTTTCAAGAATGACTTTTTATTGCTGATTTATGCGCAGGTGAGATCAAAACACTAATGAAAGCGCTGGGTTGGGCTTGATGATAAGCGTGAAAGAGTTGACAGAACTGTGCGTGTTTTTAAGCCTTGGCAATTTAAACGAGCGCACGAAGACGTGCATGACAACTTGCGCTGTGTGAAGTTTTCTGTGTGCACATCTGAAGCACGCACGCATATCTTAGTGTCTTTGTCAAAAATATCGCTATTTCAAAATGTATCGATACTAAAATATCTGAAACGGTTCCAATACTCCTTTTTGGTAGTATCGATACACTGATATCAGCCGCACGTCTTAATTTCGGCGCGTGGTTACAGGTATTGTGCGTAATTTTGTTAATTCCATTCCCGTCCCGTCCCATTTATTCAATGTCCGTCTTGTCCAGTGTTCAGGTAAATACAGTCAGTTTTGGAATGTAAATAGTTGAGAGAAAATGCATGTGGTGTAACAGTAAATTGGATCATAGTAAGATCATAACACAGAGTGTTAATCATACTCAGGAATGGATATGTTGCCATTATAGCATAAATGTAAAAAAAAATTACTTTTAAATTTGTTTGCTTTTCCTTAGTTATTCTGCAGTGTGTTAGTTCCTGATCTCTCTTTTGACCTGATGCATACTATTCCCACATGCTCTAAAAGATGCTCTTCTGTATCATTTGCCAGCGGGCCCCTAAAGCTCATCTAGATTCCTTGCAGAGGTTGTATTGATTGGAGTTGTGCTGGCCTCTTGAACATGATTCCCCATTATGAGGGATTGATTGGCTTCACATTGGCTGGTCTCTGTGAAAAAGGCGTCTGTATCACATCAGTCATAGGGAGTGAGAGAACCATCGTTTCTAAGGGCCACATGTTTTCTTCAAACCACCAGTAGACAGCTGTTAGTTTTATCCGGGGTTATATATTGGTTTGAGTTGAAGGGCATCAACAGGACCATTAGGTCTTGGGATCACTATAGCGGCTTCTATCAGTACTTCAGTTGCATTCTGCCTCGTTTATTATTCTGTGGCCTCTTACATTCCTAACCAGGCACAACATGACATGATTCTAGTGATAACCTTTTGTGACAAATGTTGTGCAGCTTAACAGTCACAGCCACTCAGTGCAATGTGTGGATGAGTTGTTATTATGCATGCTTTCTTGCAGTCATAAATGTCCTCTACACACATATGTGAACACAATGATTCAGTCTTGTTTTTACATTCCAAATGTATTCTTAGGTTTATTTTCTGTGGCTACCTTCCGTGAGAACACGTTAAGGTGGATAGTACAATACATTGGCTAAGCCTTCATGTTAGTGCATTTATGTGAGTATATTGAGTTTGTCTGGCCTTAATCTTTCATTCATGAGTTTTAAGAACCTAACCGCCATCTAAACAGCTAAACATTCCCAACTGCGACTGATCTGAAATGTTGAGGTGAAGAGGACTCCCGAGTCTAAATGTTTAGACAAAGCAAAAAAAAAAAAAAACACTTCTGGGCTTCAGCTTCAGCCCCATGATCAGTTGAAATCCTCTGTTACCCCCAGCTGCTGCCAGATGTTGGCCATTATGCTTGAGGAACGTGAGTCGGCTCGGGCTGCTTGGCGCTCTGCCTCAGATCTCAGACACAGCCCCTCGGCTTTTAATTAACTCAACACCGCGCCGAGGAGAGAGAGCCTCCAGCTTTCCATCGTTACAGAATGTGTGTGCGCACAGAAGCAAAAAGGTTTCCTCACCCACATAGATACTATTCTTTAGTAAAGAAATTCATATCTCACACTTCTTACCTGCTAACTTTTAACCCTGGTATATTCATGATGCACATGAGAACAGAATATTGTGAATAAATATACATGACTATTGTGCAGTTTCAGGCTTGCAATTTTTGTAAATTAAGTTCTTGTGTTTGAACATTTCAAACGCATAACGGAAATCTGTTTGGGTCTATTCCTCAGACAAAGCTATTGAATGTTTTTATAAGACTTGAGATCAAGTCGTATGGACTATTTTTATGGCACTCTTATGGTACTGTTTTTTTTTTGGAGCGCCCAGATATTGTGCTTTTGTGAGTAATATTAATAATGTTTTTGACCATCATTCTTTAATAATCTTTTCCCTCTCTGTGCTACTTTTTATATGTATACCCCACGTTTTGATGGAGCTTGTTCGTTTCAGAGAACAACCAGACTGAAAACTGCTTTCTATCCGGTTTGTGACAAATGGGGCCAAACCTTCTAGCTAATCTGATTAGTCCCTATGACAATGACATGCTGCAAATGTCCCACCCTATGATCCTCACAGTCATTTATTAAAGGAGTAGAGTAATGAGATTACACATTCAGCAGACCCACACAGCTGGCGATGGGCTGTCATCACATTCGGGGACCAGTGAAAGGGTTTTAGTCACTGAAATGCCTGGCTAGGTATGCCTTAAAGTTTTCATCACAATCCACAGAATCTGTGCTTTAAAATGGTTTTGTGTAAACGCTGACTGAGGTGGATTACATGCAGACATGCGATGGAAAGGAGACTTTTTGATGCTGTTCATTGCTGTTCATTGATGTACAATGAATTTCTGCTCAAATGTTATTAACATAATTATGTATGTTTACTCCAAAGAGCCTTTTTAATAAATATAAATAAAACTAAACTTAGAACTTATAAATAACTTCTATTTATAGTTATATGCAATATTTAAACTCTTTCATAGTATATAATTTCATTCAAAACGCTGAATCATTAAGCAATGAAAACACGGTTGAGTGTTGCTGTGAGATGTGCGTTCTGTTGCGATCTATGTTTGGAACTATTTTCGCTGCTGAAACAGAACAAAAACAGTCAATATTGCATCTAAAATTTAAGTGATTTAATTTTAACTGTATTGAACTGTTGTATGAAATCATGTCACATTGTCAATTGTGATGGTATTCAGGAAAACAACACTCGTCGTGCGAGGTTGCTTAACTGTATCATGTTAAAAATATAAAAACTCCACATTTAGAATTTTTATCGACAGTATGTTGTTAACTTGAGTTTCTTTGTGTTTTCATTTCTCCTCGAGCCTCAACAGCGCAACCTTGTTACCGTCAGTAATAGCCTACATTTATTATCCACTATCTATCGTCACTTACAATAAATGTAATAAAACCAGAATCATTCTCACGGTTTGGTTATACCCTAGTCATTAATTTTTATTTTTTTGTTATTGACATTGTAATTAGGCTACTTGTCCGGTTGGGCAAGTAAAGTTATCTTTTACTTGTCCCTTCAAAAAATCCACTTGTCCCGGACAAGCGTTAATGTCGAGCCCTTATTTTAATCAGTCTTATGTGAACGTGTAATTTGTAGTGTTTTAGCTACTTTCAGAAAAGGATGTATTTTAACCTATATCCTGGTTGAGTGCATGTCACCTCAAATTTCTGTTGTAAGTGTATCTCAGTAAATGCAATGGGTTTTTCCCCCTAAACCTGAGGGACAAGACAAGGTTATTTTCTGTGGTAATCAAATGCAGAGATGTTTGAGCTTGTGTTGAACCAAGAACATTCATTTGAAAAGGACATTATATTACTTCAGACTTTAGATATTGACCTTGTACTTGTCGATAACCTAGGCTCAGCAGATGAGTGAAGAGTGTACTCTATTGGTTTGTGTCACTCTGATACTATCAACTCTGTTTGGCTCCACAGGAAACCCCGGATAAACTCCCAGCTGGTGGCACAGCAGGTGGCCCAGCAGTATGCCACCCCTCCTCCCCCAAAGAAAGAGAAGAAGGAAAAGCCAGAGAGGCCTGAGAAAGATCGGGCCGAGGGGGAGCGTCCTGACAGAAATCCACCCGAGATCGAACGCACGGACACGGACAAGGACAAGGACAAATGCGAGAAGGATCAACCTGACAAAGAGAAGAAGGACCGGGAGAAAGAAATTACCCCAGCCATCACCAAGAAACCCAACAGCAAAAAGAACAAGTCCGTTAATCACCAATAAGAATTTGAGAAACGTCTGATTTATGCTTTATGCTATTTGTAATCAAAAGACTTTCTCTTTACAGACCCAAGTCAGACAGCCATCAAAGCCCACCCAGTGAGCGAAACAGCATTCAGTCCGGCAAATCCACAACGAAAACTAAGAACTCTCACAACTCCAGGTATCTAACCTTTATTTTTGTATGTATTCTTTTTTTTTTTCTTTTTTTTTTTGAAGCAGTGACAGGATCAGCAGTCAGTCAGTCAGTCAGTCAGTCAGTCTGCCTACTAGGGATGTGACGGTGAGGATATTTTCCCACCGGTTAATCGACGTGTAACAACACCGGTAATACCGGTATCACCGGCGGGGGCTTTTAAATCGCAAAGAAAGGCGAAAGTAAAATGCGCGCATCAGCATGGACATTCATAATGGAGCGGAGCAGAGCAATAGGCAATATTAAGAGTAATAGGCTAATGAACTTACCATTCAAGCAATCCGCCCCAAATTGGCGCTAATTTGAAAACGAAACCAAAATGTGCACGGCTGCACGTGTCATCGGGCGAAGAGCGAGCAGAACAGAGTAAAATGTAAAAAGTGCATTTATAATGGTGCAGAGCGAGCGTTTTTCCGAAAACATGGTGAGGTAAAAACAACCCAAATTGCATCATTTTGGCAACAGCTCTAGGTCAAAAGGGAACCTCAAAATAGGTTGGAAATTAAAATCACACAGGTAATTACTACAGTAATAGGCTAATAAAAAGGTGAACGTTTATTTATAAGCAAGAACACTCAAAATGGACAAAAATATAGTAAAAGCAATGTGAACATTTGGAAGAAAAAGTGCAGAAAAGAAAACAAACTCATACTCTTTTGTATAGCTTATACAGTTAAATTAAATTAAGTTTTAAAAGTTTGACCAAATTTGACCGGTTATTTAAAAAAAAAATTCTCCCGCCAACGAGCACTGGATGAACAAAACCACCAGGCTGAGTGCCATCAAGAAATACACAGTCTGAAAGCCTTAATAAACACTGATATTTGGGAATAAATTATGTATTGCAGTAAATCGACAGGATTTTACCCTCTCTATTTAATGCGTTTATAATCGTTGTACGCACACTCAGCTTGTTCAGTTCCAGCTCATCAGTCACCTTTCGAGTGATTTGGATGTGAGAGAAAACACTCCGACCACCTCCAGTTTTAAAAGGATGTGCTCCTCCCTGCAGTCGGTTTCAAAGTTCTCTCTTAAGGGATTTGAAGTGTCATAATTGCTGCAAACACGAACAGGTTCATTTCAGGCACCACTTTTTCAGTTTGAGGTCTTGCTGCTCACCACAGTCACCGGTGCAGTTTTAAAAGAACGTGCTCCTCACTGCAGTCCGTTTCCTTTCCGCTTTTAGTTTTCGCCGCGATCACAGATAAAGGAGGACTTACTCGTACTCAAACTCCTGTGAAACACCCGTTCAGCGCCATTATGCTAATACTTCAAAAATGCACGAGCCCGCAATGCATTGGGCACTACAGTACAAAGCCGTTATACATAAATACGGTAGATTAATGTTGAAAATGAGCTGTAAATTAACAGCAGTTGCTTACCGTGAAGAATATTTCCCAGAATGCATTGTTTTCTATAGCACATTACCGTTTTAATGGAAAACGGCCATTTGGCCATTTTTTTTTACAGCTATTTTGAAAGTAAAATTTCAAATAAATGCTGTTCTTTATAACTCTATTCATCAAAGAATCCTGGAGAAAAAAATATTGCCGGTCCAAATAAAAAAAATGAAGCACCAAATCAGGTGCTTGTACATGTGCCTGTACCCTGCCCCTCAGCAATGCTCACATAGTCTGGAAAGGTGAAGACACTTCTATTAGCACTAGACACTGCCATACAATTTCATAAACATGCTTAATGCTGCTGTTTAAAAGCCCAAATAATGGTAATGTAATAATAAAAACTGATCTGACTTGAGAATGTGTTGCAAGTCACTCTAACAGTGAACAAAGCTGGCAGTCAGCAGTGATGAAAATCACTGTAGAAAATGCCCTGATTCACAAATGTCTCTCTCTCTCTCTCTCTCTCTCTCTCTCTCTCTCTCTCTCTCTCTCTCTCTCTCTCTCTCTCTCTCTCTCTCTCTCTCTCTCCCTTTCTCTCTGAATGAGCGAGTTGTGGGCTGATCTCAAATGAGCAGCACAGTTTTACTCCCACACACGCCCTGTTGGCTGCCGTCCCACCATTCTGTTTCTGTCTGCTTCTGCCAGCAGAGCTCATTGTGTCACATTGTCTTGGAGGCATACTAACAACTGAGGCTAATGCCAATCAATGAGATTTAGCTTTGTGCTTTTGCTATGCACACAACCCTGGAAATATGTCTCCATTTTTTTTGAAAGATTTTGTGTTTGGTTTTTGTGTAAATGTCAGTTTTGGTGATTTAACTTTTGAAATGTCTGCTGTTCATTTGTTAATCTTGCTGATCTCTGTTCATATTTGTCTACTTTGCTGCTTTTTGATTGATCAAACAAATGTTTAGGAAATGTGAACCTGGTCTTATTTTCTCTCAAAACCATCTTTTGACCTTTACTTTCTGCATTCCAAGCTGTGTTTAGGGATTTTTACTTCTAAAATGTTAGCGCTAGTGAGAGAGTAACATGTTAGTTACTTCTGTCTTTTGCATTAAAAGCTGTGTGGGTGGACTGTTTTTACTGTGGACAAGTGGTTGACCCTTCGACGTGGTTTGCATGAAACAACCATCCTTTTCTGCATTTAATTAAAAATCATGCAAATACTGCGAAAGGTGAAAAGCAGGACTTTACTCCTTTCTTACCATAGAATACTCATTGTTTGTTATGGCTGGGCCCAGAGGGAATCTGAACTTTTTTTTTTTTTTTTTTACCATTTTCTTCACTGATTTAATTTATATTTAATATAATATATTTTATAATAATTATGTATTTTATAATAATATATTTATGTAATAATTGAATTTATTTAAAATATAATGTACACTTTTCCATTCAAAACATCTCTTATGCGTACCAATGCTGCATTTATTTGATCAAAATACAGTAGAAACTGTAATATTTTGAAATATTTTTACTATTTAAAATGTGTTCTATTTTACTTTAGTTTAAAATGTTATTTATTCCTGTAATTGCAAAGCTGAATTTTCAGCAGCCATTACTTCATGATGACTTGTTGTTCAAGAAGCATTTCTTATGTTTATCTATGTAAACAGTTGTGCTGCTTGATTTTTTTTGTGGTAACCATGATCCATGAATATTTTTCAGGATTTTTTGAATAATAGAAAGTCACTTCTGATCAATTTATTGCATCCTTGCTGAAGAAAATTAATTTCTTAAAAAAAAAAAAAGATATTGTATAGCCAACATAACATTTAAAGTCATATATATATATATATATATAAAATTGCCTGCATTACCTACTTTAATAAAGTTACCTTGGTTTTGTAAATTGCAAAGGCAAACATTAAAACATGATTTTATCTTCATTTAAAAAATTTAAGCCATGACTATACAGGTGCATGTAATCTTTACTTTCCAATAGTGCGTTCTTTGTCGCACTACCCCCCTGAATATTTATCTCTCTCTCTCTCCACATCGCAGGCCCAAGCTGAAGAACATTGACAGGAGCACAGCCCAGCAGCTGGCCATCACTGTGGGGAACGTCACAGTGATCATAACAGACTTTAAGGAGAAGACCCGCACCTCCTCGACCTCGTCCTCCACAGTCACCTCCAGCGCCGGCTCTGAACAGCAGCACCAGAGCTCCGGCTCCGAGAGCATGGACAAGGGCTCATCCCGTGCTTCGACCCCAAAGGGAGACCTCTCGGTCGGGCACGATGAGTCATTCTGAGCGCCACGGACGCTGTCGAGACCGCAGGGATGTACTTTGCCTCCATTTTCCCCTCACCTTGCCCTGAGCCAACTCATGTTCATTTCCATCACTGAAAGGGGGATGTATGGTCCTCTTACCCACACACACTCATATACGTACACATACATTTGTGTGAATGGTGCAAACTGGACCATGGTATTGGGTCGTTGGGCGACCTGTACCTCCTTTCCCTTTCTGGAGACATCCCACTCTTGTATGTATTGTTTTATATTTGTACATGGATGTGCAGCTGAAGCAACTTTTTTTTTTTTTTTTAAAAAACTGATATATGTAAATGTCCACTGTGCACAATAACCACCGACATTTGAACTATTCTGGACCTTTATTGCTCTTATTTATTATGTTGCATCTTTCTACTTTAAGAGATTTAGTTTTTTCTTCAGTTTCACACAGCTAAAGTAGCTCAAGCCGACGGCTCCCCTTTAGTGTTGAAACAATCTTGCCGGAGATTCCTGAGAAACTTCCCGCAATGGTGCTAGATACACTGTGAAATGGTTTCAGTCCTCAGACTGACGTTCACACCATAGAAACAGATCCCTCTACTCTTGAAAACAATGGAAGTACTTGTGTCCTGGTGTCAGGCTGCATTCTTCTGTTGCTTTGTTTTGGGATTTTTGTTTTTTCCATTTTGCGAGACTGGTCTGAACATTTGTGCACTGGGGGTCCCTAGATCTGGTTTCGTCAATGAACTAAACGGATGGTGTTTTGCATCCGCTTTGTTGTGGAGAAGACAGCTGGGATTCAAAAATTGCAAGTTTTGGATTTGAACATTCAGAACTGAGCTTTCTTAATGCTCACTTGGCTTAACGTCTGGTTTTGCAAATGTATTTGAAACCGCTTTTGATGTCCTTCATGGTCTACATATGATGTATTGTAAAAACACTAAAAGGGTTTGACGTCTCAAAGGTCCGTAGGCTTTTAACGTTGAAGAACTTTATTTTGCGATTTCTAGTTCTTTTTGATTCAAAATTTTAATGTTAGGGCTATACTCAGCCTTGTTTTATTCTGAAGGCAAACGTGTGACACTTCTCCCCATTACTTTCAGAAGCGTACATGGATAGCAGTGCTGTATTTACTAAAACAGTCCCACCGAGACATGCTGAACATGAGCTTCAAACTGTCATTGAATGCATGGGAACTCTCACAAGCATTCAGTACCAACATTTGAAAAAATTTGTTTACTTGGGTGTCATGAAAAATTGACACAAGCATGATTTCACTCATTACCGATCCCCATTGACTCAAAATACTCAAGCTGTCTAGCTGGCGTTTCCCACAAATCTAAAAGTCAGCAAATCGTCCCTTTGAACTGTATTAAACTTGTACAAAGTATGTGTATATGATATGAGTTTTATTTATTGACGGACCAAAGGAATTTGATATTGATGACATGCTAGGCAAATGAATAATTCAAAATGTAATTACCATATGTGTGATATATAACATTTTAATAAAGTCTAATATAATCCATTTCAAATGTGTAATTCTTGTCCTCTTGATATATGCAGAATATTTGTATACTTGTAAATTCATAGACATTCAAAGTCAAATCTGTAAAGACAACACTGACTTCTGTCATTGTACTGCGTGTTAATTCTGCTGTGGCATAGAATTATTACAGTGAATTCTCATCAAGCTGTTTTCCCTCTTTGAATTGTTCTTTTAATCTTTTGTATGTTTTGAAATGAAGAGATAAATGGACACTTTGATGCTTTGAATGGGAAACTGCTTCTGTTAACAACCTTCATGCTTTACTGGTTGTTTTGAGAGGGTAAACGTGTGTGTCTTCTGTATTCGTGATGTTAACCAACCAAACCGGTTTTGATTGTTGAATACAAAGCATTTCAGTTGTATTGATATTGATTTTGTTTTGTTACCCGTTTAGATCAGTGCAATTCAATATAGACACTATTCGTAAAATCTTTTCTTTTACTCAAAAGTATGCAAAGTAATAACCAGAATGGGAGATGTTTGACATCACAAATCAATGGGGCTTTAATAATTCTGCATTGTTCAGATTGTTGAGATTTTACTACATTTTAACCCCCTGCAAAGTTATTGAATTTGCAATGTATAGCTTAAAAGAACATTTCGTAAAATGTATGAACATAGCCATTTTTTCACTTGCCTTATCCGCTGTCAGAAACGTGAATTTTGTAAAATTGTAAAGGAAAAAAAGAACAAACAATGAATTGTATCTTAATTTATTCAAATTTGAAGAGAAAAAAACAATTGCTGAATTTAAATTGCTTATGTATAACTCAAAATGGTGCAAAAGCCAACATAATAGGCTTTGAATAGCAATGGAGCTAAACTTTTTTTTTTTTTACGCGCAAGCAGTTCTGTTCTTGTGTACGACCAGTAACCTTAATTTACTGTGTAAAGATGGTTACATTTTTTTTGATTTTTTTTTTGATTTTTTTTTTTTTTCAGAAACCCAAATATAGAATGCTTGTCTACATATGCTATTGCGTTAACCTTGTGAAATTTCAGTGTACCTGTATAGTCCTGGCTCCTTTAATTTTGTCAATATCTTGTAAAAAAAAAAAAAAAAAAAAAAATGCTTTTTACAGTTTTCTTTTGCGTAATAATTTTTCATTTTGTTAGTACAATTTTTTTTTTTTTTTTTTTTTTTTTTTTTTTTCTTCTGGTTTTGTTCTTGCTAGGTGCTGTTATTTGTAAATTTTGTATTGAGCTCATTTTAATTGTAAATGTACATTTTGCTGCCCTTTCTCTACATTTTTTATTTTATTATTGATCACTGCTCCTTGTCTATAGCTGATACAATGCTAACATTCGACAGACTTCTGGCATGTGCACGACTTTGCTTTTAGAGGCTTCTTTATCATTTCCCATGCTTCCAGTAGAAATGTCTATTGATGCATTTTGCTTGTGTTTTTTCCACAAATAAAATGTTCAATTTATCTAACGTGATGTTTTTGGTCTTTTTCATACAATTGTCCTTCAACACACCCAAAGCTAAAATAACTCTCAAATACAGTGACCCCAAAATGCAATTAGACACTTGTCCAACTGATCTCAAGATTGTTTTAGACCAGGAAATATCAATTTAATTCATCATATCCTCCTGTTATATTTTTTTAAAATAAATGTCATTTGGTTTCATATTTTATCCAATGCAATGACGTTTAAAGCAGCTGAAGTGTCCAAGTACTGTAGAGCTTCGATACTACTGTTTTGCCCGATAACCTTTAATAGCTTTTGATGCAAATAATTTGGTATGCAGAATAAAAGCTTTCTCCTCAGCACATTGAGTGATGTGTGCAGCTCTGATAGTGAGTCCTGGTGCCCTGAGGCATGCTGGGAGCTGTCTCATCTGGGATGGAGATGTCAGAGTACAGCTCTCACCCTTCATGCAAAGCACTGACACATGACCAGAGCAGACCAAGTGCTTCAGCCCTGCTGAGCAATTCAGCTCCTTTTCTATTCCTCTAGCTAAATGACTCGCAACAGACCAGCTGTTCGCTGGCGACTTGTGAAACAGCCAATGATTATCAGCCAATTTGCATGATACATTGTTATGTCTGGGAAGAGAGGCATGTGTCAGTCAAATTGAAGCTGAAGTGTGTCATTTCTGTGCCACTGAAAAAGGACTGCAAAAATAAACATTGTTTTCAATACAGCTTTCTGAATACGCCCCCTGTAGGCCATTGATTGATTATAATTTGTCATTTGTTAGTATTGTTATTTATTTTGTATTTATTTGAGGAATTTTAGAACCTCAGCTTACACTTTTCTCATTTTTATTTAAGTGTTTAAAGGTTAGTTTTTATATCTGATATTTTTATTTGATTTCATTTCAGAATTGGTCCGCACCGTTGGGCTAGAGATGTTGCTAAAAGCTAATTAACCTATGAATGGCTTACTTAATAGTTATAAATTGGGGACAGCAGAAAGTATTTTAACTCCGAATAAGTTACATACTTCAGTTTTAATTTGTATGACACATTACAAAAAGTAACATTTCAGAAAGAAACGGTTTTATTATTGTCCCTTAAGACAGTGGTTCCCAATTCCAGTCCTCGTGACCCACTGCTCTGCACATTTTGTAGGTCTCTCTTATCTGACACACTCAGTTCAGTTCATGGAGTCTCTCCTAATGAGCTGATGATCTGGTTCAGGTGTGTTAAATAAGGGAGACATACAAAATGTGCAGAGCAGTGGGTCACGAGGACTGGAATTGGGAACCACTGCCTTAAGAGATTCTCCAATGGCTATAGCGGCTATTGACCTTATTCACAGCAGAGCCATCTTTGATGATTAACGATAATGAAAGTGAGGCTGTGAGGGATAGATAAATCTCTTCAGTGGGTTGAACTGTTATTTAATGTGTTTTTGGATTGTTCTGCTGACGAAACACTGCAAAACTATCTTTCCAAGAGACTGCAGTAGTAAAAAAAAAACTCCAGACAACATGAGCTGTGGAAAATTAAGTGATCTGGGAGGAGCTTATACAGCTTTTTACAGCGTATGCGAGTCTACTTCATATGTACACTTCAGTCAGCTCCATAATATACCACAATGCAACACGATTGTGACGTCAACACATATTGTGTTTAATTTACCCCCACCACAAATGACTCTAGAGTATATAGATAGATAGATAGATCTATGATATATTAATTATAAAAAAAAACATTTAAACAACTCAAACACAACTATACATATAGAATGCTGCATTAAACAATTTCGTAAGAAAAAAAATAATAAAATAAATCAAGTGATCAATGGCAGCACGTTCCAATTCAGCCTATTGCAAAGGTTCCGCCAGTAGTGGGCACTCATGCAACGTAAGCAATGACATACATCCGAGTGAACGAGACGGAAGGAAGTTAGCGAGTGAAGGGCATGACAATTTTGGATTGGAACGCAGCCCTGGTGTGGTGAAGTGTTGAGTCCCACCGCAGTGATGAGTCCCAGCTTATCACCCAAACAATCCGATTGGTTCAAAGCAAGTTTTATGGATAATCGCTTTAGTGCCTGGTTACAAATCAGATATCACTTAATTATATAAGTCGTTTGAGCTACGTTATAACGACCATTAATGGTTACGCGTTAACGCTACACAGACCGATCGGTTCATGACATCAAAGTACGTTGGTTTCTGAAGAGCGTTTTTGGGCGGAGCCGGACGCCGCCATCTTGGCAGCGCATCACCGTGTGTCACTCCCGGCTGCAACTCTCTGACGGAGGTATGTCTTGTGTTCTTGAGTATGAGAAAGTTATAAAATAATGCTAAGAACTTTTTTGCCATTTATACATATAATAAAAGCACAGTTAAAAGCAAAAGCAGTTTGGTACCCCTCTTTTCATCATCATCATCATCATCATCATCCATTGCAGCCAAAGACTTTGATCCAGTGCAGAGCACTCCAATTACACGGGACAGATAAGTATTCTAATCTACGTTACCTTGTTTGTTTGTTTGTTGACACTGTTTAACTTGTTAAACCACTTTCTCTTGACCTAGTAACCTCATAAAATCGTCTTATGTAGTAGGCTAATGCTATTTGCAGCGCTTTTATTATGAAGGTCAAAATGGCGCATTACACTTGTGTTGAAGCCCTGACACGTAAAAAAAAGTTTTTAATGCTGCTCTTTGCACTTCACGTACGATAATCAGACTGAATAAGCATGTCAAAGTGGTCAAGTTTGGCTGTGTGTGATTATTCACAGCCTCAAAACCACTTGTCTCCATCATCACCCAAAATCTGCCATAATCCTTCAGCTGCATTCACTAAGCCTGTCTGTTTCAGCACTCGCCGGGTCTCCAGTGGCCTGTTGCTTCTATCATTAAACGGCAGAACCAATTGTAGTTTTAACTCCTCTCCCTGGGCTATCCGGTGACAGGCTTTGGATCGGCCCGCTGTGTATGACCGATTGATGCGTTTCCAGACAAGCCCAAGGGTTCTCCAGAGAACCTGGCAGAGAGGGGGGGCCTCATCTCTTCCATT
Source organism: Rutilus rutilus (assembly GCF_951802725.1). Taxonomy (NCBI): domain Eukaryota; kingdom Metazoa; phylum Chordata; class Actinopteri; order Cypriniformes; family Leuciscidae; genus Rutilus; species Rutilus rutilus. The sequence continues at coordinate 33,115,872 of NC_140217.1, read as the reverse complement.
ACCCACCTTGTTCCCACTCCAGATGGGTCTCTTCCGTAGCATTCCCTCCTCCCAGACCACAGGGTGAGGATTTCCATATGTCTGGGAAAGGGAGAACATCTGCAGATAAGGGAAGAGCTTTTTATATGAAGGAAATATAAAGGCCCACTTTCCAAAAGGTAGAGTATGTGTTTAACAGAGACTCACTGGAGAGAAATGGGAGAAAAATGCTTAATAGCACAATAAATAGGTGTTTATTCATTTATTTATTTATTTGACCTGTATATGGATAAAAGGCTAATAAAAAGAGTCTTTTTGCATGTGTGAATGAAACAGCATACTGTTTTACAATATAATATACTACAAGATCTAACCTATACTACCTAAAGATCTAAAAATCCTAAAGAAATGCTTACATTTTATCATCATTTTGATCTGCATACTATTGTCACCTCAACACTTCAGGCCAAAAAACTAGGCCGTTATCACACAACAACCCAATATAGACTGTTCACATTCATGCATCTCAAATTCAGTGTTGATTAGATTACACTAATTGACTCCTATTCCAAAATCACCACACAAATAGATGCATGCTGTCGTGATTCATGTGCTTCAATAACCCGTGATATTTGTGATATGTGTTTGGATACCTATGACCATGCATGCTCGATTGTTTACATCCACAGAAATGCACTTACAGATCTTACCATAAAACAGCGTTACTCCTCTGGCTTCCACATGTCAGTCTTCCAGCAGAATCAATAAGAAAAATAATTTACTCTGATGAGTGTGAGTCAATATAGCATTGATCTCCATTTTGCGGGAAGGAATTATTGCCTGCTTAGAATTTGAGCCTCTCTTTGTTCACTCCGGGGTGACTTACATGGTTTGATGAATGTAAGACAATAGTGTTTTCGAAGGTTTAAAAGGATTGTGACGCAGTAGAGATTTAGACAGTTGTGGTGATCTGTTTTTGTCTGAGAAGCTTTTTTTATCTGTCTCTTTTCCTATCCATCCCCCATCCTTCTAACTTCCCTTTAAGTTTGTTATCAATCTGACACAGATATTACAGTATGCATGGGTATTATTAGTTGCATTTTGAAATAACTGAATTTTGACTATAGGTTTGAAATTGATTACTGGGTTTTGACTAGTTTGTACATGCCTATGATGCCCAAAAAGGTAGGTGACTCACTATTGACTATAGGTTTGAATGTATATGATGCCAAAAATGCAAAAGAGGAGTCTCTTTAGGATTTGACTAGGTTTTTAACATGCCTTTTATTCCCAAAAATGCAGTCTAGGTAGGTGATTCACTATTTGAATGTGTATATAATGCCCAAAATGCTGTCTAGATAAGACTGTCTACAGGTTTTGACTAGGTTTGAATGTGTTTTTGATGCCCCAAAAATGCTGTATAAGTTAGGTAGTCAAAAGAGTTTTGATTGTGCCTATAATAGCCAAAAATGCTGTCTAGGTTTTGGTCTACCAGGGCCAGATTTATGCTTGTACGTTCAGGGGGGACCAATTACAATGAGGAGAAATAATATATATTTTAAAAATGTTTATTATTATTGATATTATTTCACTTTAAAGCTAAGACACTGTAAGACAATATAATTATATAAATCAAAACAATTTAAAATATCGTTGCTGTCAGCCGGAAAACTTGTGTCTCCATATATTTTTTTCTTTTCAAAAATCATTAGGTCTACTATGGTCACCTTTTATGTCTGTCTGTGGGTTTTGTATTTATTTATTTGTATTTACATATTTAACCAATGAAAAGTATTAAAACAGCTTGCGACTAAAACTCTTAACTCCATTGGATCCTCAAACTGTCAGTCAACCCTCTTAACTCCACCCAAGGGTAGGTTTTAGGTGGGTTTCAGTATGTAGGTTCCAGATTAAAAGGGTTTTTTCAGGCGTAAGGGTAGGTTTTGGAGGGGGTTTTAGTGTGGTCTGTCATAAAAAGAGAAATAAGAAGTAAATGAAAAAGAATTAGGTGTGAGTGTTAAGTCTTCTCGGTGCTTCTTGCTATTTCAAGCGTGGAAGGAACTGTGATTTCCCCCCCCCCAAACCACTTCAGCAGAAATCCCTTCCTGCAGTAAACTTCATTGGTTAAGGTTACAGTGACAGGTTTAGGGATCAGGGTTTGGTGTAGGCAGTCATTCAGTACTGTGATTGACATGATCAAATCTTAAGAATCGGCTGCAGGGCGAACATGGGCGTGGCTTCTGACGTCACACTTGGATGTGGGCCGGGTTGGATGTCCACCGCAGGCTGCAGAGAGACACTTCTCACTGCGAGTGGCACTTCATTTACACCTAAAAAAAACCCTTTTAATCTGGAACTGAAACCCACCTAAAACCTACCCTTACGCCTAAAAAAAAAACCTTCCTACCCTTACGCCTAAAAAAAACCTTTTAATCTGGAACCTACATACTGAAACCCACCTAAAACCTACCCTTACACCCGAAACACACACAAAACCTACCCTTACGCCTAAAAAAACCACTTTAATCTGAAACCTACATACTGAAACCAACCTAAAACCTACCCTTACACCTGAAACACACTCAAAACCTACCCTTATGCCTAAAAAAATCCCTTCCTACCCTTACGCCTAAAAAAACCCTTTTAATCTGGAACCTACATACTGAAACCCACCTAAAACCTACCCTTACACCTGAAACACACTCAAAACCTACCCTTACGCCTAAAAAAAACCCTTCCTACCCTTACGCCTAAAAACCCCCTTTTAATCTGGAACCTACATACTGAAACCCACCTAAAACCTACCCTTACACCTGAAACACACTCAAAACCTACCCTTACGCCTAAAAAAAACCCTTCCTACCCTTACGCCTAAAAAAACCCTTTTAATCTGAAACCTACATACTGAAACCGACCTAAAACCTACCCTTACACCTGAAACACACTCAAAACCTACCCTTACGCCTAAAAAAACCCCTTCCTACCCTTACGCCTAAAAACCCCCTTTTAATCTGGAACCTACATACTGAAACCCACCTAAAACCTACCCTTACACCTGAAACACACTCAAAACCTACCCTTACGCCTAAAAAAAACCCTTCCTACCCTTACGCCTAAAAACCCCCTTTTAATCTGGAACCTACATACTGAAACCCACCTAAAACCTACCCTTACACCCGAAACACACTCAAAACCTACCCTTAAGCCTAAAAAAACCCTTTTAATCTGAAACCTACATACTGAAACCGATCTAAAACCTACCCGAAACACACTCAAACCCTACCCTTACGCCTAAAAACCAATCCAATACATCACCTTGTGACTCTCCATCCCTGTTCCGCCCCGGAAACCCAATTTGTTGGATGTAGGTTTCCGGGGCTGAACGGGGATGTATTTGAAGTATTGGACACGGGTGTGGCTTATGACCTCACACTTGGATGTGGGCGGGGTTTGATGTCCACCTCAGGATGCAGTGAGCCCTATACTTGCACGCAGTTTGGACCGTAGTAACGGAAGTAACATATTTTCTTTACCCAAGAAACAGGCTAATGTTTTATCTAACTAGGTCTTGATTAGCTTCAGATGTGCAGTAGGTAGCCCACTAGATTTTCACTAGTTTTGATCATGCCTATAATAGCCGAAAATGCTGTCTAGGCATCTCACTTGGTTTCAAATAGGTTTGCATTCCTATGCTGCCCCAAAATGCCATCTAGGTCTTTGGTTTTGACTGGTTTGAACATGTCTATAATGCCCAAAAATGCAGTGTGGATAGGTGACTCGCGAGTATTAACGATGTTTCAGTGTTCTCTTCATAGGCATCTCACTACAAAGGTGACTATGATGCCCAAAAATTATGTCTAGAAAGGGATCTAGGTCTTGATTAGGTTCAAATGTGTCTGGTGTTCAAAAATGCTGTCTACAAAAGGTATATGGCTAGTTTTGATCAATCCTATAATATCCAAAAATGCTGTCTAGTTAAGCAGCTCACTATGATTGAACATGCATATAATGCTCAAAAATGCTGTCTGGTATTTCATGAGTTCACACTTACATATATTCAGATATAGTATAAAATGTGTGTATTTGGCGTGCTGTCAAGGAGAGGGCTCAGAGTTGAATTTGGCCCAAATCCAGAGCACTAAGCATAATTTCTTGCTGTTTAGCTCACTAGCTCACTCACTAGACGCAGCAGCAGATCATACCAGGACATAACCAACAACACTGAATTAAACAACAAATACTCTTCCCCTAAGACATAGGATGTATTTACTTTACAAGCAATGTAGTGAAGTTAAAACAGTGCACTTAGATAATCTGAGCCACTGTTACCACGCTGAGCAGTCAAGTGTGTTCTCCATTGAACAAAGCTCAATCTTTGTTTCTAACTGGGTGCTTCAATGAGCTGTGACGGAAAATGATGACTAGAGAATGAGTGTGAGTGACAAAAGGCCCGTGGAGACAGACAAAATTCGCATGACCAAAGTCATTATGTTTAAACAAGATAGTGACAAACAAGGGAATTATCGCACAGAACGAGGAAACATAGCATGAATTAAAGTACATAGTTAGCAGTTGTTCAAGAACCAGCATGAATACTGAACTAAAACCCCATTATTAATAATTGATTACCCGGATGCCTTTGTGTTGTGTGAGATGGACATATCTCCCAGTCTTGAGTAATAACTCGACTGCTGGTCATATCTTCATTTGTCTCACTTTGCTACAGCTCCTGTGGGCTCGTCTTTGTGTTTGCTTCAAAAGAAGACGTTCTGCCTCCCTATCTCAACTCTAGACAAGAACCTCTGGAGGCTTGGAAACAGAATAGCTATTTTTAAAGCATTTCTTCTGACATTTTCTACATCATCTACGGCTGTGCACATTAAAGAATCCCTGCCTGTCACGAGACATGTAAATTAAGATTTTGAGATTGTGTTCATATGTGTTTTTACCTTGGTTTATTTTATTACTCCACTATATTAATATTCCAAACTCTTCCTTTGCCTAATTTGACTAACCAGTGTAGACTATGCATAATTTGAAAGATTAATGAGAGGTTGTATCAGCATGAGATTAAACAGACAAATCAAAGAAACTAAACTAAAATAAAAAAAGACCTAAAACAACCCCAGAAACATCCACTATGGTCAATTAGTGTATGAATGTGTTCATAGTGTATAATGGTCTGATTTAACCTCAGTAATGTGAACCCCTTGCATGACTGGCAGGCGAAATTGTTGCTAATTCTCTTAATTTTGCAATGAGCGACTTTGCATTGGAGCCCTCTCTTTATCACTTTTAATGCAAACGCTTTATCATTTCAAAGTAATTACCACTCACAGCAAATGCTTTCACGTTGCCAGCCAGTGCAATGTGTAATCATTCCTGACCCACTCGGTGATCTGCTCCTATTAAGTATCTGAACTGCATAATGTGAGGCCCTGGCCGCTAAATAATTAATGAGAATAAATTGCACCAAATGCAACCTCCATTTATCTGAGCGGAGCGCTATAATAACTTAGATTTTAACCGCCTGGCTCTAATGTCACGGCTGGGCAGTAAGAGTAAGTCCAAAGCAAACACAAACACTCGTATACCACATATATTATAGTTTCTCTTTTCACTGAATGAACAGATAATGCGATTTATTGCTGGATGTAGCCAAATTAGTCAATTTTACATATGCATTGCCCTGGGAGTATTTATGCAGTTTCCATAGTTGTTACTGTAACCATATTTTTAGAATGTTGAAAAAACTTGATAGATGTGCATCAAACATCAATATAATCAATGTGTAATGCTTCATTTCTTTTTTTTCTTTTTTTATTCTACATAATCACACAATTATACATTCAATTTCCAGGAAATTGTGTGATTTGTTTATGAAAATTTCAGGAATTCTAAAAAAAAAGTATATGTATATGTTAAAGTATGTGACACAGGTAAGCCTACTGGTGAACCCCATTTTACTAATTTGTATTACTTACAAAATATCTTTAAATTATGTAAATGTAAGAATAACATGTATTATTTTATGTATGTATTGCAATAATAAAATATTTTTTGCATTACACATTTAAATTATTTAAATGATCAAATCATGCCACTAAGTTCTGTGAGTAAGTTTTTTTTTTTCTTGTTAATTTTACAAGAAAAAAATTGCTATTTGTGTCAGAGGCACACCATTTCCTAAGAATGAGCCAAAAACCTTTTTATTCCTCCTTATTCATGTGGTCTTTCTCTGCATCATTAACATTGCTCTCTGTTGGAGAAAACAGTGCAATGGTTGAATCAGGACTGTACGGGCAGTAATCGACCATTATTCACACTGCATCGCAGGCCATAGGAACAGGCAGAGCAGCCTGGCTGCCTACACTATATAAGTTTCCATATGAGTCATTTCCAAACTAAACTTCTCCGAACCTCAGCCAAGAAGGTCCCATGAGTTAGGAAAGGAGGTGGAGGCAAAGAGGACGAGGCAAGGCAACATAAACTCATTCACTCCTTCCTCATGAGATGGGGGTTGTTTGTGCAGCGGTCGGCTCCTATGAGGGTGGCCTGGGCATGTCATCTTCAAACATTTCCAACAAGCCATGAAGATGTTATCTTTTTTAAGCCTTGTTATAAGATGAAGAAGAAGATAAGAAAAGCTGCTTCATAATACATGTTTTCACAGACTTTACATGCAGCACCACAGAAGACAATCAGCAAGTAATGCTTGTACTAATTGCTTAGTTTAAAAGTTTTAAAATACCAGGAAACGATGTGTCTGACTGGCACAATAGGTTAAGGTCACAAACGTTTTCATGGTAGGGCGCCTTCTGGCCCATATCTATCTGCGTCTCATATTGACGCTAAAGGGTGCCGTGTGTTGGATGTAGACGAAATGTCAAAAGCGTCAGTATATGACGCCTTGGGATGAGATCGGGCTGGATTGGTCTACCTCTTATAGCGGGTATCGGAAACGTAATGGCCGTTACCATATCTGAATTTCAGCTGTGAACATTTACATTTACGTTTACATTTATTCATTTAGCAGACGCTTATCTAAAATGACTTACAAATGAGAACAAAAGAAGCAGTTAAACTAACAATAGGACAACGATATGCAAGTGCTATGACCCTTCCCAGTTTAATCTAACGCAATTGAACAGTAACAATGGTGTCGTTGTTCACGGGCAAAGACGACCATAGGCTGGCATTATGCAAATTTGTAACAAATCTATATTATGTTTGTGCAGGAAGTAAAACTGGAATTACTGACGACTCGTTTGAGTCGGTTCAGAATCGATCCTTTTATCCTGCGCTTTGATGAAACTTTGCAGACCTTTTACATTCACAAACAGCTATTACACATACACGAAAGGTAGCTATGAATGAATAGCTAATGAAACACCACCATTCTCAAATTTTGTGCAATACACTTTTTTGCCACAGATGCATTCATCTGATGTTTTACAATGTATAGATTGTAGTATATGATAGGTTAAATTCCATTTAATATTTATATGGTAGCATATTGATTAGCCTGAATCATGACTACAAAAACAATCATTTTGATTTCATAGAAATCTTTAAGCACCATGTTGGAAATTTTCAGATGGCCTTCACCTGTTTCTTCTTTCTCCTCCATAATTTGTATCTATTTTCTTTGATGATACAGTCTTAACTTTTCCCTGACCGAGACTCTCTGCAAGCTATCAGGAATATGATAATGCAATGTGATGTGATTTTGCCCAGCTCTGACCTTTGATGGGAATGGATCTTATCATCTCCAGGCGCCACCTCTCTTGGGAGCCTTTAGGATTTCACAGGCATACCAATCATCTGCTGTCCAAGGGAGGGAAGCTTTAGGAGACATTTATGCTTACAATATTGGTGAAGAGTTATAGCACTACTTTTGTATTTCGGCTCTGAGTCACATATCTTTTATATCACAGCTTTATGTTTGGTGCTTTTTTTCCCCCCTCACTGGTTGGAGAGTCACTGTTTATAGTTTAAAACCCACTTTTATCCTCTTCAAATAGCAAAGTAAACACTTTGAAAATGACAGGTAAATGTGTCCTGTACCTGACTGCCTATTGATTACCATATAGAATAACTGTCTGTCAGATTATAAAAACCCAAATAACCAGCATGCAGATCTCATAGAATTTGCTATTAGAATTTGCATGTATTTCTTTCTCTCAATTTCTCCCTCTCGTTGTCCTTGTTATGCTCTGAATTGATATCTGCTCATTTCGAGCTACAGCGTTATGGTTCTCTAAGCTGAGAGGGGCCTTTACGGGGTCAGTTTGGAATGATACGGTCGTTTTGAGCTCTGTTGAGGTCTGCAGGGCCCCTGAATAGTTTGCGTGAGGATTTGCAGGAACTGTTGGCATGGAAGATGGCTGTCTAAAATACCAGTACCTTCAATGTGTTATGTGTCATGCCAACCTGCCAGCTGGCTTGCCTTCTGTAGTAGTACAGTAAGTCTACAGAGTAAAAGGTTCACTACCATAACGTCCAGATGGTTGAAAAAGGATCGCATATGAATATTAGCTTTCTGCAACAGTGTAATTGCATTTGATGTCAGAGAAAGCTTATATTTTCACTTACAGGTTTACACAGTCGCTGATCACAGTCGTACAATTCTATACAACAGCACTCTTCCGTGTGATTTTTCATGCACATTATTATTTTTTAAAAATGCATGTGCCATCATAACCTTTAATCAAAATAACTTTCCCTCCCTCTTGCATGGAATGACATCTCTTCTATTCTCTGATGACTTGGCGTGAGGGCAGGACAACCTGTGACTCACATAAAATCACAGCAATAGCAAACCACAACAATTCCCGATGGACAAAACCAAGTCCAAGCCTACTTTTTTTTCTGAGAAGCTGTTTCACTCGGATGGAGGACAGTTCTCGGAAGATAACACTATTGCAGCTTCCATTTCATGCCCACTTTAATAGAGAAAAAAAAATATATATTTTTTTCCAATTGTCAAAAAATGCCTTTACTGGACTTTGAAAGTCAATTAGTGTTACATTGACTGGTGATACTTCAGGTTAGAATAGTGTTTGCACTGTGGAGTTGCTTGAATAAAAAAATAATAATTCCACTTCACTTATTGTTTTTTTTTCTTCCACCATCTATTTCAATATCTTGGAGAATGTCATTATTCCATAAAAGAGCCGATGGAAGGCAGAGAAATGACCCACCTCAGGCAGAGTCTTTTCTTTCTCACTCTCTGCTGATCATGATGCATAAGTCCTCAGTGTAGGGGTGGAAAAAAATCATCCGCATTCCCCTCCCCAAAACAGCATTAAGTGAATGAGATGTCTGTTGGCTTTCAGATAGAAATTGGCAGGGCTTCTGGCATATATTTCATCAGTGGTCCAGCCTCGCCTCCATCCCAGGGAATTAATGGCAAGGATTTTCATGAATGTGAAAGCAGCAAAGCTTGGCAACCCCGCACAATCACTGAAGATGCGTGAGCACACTTTCTGAGTATGTATATGCTACTGCTTTGCTGGGTGTGTAATTCTTGTGAGTGTGTGTGTGTGTGTTTGTGCTTAAAGATGAGAGAAAGTGAAGGCAATGGTGCGAGGTATCCCCATTATAAACGAAATTTGGTCATATTCCGACATGTTAACCCGATTATCATCTAGCAATCCAATAAACCAGCTATAGCATTTGTCATATTAATCAGAATTTTTGTCATGTAAACATTTTAGATTATTAATTAGTTATTTATAGCTGCACATTTTCAAATGGAAGAAGTAAGAAATGTTAGGCTATCATTTTCAGATAACTATACTATAAAAAATAAATTAACAAATAAATATACAAATGGGTGAATGCACAGTCTTGATTTTGCAATGTGTTGTGCTTGTGTGTGCTGTTGTCAAGGAGAATTGGTGACTTGATTAAATTATTGTGCTGGATTATTACAAATACAAACTGAAATAAATGGCGAGCATCAGTATACTTAAGAGAAACGAATATGCAAAATACTGACTTTGTTACAATATGGGCTTTATTTGGAAAATAATGTGCATGCAAATATGTTCACTGTCAGAATTAATGTTAAGGAATCAAGCTGAACTATATGTGGTAAAGATTTGTTTTTTGTAAAAACTGTCTAAGAAATGGGCCTAACACTTGCTTCTGTGACAGGTCAAAGCTCCAAGCCTCCAAGTTTCTGCCCGCGAGTGTTAGCCAATCAGAAAACTCGAAAGCGGATGTAAGCCAATGGCGTGAGTCCTTTGAAAGAGCTAGATGTGAACAGTAGCCTACAGTCACTGTAGACGAGAGGAGTGAATGTGAATTGGGAAATCTGTTTGAAAACGGTTTGATGGCACAGAAATCGTGTACAGCAGCTGTAACGTTAAATTAGACCAGTAGCCTACGTTAACCGTCTTTTGAAGGAGTAGGCTGACTCAATACAAAGTAAATGCAATTCTCCAACTTTCGACTGTAAGTGACTGATAATGACATTAAATATTTGGATTTGATTGTATCTTTAAAGGTTTGACTCTACATTTAAACCGTTAAGGACACTCCCGTTGCTTTCGTCGGTAAAACTCGTTAAAACAAGGTAATACATGGCATTATTGCAGTTTTTTGGATAAAACGGATTGTATTGTTTTATCAGTTGCTTGTTTTTACTGTATTTTGGTAATATATTTACTGTAATTACAAAATTTTATATTTTGACATTTCTAAATTGTATGTTTTTTCGTATTATATCATTCTTTTAACTTTTATCCCAGAAAGAGTTTCAGAAGACATTTACAGGCCACCTGGGTGGTTTTTCAATGGTATTTCTCTGCCATCTAGTGGTCACAATTCTTACATCTGATTTCATTTTTTTCTCTGTGTGGTTTTGTGGGTCAGGTTTTGCCCTACTTTAGGGACCAAATGTCCCAACATGAAAAAGAAGACCTTAATTAACCTCTTTGTGGCCAACGGTTCCCACAGGGAAATCATCTATTATGTAGCCTAGCCTACTAAATAATGTTGTAATGAAAATAATAGAAATTCAAAAAGGATTGTGTGATGAGTATAAAACCTCCCGAAAATCCTGACCATGATTGAATAACAAAATGTGTATGTTATCTTGTGAAAAGTGAGACAATATAGCCACAATCACACTTCAGTAACTCATTCATTGAAGAATATCGTGAGGTGATGTGATTGCTTGTGACACTAGTGTTGGTGTGCCAAATTGTGACACGTATAGCTCAGTTTCATTCATTTTCATCCTCATCATCATAGTTGACAGTCCTCTGTGTAGCTACTACATTTGAGATGCGCAGACTGCTTTTCTCTGTCACTCTTCGCCCGCTCTCAGCCATGAAAGCCAAAGTGTGTCTATCCTCACTGGAGCTCACATTTACATATTTATTTTCTAAACAGACTCCATCATGCTAAGGAGATTATATATACTTTGAGGCTTAGCTGGAAAGATGTTGCACTCAGGAGATCATTAGGAGCATGGCAGATGTCTTACCACATGTTAATTAATTCCCCTTATTAAAGCGGCCAGAAACTGTCAGTGATTAGTGATTAGTTTTTGCTACTGTAGAATATAGCTGCCATTGACTTTACAGTATGTATGTCAGTGTCAGTCATATGCACATAAATGCAGGACAGTGTTCTGAAAATAGCTCTAATTGTGGCAAGTCTGTAGGTGGCGGCACAAACAAATGCTTTCTTTTTTCCCTAGAATGCAAAGAGAATTTTACTTCTAATTCCAGACTCATATTTACAATACACCTTCTAATTATTTTTATTTATTTTTTTTACTTTGAAGCCTTTAAATCTATCCATATAATTAAAAAAAATGAAGATTTATTCTTATGGTGTTTCAAACTCATGATTTTCTTTCTTCCATGAGCACAAAAGGAGACATTTTATGGAATGTCCGGGTTTCTCTTTTTTTTCTTTTTTTTTTTACATACAATGAAAGTATCTCCAAAAAAAGGTAATATACTGTAAAAGTAGTCATTAAAGACCCATGAGCTATATATAAAATTTCTTTTTTATTCGCTTATAATCTTTCACAGTAGCACAGTAGCTCTCAAATCTTATTTGCACATATTAACACTTTTGACCTCAAGGCCCGCCACACACATTAAAATGCGATAAGTTTGTGTTAAATTGTCATTAATTCTAAGCATCATTTGATTTCACAGATATCCGAAGATCTCCTTTTGTGTTCAATGAAAAAAGGAAATCATACCGGTTGGACTGACATCAGGGTGAGTACATATTTCCACATAAAATACCATTCAAAAAATTTGGGGTCGGTAAGAATTTTTTTATGCTCACCACGGCTGCATTAGTCTGATCAAAATTACAGTATTTACAGTAATACTGAAATATTATGACAATTTTAAGATGAACTGTTTTCTATTTTAATGTTTTAAGATGTAATTTATTCTTGTGATGGCAAAGCTGAATTTTCTGCAGCCATTATTCAGAAATCATTCTAATATCAAGAATTTTTTTCTTATTATTATCAATGTTGAATACAGTCGTGGTTCATATATTATCGTCTTAATATATGTGAAACCGTGATGCATGTTTTTCAGGATTCTTTGATCAGAATTCTTTGAGTTTTTGTGGACTATGTTAGGACTATGTTTGCTACATCAAACTGCGGTGCTTCACCAGGATATTTCATTAAAAGAGAATGGTATTTATAGGCTATCTGTCTGAATAATTTATCTGAAAGTTAAAAAGGCTCAGGCCGAGAGCTAGCTAGGACCGCGCAAAGCCTGTGAACAGCAGGCCTGCAGACGAAGTTATTAGAGCAGAAGCTGTCTTCAAAGGGGAAGCAGAAACCAACGTATTTTATAGTAGGAAAATTCCAGAGAGGCTTGTCTCGTTCATTTCATCCTCTTGATTACTTTTAGTGAATGCTTATTTAAGATTTTTTAGTGCTTTAAGTTTGTCCCATGCAGATTTCTAAGATGATATTGGTTATTTTTGTTAAAGGTGGTTGTTCAGGTTTGTGCGCTTGATCTGATTTCACCATGCATTTGTAGATTTTATAATGTAAGTGGTGTTACCCTGATAAAAAAAAAACAGGGTGTTTCTTGGTGGTTTCTTACGGTCCCATCTCAAGACTATAAGATATAGATCCCAGTAACACTTTATTTTGATGGTCCACTTTAGACATTCTAACTATAAGTAACTTTGCAACTACAGTACTGTAAAATGAAGATTTCCCCCCCCCCAAAAAATGGTTTTAAGTCAGTTATTTATATCTTTTGCTGTAGTGTGTCAGTAGGAAATATCAGTTTACATTTCCAAACAATGTTTTTGCCATTAATTGTAATAATCCAGCGAGATTTCTGTATGCACAAGGAGTCTGACAACAGCCGGGATGATCTGATCTCACCATCATCGAGTCCGTCTGTGATTACATAAAGAAACAGAAAAAACTGAGACAAACTAAATCCAGAAGAACTGTGGGAACGTCTCCAAGATGCTTGAAGAAACCTAGGGGGGTAGAGTATTAGTAGACACTTTATATTGATGGTCTAGCTAGTATAAGTAATTTAAGTAACTACATGTCAACTTATTCTACTAACCTGAACCCTAACCTAACAGTCCACCACAGTCTGCGAATACTCTAATGAGAGTTGACATGTAGTTGCAAATTTACTTATAGTTAGTAGATTCTCTAAAGTGGACCATCGAAATTAAAGCGTTACCTACTGTAGATCCCTTATTACAAAATAGAAGTCACGCATCTAAATTGTGTTATTTAATTGTCAGCAAACTTTCTCTAGAAGCTGTGAAACGCGGTCATGGTTTTGCCATGATATTTTGTTAAACATATTATATTCCCATCAAACCAGATGGTAATCAAGCTTGTGAAATAGGTCTCCATTGCATTTGACTGTGATAAGCACCACGCAATTGAAATATCATGAAATGTCACATAAATATTCAGCCTGCTCCTCTGCTGGGCTACGCCAGGGCTGGACAACAACAGATGTGCTCTTACAACTTAATTCGGATCCAACCACATCACCATAATTATGTAAATATGTAAATTGGGCATCTGTTGCCTGGAGTCATCTCTTGCTCTGACAGCTTCTCACATTTCCTTTCTCTATCTCTGTGGTATCTCTCTTGGGTCTGCGATCTGCCCGTTAAACTCAACATATGGCTCTTAGATGAAAGAACACAGAGATGAGTTTCAGAAATGATCATGATTCATAAATGAAGATGTATAGCTTGAAGTGATTGTGAATCATCTGGTTCGTGATTTGGTTCATTTAGAGGTGAAGTGTAAGGGTTTTTTGGGGATGAGAACTATTATAGAACTATTATAGTGCTGCTTTTAAAGCTGGGATAATTATCTAGCTGAATTTCTTACTGTAGTGTTTAAAAAACAGTTTGTGTTGTAAGGGGAGGCAGGAAGGTTGATATCAGGTGAGCTTTCGAGGGGAATATCCTCCTGTGGCACTTTGTGATAAATCTTTAAATCCCTTTTAAGCTAGTCAGAGTCCCATCTCTCTCTTTGTAAAGCTTCTCATCTCTCTCTTATGGGAGAGCCATCAGCCTCCAGGCAAACTGTCTGTCTGATCTCCTCCTCTGCTGGTCTAGTAATGAAAATGAAGTCAGTAAAAGCCACACTGCATCTTCTATAGTTGAAATGATCATTAATGTTCTTTCCATTGATTCTAATTTTGGTGACTCATGTAACATGTTACTGATTCAAAAAGGAAAAATGGTGCATGTGTGTATATTATATTATATTATATTATTCAAATTACAGTTTTCCACAATTGCTTAGACACTAAAGCCCATTCTCTGATTCTCAAAGTCCTAAAACCATTTGTCGAATAAATCACTCTTTCTGCAAAACCGTAATCAAGTTAATTTGCAAATCTCATGCACTCTTTTTGCGAAAGTCCAAAAACACATTCTCCCTCACTAAAACACATTTTGCATTGGGATGCATTTGTGTTGCAAATCCGTAAACGCAAGTGTTAAACACAACTGCAACACAGTTGTCATCGTTTTCACACACCGGCACAAAATTGTTCACACTTGTTTCTAATGATGTGATCAAACCAACTGTACAAACTATAAACCTACAAACACAGGTTGGCACCGGTGCACTGAATGTTGACATGAACAATGGATGGAAAAAATCTGAGAGGGAGAGGAGGAAGAGGATGAGGATGAGGTAGAGTAAGAGCAAGGTGTGAGTGTTGTCAAGACCCGGCACACCCGAGTTTTTTTTTCTCCTTTGCCTGGCAAGAGACAACATTGTCTGTGATGTGGACAAAGTAGACTGGACCCAACACAAAGACGTGATGCTGAGGCAGAATGAATCTCTCATTGACTTTGATTTTGCAGTTGCACAACTCTTGTGTGTACTGTAAAATGCTATTCATTAAGAGTTTTCTTTGGCCTTTTGTGCTCTTGCATTTTGGCTTCTGCATTTTCACAGTATGCAAGTGCTGAATATACAGACATTCAATACTATACAATATTCAATGCTATACTTGCAGTATACATACAGTGTACAATATATTCACCTTACTACAGTAAGTTGCGATTACTATACTCTATGCAAATAATGCAAAATTTGTTTAGTGTACACATTTTTTTTTTTCTGTAACTACATGTTCTGGATGCAGTGTTCTCCATTTGTGTATGTAGTGTCTAAATAATGATCTGTAGTGTTTATATAATGACTGTTGTGTGTATGATCTGAAAGCATTGTTTGATTATGAGTACAGGTGAAATGGTTTTGAGCCGATTCTTTGATTTTGTCAGAAGAGTCAGTTTGTTTTTTAATGCAATTTGAAGATTTAGTTTTGTGTTTAATGTTGTGAGAAAAAGGTTTCAAGAAATGTGTCTTAGTGCTATTTATTTAATAATAATTACAGTTTTTCACAGCTGCTGTCTAGCTAGGTTACATTGTTCTCTTGTACATCAAGAATTTGTTGTAATTGTGAAAGTTGTGATTTGTGATATTCTTGTATCATCAGTTAGAATGGGTTAGAATATCATAAATGTATCATATTATATTTAAAAAAAATGTTTGACATGTTTATGAGTGTATAGCTGTTATGAAGGGACTGGATGTCATAACTGAAAACCTTCCTAAAAATTAAGAAATTGTTATATATATAAAATAAATATTTTGTTAGAAATAAAATGTTGATCTGTGAAAAGGGCAAGTGTAAATCTGAGCAGCTAATGCAAGTTGGCCAGCTGATAAAATCTGTGAAAAAGACAACATGCTGTATGATCATGCCTTGATCTACAACATTTGTAACAGAATATATTCTCACCCCTCTCATTAGTAGTTGGTGCTTGAGCTGCTGTGATGTGCACGCTCATTCAAGTGAAAAGCTTTCATTAACGCCTCGTGAGGAGGAATTCTCCACTCAATTAGTGTGAGCACCAGTAGCTTCAGCTAGACGTCATGCAGACGTGCGCGGTTAATGACTGTGTCCCGCTGCCCACGTGCAGGTGTGGGCAACAGCGATAGAGCAGGGTAAGGATCAAAGATTCCTCCATGGTGGAGAAGGATAGGCTGCCTTTGAAATGTGCAAAAGGGTTCCTATGGAGCTTGTGTCCTCAAAAAGAGCAAGTTTGAAGCTATTTATTTCTCTAAATTGTTGGGGAAACCAGGGCTTGTGCTCCAGCACATTTCTCAGCAAATATTTGGGAGTCAATTTCTGTATATGTTGTTATTGAATATGAAAACAGATTCAGTTCACTTAAGAAACAGGTGGACATGTCACACTGAATGGGGTGAGATATAATGAAGTGAACATGTTTATTATTGACAGTTATTTGAGAAGAATACTTGGTAACGCTTTACTTAAAGGGGTCATGACATGAGAAATACAATTTTCTTTGATCGTTTGACATATAAGAGGTCTTTGAACCATTAAAACATCCTGCAAGTTTTAGAGCTGAAAACATCCTCCTCATTATAAACAATGTATTTAATCATGAAATAGAACCCATAATAATCACTGAAGAATCTACACTAAAAATACAGTATACAGATGTGCGTTCACTTTAGTCCACGCACTTGAGTCTGCCGACAAGGGGACAAATGGAAGGGTTTGTTCGGTTTAAACAGCTAATTTGCTCATTTCTGTAGAGACTTCAAAAGGATGCCAGTGTCAGGAACAAGTTGATGTTTTTTTTTAATGGCGTCCTGGATCACGCTGGTGGATTTTATGTGTGTTCAGAGAAATTGACTGCAGATTGTTTTGTAAATAAGGCACAGTATAATGTTCGTTTGTTGAAAGATAAAGCAGTAAACTGCATAGGATCTGACAGCAGCTATATTGCAAAGCGCAAATAAATGATTTCATAAGCTTTTTCTTTTGTCTGTAAATTATGGTTTTATATGGATACTGTTTTCATAATACTTACTCACGTGCAATAGCGAGTGGGCATTGATACGGTTTCCTATGCAATAACATTAGTCAATCATGACAGTGGCCGTTTATTGACAATCCTTAAAGGAGCCACCCCTTAAAAACAGACCATTTCAGACAGAGGGTCAGTTGAATGAGGGTTGAAAATAATTGTTTTTCCACATGTAAATTTGTTTTAGTTTCTTTTTTGTGCAAAAAAACTTATTAACAAAGTTATTAACAACACTTTATTAACCTCAAGGAACATTCAAATAATAAAAAATATCCATGTCATGATCACTTTAAAACCTGTATATATATAATGCAGTATAAAAGTATTTTTAATGCATTAATTATACCTTGTAATACTTCTAATGCATTGTATGTTCTCATGAATAATTGTAACCACATTTATAATACATTTGAATACTTATCTATTCATTATTACACCTTTAGAAAGTATAAAGCATTAAAACGCTAATTTCAGATGTAACAAGGAATCTGCAAGTAATATTATAATGTATTTAACTTTGGTTACAATTATTTATGAAAAAATATAATTTATAATAATTTATAATGTATATTATGATATCTTTATAATGCATTTTACATAAAGGCTTTAATTGTTTTTTGACATTTCGTTCCTCCAAGAAACTTTGTTTGCTTGCAGAAGCATTGAAATATAGTTTTCCTATATTACTTCAATCACCAGTTTGGGTGCTTACTCGTGAATTTTTACAAATAGATGCTAAGCTTCTCAGGGGGAAGGCAAAACGTGTCTTATTGCAACCCAGTTAAATTGTGGTCACGTATTTACCCAAGAGCTTTTACAACCATAAAGTAGGTGATTAAAACCAATATAAACCCACTGAACCACTGAAAACAACATTTTACTCTAAAGCCTATGAGATAAAGCCCTTGTGCCATGGACATTTTAAATAACAATTAATTAAAATCAGTTAAAATGCCACTTGCTTATACTGTAGATGTAGAGCCAGTGTTTGTAACTATACTGTGCTATTGTGAGTTTTATAATAGGCTATTTTAAATGACAAAAAAGTAGAGTGAACTGTGAACTACTAGGCCGGTAAACATCATTAGCATTTGCTGTTAAAAATAAAACATAATAGCATCGGTTTTTCAACACAGAGGACTCGTATGGTTTCAAGTTGTATCATATATCTTCAACAAGGCAGCTTGAGCAGCACATCACAAAACATAACATCATATAATATTCATATCCCCAACTGCACAGCTATTCAAGTGCTTCCGAGGGCTTCTGATTGTCATCAAACCGTGTTATCACACAACAACAACACGACTGCTCTGTCTGTACTGTTCACACACCTCTAACCCACAAACACTATGATTCAGATCAAGATGTGCTCATTTGAATTTTAATGACGTGAGACATTGGACATCTGTTTGAGAGATGCACGGTAAACAGAAGTATTTGGTGCCACTCACAAAATATTAGCATGCCGAGAAATCATACAGCCGTCTTAAATTTAGGTTGAGTGTAAATCCATGTGGTGAATTCTTGAAAATTTAAGGCTTGTAGAACTGAGAATAGTGCTGACTATTCACTTGAGCAAAGAGCACTGATAAAATATTTATATGTGTGCTTTTGGTTCCGAAGGCAATGGGAAATGTAACTGTGAAAGCTTAACTCTGTCTGAAAAAAGAAAAGAAAATGATAAATGACTCAAAAAACATTGGTTCTTGCATCTCTTGTAACTCAGCAAGTTTGAATATGTGCAAGTGAAAGACTGAGATTTGAAAGCTAAAGTGAATGGAAACATTTTACAATCGAATAATTTTGTTTGGGGTCAATAAGATTTTTTTTTTTTTTTAATAATGCTATTCTTTAGCAAGGATGAATTAAATCAAAAGTGCAAGTAAAGACTTATGATAACACACAAAAAAAATCTAATAAATGCTGAACTTTCTGTTCATTAAAGAATCCTGGGAAAAATATCATTTAAATTCAAATATTAAAGTGCAATGGTTTTCAGTTGTGATAATAATAATAGTAAATGTTTCTTGAGCACCAAATCAGCATATCAGAATGATTTCTGAAGGATCATGTGACACTGAAGACTGGAGGAATGGCTGCTTCATCATCCTGTTTTATGGCTTCAGACTTCAAATATAGTGCACAAGATGTATTGACTATGTTTATGGTACTTTTTCACCCATTTTGCAGCTTGCAGCACCTGGTCAACGTATTTGGAAAAGAGCAGAACATTCCCATATGAGTTCCACAGGAGAAAGAAAGTCATACAGGTTTAGAACCACATGAAGGGGAGTAAATGATGACAGTGAAGTATTGAATAAAATCAAAGGAAAAGGGGGAAATTGCTTTTTTCTGGTTTTCTGGGTCATTGCCTGTGTACTCGATTGATTGATATGATTACTCAACCTTACAATGGCAAAATTGTGCTACTGCACAGCTTGTCCTCCTCATTCATTCAAAGAACACCCTGCATGTGTTTAACTGATAGGCCAGAGCCTTACATTAAACACTGGATACCAGCTCCTCTCTCCCAAGTGATGTTGGCTATTTAAACATTAAAATGCAGAGAGCAAATCTAACCGAAGTGCTCTTGTGTGAGGAGCCATTCACACAGGACACATTCTTGCATTTAAAAAAAATCCTGACACAGGGCAGAGGAATGAAGCAGGGAATCAGGGATCCCAAGGCACATTTTAAGTTAAACTTTTTGACAAGGGACTTTAAAACTCTGCATTCATGTTTCAATAAACTGCCATAAAAAAGGCCATCTAATGCAACAAATAATGCATTTGTGAGAATAGCCTCTAACAGTAATTGATTTGTAGTCATCTGAAGACATGTTTCAAATGCCAAAGTTTGTAGCCTTTCACATTGTAATAAAAATACTTAAAATAGTATATAATTCCTTATATCAACGATTGTTTTTAATGTTTTTGAAAGTCTCTTATGTTCATCAAGGATCCATATTTGATAAAAAAAATTAAGCAAAACAGTAATATTGTTAAATATGATCACAATTTAAAACTTTTCTTTTTTAATTTATTTAAAAATATAATTTATTTCTGTAATGGCAAAGCTGACTTTCCAGCAGTCTTCTCTTCAGTGTCACATGATCAGAAATCATGCTAATATGCTGATTTGGTGCTCAAAAAACATGTTTCATTATCATTGTATCACAGGTATTTAGGTATAACAAAGGTACTGTTAAACCTGTACATTTCAAATGTATGGTACAGTTTTGCAATGCATGCATGTATGTGTACATACATACATGCATACATACACACACATGTATATATATATATATATATATATATATATATATATATATATATATATATATATATATATATATATAAACTCAATTTATTTGACTGCTGGTTGTTTCTTTACGTCTTTGCAATATATTTTCCATGTGACATTTTTCTTCTGGATTTACCTAGCCAAAAAGAAGAAAGCACTATAAAAGAAGTAGTTTTGGTAGATGTGCATTCTGTCGCCTCAGGCTGTCAGCTGGGCCTCTATTTTTAACACAACGCCTTTGCAATTTAGTTGAACAGTGTGCACAAATGTACTCCGTGTTTCTATGGGCTTTGGGAGCGTGGTCCACGAGTTTGACTTCAGGCCTCACATGTGTTCACGAGTGTGTTTTTTGCGCTATATTTAAAGAACATGTCCATTAGGACCACTCTAACTACCTCTTTCATATCTTCTATTCTCTGCTGTCCTGACTTTACACAACAGGAAATCCTGCTGCACTTCATAAATCCTCCAGAAAGAATACAAAGGCATTTAATAATAGCTACACGTTTTTCCTTCCATTTTCTCTCCCGTTTTTTCTCTCTCTTGTCACTGAAAGGCGAGTTGAGGTGACAAGACTCTCTGTCCGTCTCGCTTCCACTTTATTTAACAGCATTAATAACCGAGCGTCCTTGGGAGGTTAATTAGAGGGAACTTCTTCTGGCATCCATATTTCAACAGATGCATGTGTAATTATCTTTTTAATTAGTACCCCATTACAAATCATCAGCCTTCACCTTGTGTTTAAAGACTTCTTTGTGGTTTGTGTAATGTCTTAATTAAGTGTCACATATAAGAAGTGGATGAGATAAATGTGTTTACTTCATTCTACATGGCATTGTTTAAGATCAACTGTTGTTTTGGTCATATTTTAAGGGGTTTGTTTACATAATTAGGTGGTCAGAAAGACTATCAATTCAATAACTAAAATGTATAATGCCATGTTATGATGCCACATTGTAAGTAAATCCACCATATAGCACAAGGCAGGGAAATGTTAAAGAGCCATTTATGCAGCCATTTTTACTGTAAAAGACGGATTGGAGATATTTCTCCAGATGCCCACAAAGGCCAGTAGACTCAAGGGGAAAAGTCTACATTGACAAATGAGATGAAACCCAATAGGGTGACATTGACTAAGAACCAGGAAGTGAGGTTATCAGCTACAGAACAGGAAAGCTATCAGAGGTAATAAAGAAGCCATGCCTCTGGCAGGTGAAATATCACTAAGGGACAAGGATGAAAAACTATTCTTTCCAGGAGGCTGATGTGTGTGTGTGCATGTGCGTCTCTGCGAGTATGTGTATAGGTGTTTGAGATCGAGCGTGGGGCTCCGTTCTTTCCTTTACCAGAGGTGTTTAGCCTTCCAGGAGAATAGATTGTGTTATGCTTCATTGCTTGGCTCAAGCAAACATCCATCATTACTGCCCCGCACAAGCACCCACGGGTTTCCCTGTTAATATATAGGTCACACACTGTGGGCTGTGACAATTCAGGCCAAATATTTCCCACATCTGTCATATGTTCATAAATGATCACCCATGTAGCAATAGACATTGATTCAGAATTGAGTCAATCAATGTCTGGCATTGAAACAACCTTGATTTTTGATTAAATTGAAATGACAATCTTGAAATGGAACTGAAATCAACTCTTCAGTTATGGGCAAGAACTCCCTGCGCATCCATGCAGCCTAGCATGGATAAGAGCAGGGAGAGCAGCAATAACCCCCCTTAGGGTAAACAGAACAGAACCAACATGAATGTATTGCAGATATCATTAATTCAAGATTTTAAAGTACAACATAATCCGAGAATTTATTCTGATTCAAGGGGAATCAGAATGCCAAATCCTGACTAACAAGAGGAGGAGCTGGGGATGGAGGAGGGTAATTAGCTCCTGAGAAACGCGATAGCTGCTGATAATACTGAAGGAGTTTATATATGTATACAGTGATAGACGTTGTATTCCTATAGTTAGACGTGGATCAGCTGAATGTCAGCTGATGCGAGCTTGACTAACGTGACCTGCCAGAACTGACGCTACGTTTAATAATTAAACTTTGGCAAAAAAGTGTGTTATTTGGTACCAAGTGTGTTATTTGTGTTGGAATCAGAAATGTATGAAAAAATGTATGAGCTGGACATGTTTGAAGTCGATAGAGTCAGCAAAGTCAATTTTGAGAAAAATCGAATTAAAGTTTTCTGAAGGTTTCAAAACAAAATCACCTAGCAACCATACCTTAAAATCCCTGGTAATAACACCAAATTTGGCACACACCAAGTCAAAACCAAATATTTTCTATATATCTTTAAGAAAAATATATATTTAACCACAAATGTTTGATTAACATTAATGAAACGGACAGCCTATATTAAGAGCTACTGTACCACACAGATCTAAAATAATGTTACACATCAGGTGTTTTTCCCCAACAGGTAACCAAACATTCACATAAGACAACAGAAAATGTTTGCGTGAATACTCACCTAGACAGATATTTTGAAATACTGTAATTCTGTATATGTGTGTAATGATATCAGGGTCGCTGTTTGAGGCGTCTTTGTGCACACGCATCAGATCTGTCAGTCAGCACGAGTAAGATCATTTTTCATGGACAAAGGAAAGGTACTCCTCTCAGAAAACGTACAAATAAAGATACTTTTAGATGTTTAATTGATATTTGGAGCATAGGGATCACTAGACAAGAGCTTAATGAACAAATTTTTGCGAAAACCCCCAAATCATCATACATTTTTCACTTGGTTTGCCTATATAAAATTCACTTACCCTCATGTCATTTCAAATCTGTATGACTGAAGATATTTTGAAGAATGTTGGTAACCAAGCCGTTTTTATGGCTATTGACTCCCATTGCATAAAAACACTAGTTTTCAAAGTATCTTTTTATGTTCCACAGAAGAAAGAAATTTATACTATTTTTGGGGTGAACTATCCCTTTAACAGCAAAGATGTCAGATGTAAAGGTTTCAAATGCTAAGCGAATACTCTTAAAACAGATGCATGCTGTGACGGTTCTATGAGTTCTTCTAAACTGTCTCCATTTCTGGCTTGGCAGCCTGGGATGTGTCATGAAAAGACAATGATTTATTCCCATAAATCTCAGCTCCCATTGCACCGAGTTAACTTCTCTCTCTTTCTCTCTTCCTCATGCTTTCTCTCACTCTTTCTCTCCCTCAGTATGGCGTTATTCTGCATCAGCTGTCAGGGGTGGGAGAGGGGGAGATGGATAGAGAGAGAGAGAGAGAAAGAGAGAGAGCTCCATCTTGCCTGGCTCAAAAGGAGTAGAAAAGTAAGTGCAGTTTTACCTTCCAACTCCAGATATAATGCAAGTTTATCAGAATTCCTGCTTTAGCAGCATTTTCTAAATTAGAGAAAAGAGCAGTAGCCTCCCCCAAAGACTGAGGTAATTTAATAATGTAACATGGAATACATTATTCTTTCGCATTACTGCATCCATGTTAAGTCATTATTGTCATAAGTAATGGCATTGTGAAATATGGCATAGGCCTATGTGAAATAATTTCTTTATTTAGCCTCAAAATTAGACTTCGCATGGTCTATTTTTAGGTTCACTATCTGTGAGAATGATTTTAAAAAGTAGGTGACCAGATGCCACCGGGATTCAAATGAATGTAGATGCCCTGGAGCGTAATGTATATGTTTAACCTAGTAAACAGCATAAAAGCACAGATGGCCTTCCTCCAACTTGAGGCTTTTATTACAGTTCTGCTGTAATATTATGATTATGATCATTTATCATGCTCTAGGGATCACATTTCTACTCAACACAAAAAGATCTGGAGATGTTAGACTTACATTTAGCTATTCTGATCTATATATGATGATTATTTTCATGTTTCATGATGTCTTTTTAAGAAAGTTTTTTTTAAAGTTTTGACACTTTCAATGAAAAAGTTGGTTAAAAGATTAAATATTAAAAAAGCAAAAATTTCTGGAATAGTTCCTGGAAGAGCTTTACTGAATTTCAATAATTTTGGCAGCTTCAGAATCGATGCAATCAGGTACTGTATGTCACGTGTATAATCACAAAAAAAGTGATTTCTTAGACTATATCTGAAGATGCTCATATTCTCTTCAAAAACATTTTCCCATAATAGGAAATGAATCAGTGCGTGTATGTGCATATCTGGATGTTTGGGGGACAGTAATGTCATAATGCCTCCAGCGAACCTCTTTAATGAGGGATGCTCCTTATTACTGTGTATGCTGCAGAAAATTTTGGACTAAACCGCTCAATTCATATGGATTAGTTTTACAATCTCTTTATGGGTTTGGCTTTATCTCTTACGGGTTTGGAACGACATGAGGGTGTTAACACAAGACTGCCTACATTAGGGTGACTAGATGTTGTGATAAAACCATCACAGTATCAAGCCATGCCACTGATGACATATTTATTAAATGCTGTTTGTACTCTAACTGTTGACTTGCTATTAGCAGTATGTACTCTGTGCACAGTTTGAAAATTCAGCATTGCATAATACATTTGCAAAATGTGCAGTAGACAATATTGGGGCAATCTACCATCTTTTTCTTGACTCTGTCTATTTGTTTGGTCCAAATGATTGTTATTTTAACTGTAAAGACTGTTAA
This sequence comes from Rutilus rutilus, assembly GCF_951802725.1. Lineage (NCBI taxonomy): Eukaryota > Metazoa > Chordata > Actinopteri > Cypriniformes > Leuciscidae > Rutilus > Rutilus rutilus. Next base: position 33,090,540 of record NC_140217.1, on the reverse strand, counting down.
AATGCTACGATAAAAACTGTTAATTGGTTAATAGTAAGTTCCCTTACTATATACAGGGAAAACTGTAATCGGTCTAACTTTCCATTCATGTAATATTACAGTAAAATACTGTTACTGTACTGTACTGTAAACATTTATTTATTTATAAAACAGTAACATAGGCCCTATACTGTGTAGTGTGTTGTAATATTCCATTATGTCTCAGTATCTGCACTCTAAGCACATTTGAAATGCATCAGGGGATTCTTCCAGAATCTACCTTAAGGTTACATTGTACCTAAACATTATACATTCATCCTGAATTGAACAGGAGATGGTCAGTGTGAAGGTGTAGGCACAACAGCAAATGTAATCATTAGTGACTCTGGCTCAGGCTGTCACATGATCACCACCATGTGACCGCCGCGGGTCCTGCTGGCCTTCCTTGTCAGCCCAATTTACTGTCATGCCAGCACACTCTTGGCCCATGACAGAAGTGTAAGTATAAATATATGTTTCAGCGCCAAGGTGCTGTTTACAGGAGGAGGTCAAAAGACAGAAAACTTTCATAGCAGACTGTCAGAGTCTAAAGGCAATATGTTTTGATCCTATTACAGTGTGAGCAGATACATTTTCCAAAAGGTTTGGAAAATATTGATAAAATAGGCTATAAAAAATCCCATAGATATAGAACCATATAGAGACCAGAATATCATAGAGACTTTGGGAAGGCCTCTTTTGGGCCATGAAGCAATCAAAAAAGATTTGAAAGCTACAGCGGCTGTGAAGATTTTTGATTACTTATTGTTTCAAAAAGTTTTCATACAGCTTTAGAAGACGTAGAATACAGCACATAAACCATGTAAGACAACTTATGATTCTTTTATATGTCTTCCACAGAAAAAGAAGAAATTCATAGAGGTCTAGACCAATATGAGGGTGAGTAAATGATGACCGAATATTCATTTTGGGGAACTAACCTAGTAATTTTTTTATTTTATTTTTTACCTACAAACTTTGTTACCAGCCCTAATCTTTAACCGCTATCTTTAACACACCTCCCTATTGACAAAAGGATAAAGGTTAGATCAAATTTTATTGATATTTGAGTGGTCTTGCCACGAAAACTCAGCATGAGTTTGTCGCTTCATTTATTATTTAAGACATGTTGGTCATTGTGAATACATTCGGAAACCAGTTGAATTTTTGGTTGCTCTTTAAATTCAGCGAGTCTCTGATTTGCAGATTGCATTGCAATTGGTTTTTGGGGACAGATGCTTCAGTGCAGTCAAGGTCTTTCTGTTTATCAAAATTGACCTTGTGGGGGTGTTGAAGACATTAGCATCGTATTGACTCTCTCGACAGCAAAAGGATAAACGTGAAATATCTCAAGGGCAAATTTATTTAATTTTTTTCTGTTCCAGATTCTTGCATGTTTGTTTAAAGGACTTTTTAAATTTTGAAAGACTGCTACAAGCCAGCCTGAGATTATTTCACCGATGATAAAGCATGTTGCTTCACGTTCATAATCATGTTCTTATAACATCAAGAGCAGCACATTTGACCTCCAGATTAAAGTCTCAATCATTTTATTTAGAATACAGAGCATAAAGGATGCATTTTAATTATTAAGATCTAATTATCTAAATCAAGGATTCTGTCGAAGTGCATTTGACTAACCTCAGCCTCTCATTTTCATCTTTTGACAGTGATTAATGATTCGTCGCCTGTTTCAGTTCAAGAGAAAAGTGTGGCATTAGTGATTGGGTGCATGACGTACCTTTCTGTCCACTAAAAATCTGATGTTGCAGCTGTTTGGGAGACCTTCATGATGTACATATTGTTCCTCTGTTATGGCAGCGGGAGCCAAGGCTGTCAAAATCTCAGCCAGGAGGACATGAGCTGCTAGAACCGAACATTATTTCCATGGTAAGCCCTTCATATTTATAGTCTGTTCAGGACCATGGCATGTTCTTGAATGTAAGTTATTGTCTAAATCGCATTATTTCCCAACCTGGAAATATTTGTTTATTTTCAGTCTCATAAAAGACATAACATTCAACCAAAACACAATTGTATGTTTTGGGAGGTAAATTAAATTACAATTAAATATACACTCTGGAACGCACGGTTGCATAAATGCATACGAAAAGATTATTATATGCCATTATTAAGTAATGAGAAGCTAATTTCTCCCATCCCGATTGGGTCTTCAACCCTTCTTTTAATTTATTTCTCTCTAGAACAAAACTTGCTGCCCAACTTACACAAAAGAGTTTGTTGAAATATACTTTATTTATACTGAATATAACACACAATATTTTCAAGGTGTAAGGATGAGATAGAAGGTTCCACTTTCTTTTAGCAGAAGTGTAAAATCAAGCCTATATAGAGTGGTACAGGGATGAGATATTTTTGAAACCTGAAAACAAGTTGGCAATTTAGCACTTCTTGTTCCATTGTCCTGAAGTCAATGGGTTTTTGGTTAAATACTTGAAATAAGGTCAGTGGTGAACAAAAGTTTCATGTTTCACAATATAAAATACATCAATAATACCCTCTTGTGAATTTATTTAATTTATTTTTTATTTTTTACTTGTAAAAGGCAGTTACTGACAAGTGGCTAAATGGGACTACAGAAGTTGTTGGGGACATTAAACATCATCATGCCGAATAGGAAAAGTATTCACTAGTCCACTTTCACAGCCTCATTGTGTTTATAATGGCACTCTTGCAAACTATTATACCTTGAACTTTCAGGTAAAATGTATTTAAATAAAGACTGAAAGAGTTGTCACAAGCTTGATGGTGACACTGAAGTCATGTGACTGTGGTGTAGTTCGTTTATAGCCTATGTTTTAGGTTTTGACTTCTGCCGATTGTATCTACACTTCAAAATTAAATCATAAAAGTTGTTCATTTGTGAAGATTATCACAATGAACAAAACGTGTAAGAAGCATAAGAATTTGTTTGTCACAGACCTTATTTTCTGCAATAATACAAAAGCCAATGGAAAAATGCTGTTGGGTTTTTGTCAAGGGAACCAGGGTGATGCCAACGTCCGGGTTGGCCTACACTTTAAGTTATTAATGATGATATTACTGGGGATACGTGTGTAAATAATTGATATTAATAGTAATATATTAATTATTATTAATATAAATATATTAGTATTTACTCTTGCAATAAAGAATATTCAACCCTGCTGACCTGCAATTATTTTTGTGAATAAAATTGTATGAAAACACTTCAACTAAGGCATCAGTAAACCATCATAGAAAGTTTACGCATTCAAGTGATTCTGAGAACGTAAAGTTGAGTTACTGAGTTCAAATGAAAAAAGAAATCAAATCGGCTCTGAACATCTATGTACAAAATTCATATACATTTTATCCTTATATTGCTTGTGCACTGAAATGGTATGTATATTTGACCTGATTGCAAATTATTTAAGGGATTGTTCACCCTAAAATGAAAATTAAGTAATTATTTACTCACCCTGGTGTTTTTTAAATGTCCCACTCACGCTTGTCCATATAATGGCAGTAAGTAGCGACCAGCATCAAGTTTTTTTTTAAAGACGCAAAAGCATATCAGAATGATCCCATGCAACACGTGTCGTATATTTCAACTGTTCTGGGGGTATACAATATGAAAGTTAATGCATTATTTAATGAAAATTCTGACCTTGGCCATTGGTATTCAGTGCAGGGCAGCACAACGTGCACATTCTTGTGACTCTGTTAGCGCTGCAGTTCACTCTGTCTCGCCCCATTTGTGAGAAATCAACATTAACAAACACGCGACATGAAATAAAATCCATGTACCCTCTTCTCTGAGGTGAATATATACGTTGTGTTTGTTATCACAACATTATTTTGTTATTAAAAAAACATTTTTCACTTGGCTAGTAAAAGGTTGAGTAATATCTATTTAGTTGAAGTTTCCTTTGCAATACATTTCACTCACTCAGCCAATATAACATTGAATAAAACCACACTTTTAAAGTATATGCTTTACTTGGAAACATCTAAGTAATTAACACAATAGTTATTCTAGATATAAATAATTACAAGTAATGTGAACGCAGAAACCACAATACTTGGTAGACAATACACAATGACGGTAACATTGGATGGATCGTTTTTGTTTGAATGTGTCATTTTGAGTGGAAAATAAACTCCAAATGTCACAAAATGGCAAGTTACTAATCCTAAAGACAAAAGCAATGATGAAACAGTGTAAATACACCTCATTAATTATTCAAGGCCCAGTGCATGATGGGAACACAAGTATCAGAAAAGTTTATCAGTAAATCAGTAAGTAATTTTACTTAATTGTATAACGTTGATATTTACACTTTCATTTCTACACGCTTGAATTGAGTACTAATATAGAATTTACTTAGTTTTTTAAATTCTTGCCTGAACTAACTTTTTCATGTGAATTACATTGTTTTTTTTTCTGTAGTATTTACTTCACCACAAAATCATTTTTGGGCATGGATCAAATATTAGTTTAAATATCCATAGCATTTTACAATGATTTTAATCAGAGCAATACTAATTGCACTAATGTGTTCTGCCAAAGCACAGTCCCAGGCTCACAGCTGTGGCAAAACCCAGTTCATTGGTTATGGCCTGATTGAAACTTCAGCCCAAATTAATCAAATAGATTGAAGTTGCAGTCCAAACAAAGCAAAAACAATCAATGACACTCTGAAATAAATGGGCGATGAAACATTCTAAAATGAGCAGAGTCTCAGAGGCAAGCTAAAATTTAATTAAAGTCAGACATTCATTTAGGTTATTGGAACTTTAACTAAATTACAAGAATAATAAATTACTGAACCTCAGAACCATTTTTAGAATGAAGAAACTGCAGAAAATATGATGCCGGCCCACGATCCAAACGTAGAACTTGAGATGGGGAGAAATAATTAGCCTTGGTTGCCAGGCAGCCGGAGAGCATGTGGATGCATGTGCTATTTGAAATAAGCTGAAAATGAAATATTTTTTGTTGTTGTTGTTGGCTAATGCCCTAAATACCATTCAGTTCAGAGTTTGGGCATTTCAGCCATGAACTCGTTTGCATGCACCATGACCATGCACACCTCCAACGCTTTAAAAATTCATCAACACTTCAAAATGTGTAAGCTTACATTTTCTGATTTATTTATTTATTTTATTTTTTTCTTATTGTCAAAAAAATAAAAAATTAACAAATATGATAAGCTGTGCAATTTTAATTAAATTGTGCTCTGGAAATGAGAGAAAACTAATAATTATATTTCAGTATGTCTGCTATTTCGTTTTTTTGTATTTGTAATATTTGTAATATTCATCATGAATGGTTTGAATATTCATTTCCTGCATTTAGAGGCTAAGCTTACAATGCCTATTGGTTATGCCAATGGCACTGCTTACCCCTATGCATTTGACACACTTTACCCCAAAGCTACCATTTTGGGTAAAATGCTTTATTCAATAATTCATAGCTAAATATGAATAATTCTGTAGGCCAAATCATTTACATAGTTTTATACATTCACAATTCACCAACATATAATGCATGTTATACATTATACATACAGTTAAACCTGAATTAATTTGCTTTTGACATAACATTGTTTATTTGCCATGTAGAACATTTTGTCTGACATGCAAAGCGTAAAAAAATAGTTACAAGGACATGAGAGGGCAAAAGCTGCCATACAAATGAAAACACTAAGGAGTGGGTGGAATAATTGGTGTTGGGTGTAAACACATGCCTGCTGGTCTTCATTGTATCAGACATTTCTGTATTCATGAGGTTTCACATGCTATGAGACACTCGGCAATCCGTTATGACACCAAAAGACACTTCTACACTTTCTCTGCATCATCCTAACTGCCAAACACCCACACAAAACCCTCCTGATAGCACGGGGAACACAGCAAGAAATAATTGATGTGCTCTGTGTGCTTGTTTTTTTCACCCTCAGTTTGACACCTACCGAGGGTGCCAGTACCAGAACGTGATGGCACTATCCAGCTGCATCCAGACAAAGATGTTTCCTTCAGCGAGTAAAGGTTATTTCACTAGAATTTTCTATTTTAATTTCTGAAAAATAAATCTGTTTTTCTGTCAGTCTGTTTTTGAATTACAGTAAGTCAACTGAATATATTAAGGAAACTGGAAAAAAAAAATCTAATATATGCAAGCTTAAATGGAGAGTGAAATGTTTATTCTGTAGCTCTGCTTCAATACCTAGTGTGTTTGTCTGAATCGTTCCCATCCCCTATATTATCTCAGTTTGTCTTAGTCTTGTTTGAGTCACTATTTCAGTTCTCCCTTAACAGTCTGTCAGTTGCTCTGCCAGTTTCTATATTCAGAATTCTAATCATTGTCTTCATAGTTTGTGACATATATAGTGCCACTCACCATGTAGAAATAAGTAATTGTGTGAACAAGTGACCGATTTCAGCCGCAGCTTCAGCGTCTATTTATAATGTTGGGGGCGGGACGCTTTCTTAGAGAGCACAAGTGAGAGACTGCTTATATCTTCTAAATGCGGATTTTATCAGTGTTTTGGAGCAATCTAGCTTATAGATGACAGTAAGGCTGACATATTAATACTAAAAGCCCAAAAAGTTTGTATTTCATGGGGACTTTAAACGCAATCTGATACATGACACACACATAACACACATTTTTGATGCAATTTTAAAAAGGTTTAAAGGGATATTTCACCGCTGGAAAGATGAATGTGTATTTATATTGGGTCATTTATGTAGTAGAAATGTGAAATTATTTTAGAAGTTGGTGCCTTCTAGACTGAGAAAAGCCAGAAAATGTATTTTTGGCTCATGTGGATGAAAGACAACAACTCCCAGAATGCACTTGCCTTCGCTGCCCTACGAGGCCACTCCCAAGCCACGCCTACCAGTTACAGAGGGCAGTATCAGAAGAAATGATACAACTAGGCTACTAGTTGACTCGAAACTGAAAAGACGCCATTTTATCGTCTCCGTGACGAGTTAGTTGATCAATTTAAATACTAGCGTTTTTTTCCATCGAAATGGTGCTAAATTGCTTTGTACAGGGATGTACAGCCAAAACCAGGAAAGGACAAGCAGTAAGTTTCCATTATTTGCCGGTTAAACATTTGGAGTGGTGCAAACAGTGGCTGCGGGCTATCAACCACCCGAAGTTTGGAGAGGACACCGATATGGAGGGAGGCTGGTTGGAGTGAGATCCCACCCCCTATGGGCGGGTTGAAAATATGCGGAACTAGCTCCTACTACTGGCTGTAGTCTCTAGCTTCTGGCCAAAAAAGCCTACGATTACGCTAAATGATGATTTTTGCGTCATCAGAGTTTTTTTTTCCAGACACACAATACAGAAATCTGTCTCAGGGGGACATGAGGGAGGGAAGCACAGTCATTTAAAAATACTACCGGGTTTCTACTGATAGAAAGCTTAATGCTAATCGGTGAAGTATCCCTTTAATTCAATACAAAGAGCTAATGATGCAATACTCACATACATTTGAAAAAATGCATCAAACACAAATATTACACAATGTGTGTTATTATTAGTTATCAGTGATAATTTTTATTAGTTTTATAAATTGTTGAACTAATTAATAGTATATTTTTGTGTATTTTCTTTTAATATTATTTTCTATTCTGCGAGTATGTTTGTATATGGGCTTGCAGTGCATTCTGGGATTGCAATGCTGTCTTAAGACGGCTGCACACTTTGCGATTTTGGCCACGATTTGACCGTATGAGACGATTTTTGCAAATCCTAAAAGAATCCTCTGATCCTAGGCTAAAATCTGAAGTCTTTGATCGTTAGTTTGACATGTTCACAGACAGCCGATTAATGACCATTGAGATCAAATTTGACCTCAGACGAAATTCTGGCAGTGTCAGAAGATTTGACCCACAGTCCTGCAGTTTGACTTCTCCGACGACGACCGTCAAATTGTCTTCGTTTTTCAAGACAAGCCATGACCAAAATAAACGTTAGAGATTTCTTTGTAGTCCCCATTTCAATCCCGCGTGTAATGCAGCTCACATCACCGAACGCGTCATTGATTGATGATGTAAAACTCGTGCATGCGTGCGTTTTTAACGCGTCTTGACTGTCGTACAGTCTGACATTAATGACAACTGAGATCTTACAGTGTGACATGGCTTACAGCGAGGATCATGTTCGTACAGTCTGACAAGCAACAATCGTAAAGGACTATTATAAATCGCACAGAGTGCACCTGTCTATAGCTATGTTTCCGTCCACCAATTTATATGTGAATTTTGGGGTTAAAGATGTGCATAAATTCTAAAAATGTGCATAAAAAAACGTATGTGATCAATGAAGGTGCATCATTTTTTTATTTAATAAGAAGACATGCGCATAAATTATGATGGAAACACATGGATGTGGACAGAGGATGTGATTGGATAACTGGACTAACCAGTGGACTATTTGCATTGCACTGCATCTCAAATGTTGGTTTGATCATTCTGAAATGTCTGAGCCAAAGTCTATCATCAAAATTGTTGGGTTTAATTACCTCCCAGAACCGTCTCAAAGACTGCCTTCCCAAGCAGCAAATCAGTCTGAAATATAGTGCTTGAGTCAAACGAACATGTCCTTATTTCTCATTAGAGACCTTGGCCAATCTGTTTTAAGTTAGGTTTCTGTTTTGCATTAAACATTTATGCTCCCCACTAATTCTTTGTAAGTCCTTCATAGGCTACAAAAGAGCTGCTATGTAATCATCTCTACTGCAAGTTTGCTTAAATCCTGTCTCTAAACCATCTGCTCCATTTACTCAAGCATAATAAAGGATTATGGCACTGGATTATGGGGGTCTTGTTAACAAACCATGATACTACAGAGAAGGCTTAGATAAATACGTATCGCTGAATTTTACGATACAAGACTGCAGTTCTACTGGATTTCTGCTCATATGGTCCTCTTTAGCCATTCACATCACTCTTGGTCTGAAGTCAAAAAATGTCAGCACTAATAACTCTGAGATGATGCAGGAGAAGAAGCGGTGTGGGGGAAGGAGGCCAAACACCTGGCACACTGAGAGAAATAGAAAGAGAGAGAGGCACTAATGGGATATTAATAAGCCCTTTATGAGGCTGAAACTACATTACTGTGCTGGCAACAATGTCCACTATTACGAAAGCAGTACAATGCTTGAGCTGTGTTTAAATTGACTTTTGTTTATAAATGCTTATAAAAATGTTCTTTAAATTATGTGCTTATGGTGGTCATGGTGGAAAAGATCGTATTTATGAGTCGAACTCACATAAAGTAAATACGAGTGGGAAGCTCGGGATTTTCTTTAAGCCCAGAGTTTAGGAGTTGAGGGCGTGTCAGTGAGAAACATGGCGGAATGCCACAATATAGGCCTACTTATAGGTATTTAACAGTGACCTTTTCAGGCTTTTTTATTGACAATAAAATAAGCTAAGTGCACAAAATATAATAGCATTGTAATATAACAATAAAATATGTAACGGTAAAATTACATATAAAACCAAAAAAATAAAAATTCTGTCATTAATGACTCATCCTCATGTCGTTCCAAACGCGTAAGACTTTTTCATCTTTGGAACACAAATGAAGATCTTTTTGATGAAATCTGAGAGCTTTCTGTCTCTCCATTGACAGCTACACAACTACCACTTTGACGCTTTAAAAAGATCATAGAGATCGTAAAAGTAATCCATATGAACTGAGTGATTTAGTCAAAACTTTCTGATAAATCCAGGTAAATATCACTTGTGAACAGAATATTTTGGTGCATAATTTCCAATCAAGCTGTAATTTGTATGCAGAAAGTATGAAATATTTACAGTTTTTCTCGATTGCTTAAACACATTTCTTGAAACTATGCCTCATATTCTCAAAACAGTAAACACAAATCCATAACGTCTCACCCAATTCCCCAAACATCCTATTTTCAGGTCAAAATGAAGCTCTACACTCAAAACCATTCACTCTTGCTGAAAAACCAAACTTTGCCCTCACACTGGACACACAAGCCCTCAAAATCACACACACTACAACATAGTCTAACACACTGGTGCAATAAATTCAAAACAACATTTCCAAAACTGGTAAGTTATGTTACTTGTGGTTCCCCCCTCACAAACCTTTTCACATGATGAACACAAAAGACACAACCAATGGATACACTGGCACATTTTTATTCATTCATGTACTACACAGTACAACACACACACACACACAAAAAAAATTTATATATTTTATTTACTCTCTCCTCTAATTTTTTTTTACAGTATTTACTTACTTACAGTAAGATGTGTGTGACCATCATATGACAGTAAAAGAGCACACACAAACCATATTCTAATATGGAATTGTATTGGAATGGTAAAGAGTGTTAGTAGGTGACAGGAGGGCCTCGATCCACTCAAGGAGACAATATGATGAACACGTCTAAGAATGTTCCACGTATGGTTGAAATACCATCATTTGCCTAGAAAGATAACATTGTGGGAGTCAAGACTATAAAGGATGAAGGATGGCCAACCTTCACTGTTACACTCTGCAGCCACTCTGTGTGACTGTACGACTGCTGGCCTTTTCTTGCAAGAAAATAAACCTCATCAAAGACTACTGGAAATGTTTGTCTCTTATTCAGTGATAGAATTGTGTTTGCCACCACACACCTCCCTGAAGGTTCTCGAGGCGACGGTAAAGCGACTCAAATTTGGCCTTACTCGTAGCCCAGCCTCCCTCATAGTCATACCATTGCCTAAGACATGGGCAACTAGAGTGGCTTGAATTTCATCTGAGACTGCTTGTCTTCTTGCCCTTCCTCCTCCTCCTCCTCCTCCTCCTTCTCCTTATCCCTCCTCCTCCTCCTCCTCCTTATCCCTCCTCGATCTCTTCCTTCATGTCTTTCTGGATCCATTGTTCCAAAACTCAATAAACTGATTTGGGCCCTTTTATCTATCTATTGAAGGATCTGATTGATGTGTGTTAAATTTTGACTCTTAGTGTTTCCACCTGGATAATTGTGTGCTAACTGAGCTGAAGCTGTGCTGACTTGAGTGAACAATATTGAGTGCTAGTGCTTTATACATGACAACATGGTGTAGGCAATGAGAAATGAAGGGATTTGTGTGTAGAGTTTTGCAGTGACAGTTCAACAAATTTGACTCATGTGTCAAAACAGGGAATAGTGTTTATAGTTTAGTGAAATGGGTGTGCTTTTTGATAAATGGCATTATGGTTTTGAAATTTTAGTTCAAAAGCCTGGTTATAGTGTTTAAGCAATCGAGAAAAACTGTAAGTGTGAAATGAAAAATGTGACATTTAACATACATAAAATACTAGCTAAACCATTAGCCCTAACAAGAGGCTGTTTAATAAAAAAATAAAAAATAAAAAAAGTAATTTCCATCACTGTCATTTCAATCACATAATTATGTGAAGAGTCCATAGTCGAAGAAACAGCCATAAATGTATGCATCATATAACACAATATTGAAACTAATTTATTTTAAAGTCGCAATGTAACGGACATAAGGATCTGTAAGTTACTGATAGTTCAAGTGTCCAAACAAGTGAAATAATATACCATGTAGTATTTTAAAAATGGGGAAAAACAATATTTGTGTAAATATGTGGCGACAAATCATAGCACATGGGGCAAATTTTAAGAGGATCACTATCCAAAAATACTATTTTATGAAATTTGAAACTGCTAAAACAGCGGGGAAGATGGATGGGCATTAATTTGCATTATACACACAAATGCGGAAATGTCTGCATTTAAGCATTTAAATGAGCTTAAAAAGCGTGCCGTTACAGCAGATTTAGTGTTATTTGTGAACCTATTCAGCAGGTTCAGAGTAAATGCAGACATGAGGGTGAGTAATTAATGACAGAATTTTCATTGTTAGTTGAACTAAAATGTGAACATACATGAACTATACCTGTGGTTACTTGGACAGGACACGTGTTATCTTGAGTGGAAATGACTTCATATCCATGACATAAAACTCAACTTAATAATAGTAGCAATAATCCTACTTATTTTGATATTTTGTGTTCTGATACAGTGACATTCACACATTTTCACGTTTGTCTGAAGTGTACAAATACTTTTTTGTCACTTGAATACCTAAAAGCAAAGCAAGGTGGGACATTCTTACAGTATAAAAAGAAAGAATTTAGTATTTGTGTCTGTCATTAGCAGCACCCTTTCAGTTTCATATCCTAATTCTTAGATTGAAAAGCTATTGATTTATCTTTTTGGGTGCTTTATAAATTCTTGTGATCACAATTCGGACAGGCAGCTCTTTCACATTTCTTGCCGTGCGTAAAGGATGTTTTCAACCTATTCTCCACCTTGAACTACCGTTCTTCATGCTCAAGGACGTTTGCATGTGACGTTGCCATCCCTGGCCTGGTGAACCAACACCATTCATAGCTTCCCTTTGTCATTTTTTTTTTCCCATTGCCATTTCAGAATATTATTAAAGCAAATATTGAAGAAGAAAAAAAAAAACTTAAAAAGACCCCGGGAGTGGGGAGAAAAAAAAACACCTTTTGTGTGGCGGGAAATTAAATTTGGGTCTAAACAGGTTTAGTAGCCTTGGGAATTATTGTAGGTTTTGCAGGTCAAATTATTTTTTTAACATAATATTATTCCGAAACGCACCGAAATCACATGCACAAGGACTACTGATTTTCTAATTCAAAATTGTAATTTTTTTTTTATGTGCATGCATTTAAATTCAACAGACCGTGTCACGACAGTGGAAAAGATGTCTATCAGATTTAAGGGAATGTTATAATTTGGATGTGAGGGTTGTACTGTGTGTCAGGCAGGTGGGCAGTGGGGGTTCGACTGTATTACCTTGGTTTTTCTTTGTTCCTCTCTTTCATACTCCATCTCTTTTGCGTATAAAGACGTGACTCACTGATAACTCTGAATGAAGGACAGTGCTTATAAACCATCCGTCCCTCATCAGAACAACTGAGAAGCTGCCTCTTCACATTTTGGAGTATACATACATGCATATACTCACATTTTACGTGACAAACTGACAACCATTTGTATCTGTTGGACATTAGCACCTGAAGAAAAACAAAACCTTGAAGTCCTTCTTTTTTTTTTTTTTTTTTTGCGTTTGTAGTGCTTGGATCCCCCTCCCAGGGGAGAGAAACCTGTGACACCAGCGTTTGAAGACCATGACATCCAACATTTCTTTCTTTCTCTGCCTGTTGCTGGTGTCTCTGGGTTCGACTGCAGTCATCACCGGGGTGAGTGACCCTTACAACTTGCAGGGCCAGTCTGGTCAAGTGGATTGAACACTGTAGAACACTATAGAACACGAACACTAAATTATTTATTTTGTTTATTCAATCCTAATAGTAACATTGTTTGGAAATCACTGTTTGAGTGTCAAATTTGATTGAATTATTCATTTTCATTTGAGGTATTTCTTTAACAATTATTTACTGCATCTATACATTTTAAGTGCCGTTGATTTGTAAGTTTTGAGGTAGACCATTTTTTTTTCATTCCACTATGTAGAACAAATTACAGTATATTTAATTTCTGCAGTGTAGAACAATCATTGGATAGATGGAGATTTCTGTTTATTATTCATGTATGTTTGTGTGTCTATAGATAGATAGATAGATAGAAAAAAAGAAAGAAAGAAAGAAAGAAAGAAGAGTTCTGTTTATAAGTTTGCATACCCCAGAATATGGAAGAAAATGCTGATAATTTTAACAAAATAAGAGGGATCATAAAAATTGCATGTTTTTTTTATTTTATTTAGCACTGTCCTGAATAAGCAGTTTCACATAACAGTAAACATCTAAAGGTATACATTATGTATGTTTATATTATTTATTTATTATTTTATATTTATTTATTTATTTATTTGTTTGCTTTTGATTTGTATCTGGTTCAGGGACAATACAGACTGTTGAATTTTTTATTTTATTTTATTCATAATGCTCTTTTTATTTTGTTATGTTAACTTATTAAAAGAAGTCAAGTAATTCGTTGTCATCAAGCCTCAATCTTACAAAAGTTTTACCATGTTAATTGAAAAAAGAGGATTTGCTGGTCATTATGTATCAATAGAAAAGCAAAAAATGCATGGCAGTTGATTTCATAAAAGGTACAAAACAATTTTTGTTAGCATCTTGACTGCCTAGACTAGAGAACCTTTCTTAACATAAATTTGACCAAAATCAGTTTGCTTAAGGCTGTTAACTCCAATAGCTGATGTTAGACTGTCATTTAGACAAATCAAAGCTTTGCATTTCACTTTTAACATGGCATGTTTCCAGCTTTTAGTGCACACACAATTCAATAATGTGATGTAATAATAAAACAATACATTTAATACCGCACTGCTGTCACATTCACCGCCTTCTTCCTCGTCTGTGTCTGCACTACACTTCCCAGTATCCTCCGTCATCATCACCATCACCTGTTCATCATCATCATCATCGTTGTCATCACCGCCTTCACCTGTGTTTCATTCATCATCACCGTCACCAGTTGTCTTTGTCACTTTGTCACGCCTCAGCTTCATCTCCCTCCTTAACTTCTCTAGGAAGTTTTTTCAGCTCGCCCTCATCAGTTCCCTGGAGGATGAAACCCTCAGCGCCCTGTTCCGGATCGGGGCCACTTTCCATCGTCCCCTCAACCTCCCAGACACCTCCGGACTTTGTTGGAAAGAGACTGTAATCCAGTGTCTGGAGAGCGTTGCGCCCCGGTCCGGAACGCCACCCAACCCAGCTCATCACACCAGTTCAGCCGAGCCTGCACTTCACGCCAGTCCAGCCGAGCCTGCACTTAACGCCAGTCCAGCCAAGCCCAAAGCAGTATGCGTCATGCCCGCCGTGCCTATGACTGTGAGCGTCATGCCCGCCGCGCCTGAGACAGTAAGCGTCATGTCCGCCGAGCTAGAGACTGATTGCGTCATGCCCGCAGAACTACTGTTTTCTTTTATCCCGCCGGGCTTGAATCTTCCTTCGCCGTTGGTCCTGCCCAGCTCAAAGGCCTCTTCGCCGCTGGTCCTGCCCAGCTCAAAGCCCTCTTCGCCGCTGATCCAGCCCAGCTCAAAGCCCTCTTCGCCGCTGATCCAGCCCAGCTCAAAGCCCTCTTTGCCACTGGTCATGCCCAGCTCAAAGCCCTCTTCGCCGCTGGTCCTGCCCAGCTCAAATCCTTCGCTGCTGGTCTCGTCCAGCCCAGAGCTTCCTTAGCCGCTGGTCCCATCCAGCCCAGAGCTTCCTTCGCCGCTGGTCCTGCCCAGCTCAAAGCCCTCTTCGCCGCTGATCCGGCCCAGCTCAAAGCCCTCTTTGCCACTGGTCCTGCCCAGCTCAAAGCCCTCTTCGCCGCTGGTCCTGCCCAGCTCAAATCCTTCGCCGCTGGTCTCGTCCAGCCCAGAGCTTCCTTAGCCGGTGGTCCCATCCAGCCCAGAGCTTCCTTCACCGCTGGTCCTGTCCAGTCCAGAGCTTCCTTCGCCGCTGGTCCCGTCCAGCCCAGAGCCTTCTTCGCTGCTGGTCCCGTCCAGCCCAGAGCTTCCTTCGCCACTGGTCCCGTCCAGCCCAGAGCTTCCTTCGCCGCTGGTCCCGTCCAGCACAGAGACTTTTCCGCCGCTGGTTCTGCCCAGCCCTGAGCCTGTCTCCATCCCAGAACCTCAGCCCTCACCAGAGTTGGCCGCCGACATGCTTGAACCTGAGCCCTCAGCAAAGATGGCCACCGCCACGTCGCCTGAGCCCTCAGCAGAGATGGCCGCCGCCACGTCGCCTGAGCCCTCAGCAGAGATGGCCGCCGCCACGCCTGAACCTGAGCCCTCAGCAGAGATGGCCACCGCCACGGTATCCGTGTATGAGCCGGTGTCTGTTCCTGAACAGGTGTATGTTCCTGAGCTGGTGTCTGTTCCTGCCCATAATCCCGTAGCCGCCCCCAAGGAAATTTTGAGGGGGGACAATACGTCTCCGTCCTGGTCGCCTGCTCCGCCGTGGTTGACCACTCTGCCTGCTCCGCCATTGCCGCCCGAACTGCCTTCTCCGCCATGGCCACCCGAAGGGTCATCTCCGCCATGGCCACTCGAAGGGTCTTCTCCGCCATAGCCACCCGAAGGGTCTTCTCCGCCATGGCCACCCGAAGGGTCATCTCCGCCATGGCCACCCGAAGGGTCTTCTCCGCCATGGCCACCCAAAGGGTCTTCTCCGCCATGGCCACCCGAAGGGTCATCTCCGCCATGGCCCCCTGCGCAGCCTGCACCGCCATGGCCCCCTGCTCAGCCTGCACCGCCATGGCCTCCTGCTCAGCCTGCACCGCCGTGGTCCCCTCCTCAGCCGGCACCACCGTGGTTTCCTCCTCAGACTGCTCCGCCACGGTCGGCGATACCATCCTGGAGTCTCCTGTCTGTCCTGTCCCTTTTCTCCCTCCGGTCACTGACTCCAGGATGCCCACCCCCCCTCCCAGGTTTTGCCATCTATGGCGCGGGTCGCGCCTAGCGGGAGGGGGGAGTTATGTCACATTCACCGCCTTCTTCCTTTTCTGTGTCTGCACTACACTTCCCAGTATCCTCCGTCATCATCACCATCACCTGTTCATCATCATCATCATCGTTGTCATCACCGCCTTCACCTGTGTTTCACTCATCATCACCGTCACCTGTTGTCTCTGTCATTATCTCTGTGTATTTAAGCTCCCCGTTTCTCTGTTCACTTGCCGGTTATTGTTTGTGCACTAGCACACTGTTCCGTATGTTTGGATATTTACTTGTTGGAATAAAACCTTTGCTATTTTTGTATCTTCGCCTACCTTCGCCTTCCTTCGCCTTCTTCTTCAACCCGCTGACGTTACAACTGCACATATTCATTAGGGATGCACGATATATCTGCCACCATATCGATTCATTTTTAATGTCATTGTTATCGGTTTGATAAGAAAATTTGGCCAATATACTAAAGCCGATAAATAATGGATTTTTTTCCTTCAGCTGAGACAACTGTTCGCCATAATGGTTTTGAATTGCTTAAAATATGATTGGAATCACTTTATGTGATTATATAAAAATTACATAAAAATTTGGATTTAGATTTAGCGGCCAATGTATCGGTTTTTGGCTTTCAAATATAAAGAATTATCCAAAATTTTCATATCAGTGCATCCCTAATATTCATGCATGCATAAAATCGATCGTTCCTTGCCACTGTAAAGTTTAAACTCACAGAGCATTTCTAGGGTCAGCAGAGATGCCGTGCTGTTTGACATGAATGTGTTGGGATGCTCAAATGCATTGCCTTCACACCTGTCAGGACAGTAAAAGTCTACAGCGCTCTCAAAATATGCGAGAGTGCTGTCAGAACACCCCAGGCCTAATGGAGATGGAGGCATGGCATTTTCAAACACAATGAGACCATCATCCTACACGGCCTGTCAGGGCAAATCAGTAGCCTGGATCCATGAGAGAAAATCCTATGCCACCCATGGGCTTATGCTCACTATATAGCTTTACAAATACATTGTATGGTGGATGAGGTGGACAGACTGAACATTTCATCACTGATATGCTTGCTTACTAGAGTGAAAAGTGGACATGTTGATGTATTTATAATGAGAAAGATCCCTAAGACCTGTGTGTGTGTGTGTGTGTGTGTGTAGGCATGTGAGAAGGACTCTCAGTGTGGAGGTGCCATGTGTTGTGCAGTCAGCCTATGGATCCGGAGCCTGCGAATGTGCATCCCAATGGGTCAGAAGGGAGAAGACTGTCATCCAATGAGCCACAAGGTTCATTTCCTCCTCACATTCATTATGTTTTTTTTATGTTCCTGTTTTTTACAATCTTTAATTTCTATTTAGGTGCCATTTTTTGGGAAGAGACTCCATCATACATGCCCATGTCTGCCCAACTTAGCCTGCATCACTACAGACGATGGCAAGTCCAAATGTCTCCCGCCATTTCCTTTCCAGGATCAATACCTGTGATGAAGATGCTTGATCACTGTATAGCATGCTAATGTTTGTATAAAGTGTATAGTTGTAAAAGTGTTTTAGATCTATTTATTGAATGTATTTAATCTTCATGGAAAATGAATAGAAAGTAAGAAAATAGAAATTATAGAAAATAAATTAGCAAATGAGGTCATAAAATGCAAACAGTATTGGCAAAATGTCAAAATATGACCTAAATAATATATTTCCACTGCACAAAAGGTTCTTTATAGTGGAAAAGGGTTCTTTAGATTACTAAAATGTTCTTCACAGTAAGAAAATGAAATGGTTCTTCTAAGAACTGTTTGCTGAAAGGTTCTTTGGGGAACCAAAAATTGTTCTACTATGTCATCGCTGCAAAAATCCACTTTTGGAACCTTTTTTTTTTTTCAAGGTCCCATTGCATGAAAATTTCACTTTATGAGGTTTTTTAACCTTAATATGAGTTCCCCTAGCCTGTCTATGGTCCCCCAGTGGCTAGACGTTTTGATGGGTGTAAGCCAAGCCCTGGGTATTTTTGAGAAAAATATTTTTCTAGCGAATCTAGAAATCTTCCCCTTATGTCGTCATAAGGGGAAAGGTCACCTCCCCTTTCTCTTCTTTGCCCGCAAAAATAATTTGTCCCGCCCATGAGAAAATGAGCTGCGCGAGCGTGATATTGGTTTTTCCTCGAGAGACATCATGGCTTGCAAACGAGTGAAACATGGCAGTTGCTCAGTGTTTGGATGTACAAATGAACACAAAAGTATTTTTTCAGTTCCTTCATCCGAGCCTCTGAAGATCCAGTGGGTTATGTGAATTTCTGATGTGTAATTGTGCAAGTTCAGACAGATAATCTTTCTCTCAAAGTCGTTCAATACTGTTTATGCATCAGTAGATCAAGCCAGTGACTAAACGATCAACTTCACGTCGTTTCTCTTAGTAGGATGAAAATAATCGTACTTAAACTGTGATTAATATATATATACAGAAAGCGATCAAAGAACAATCCCTTTCCAATCGCCCAAGCTGTCAATCACACAGGGCGAGTTTATCTGGACACTTGCCAAAACTTGTTATGAAATAATGACGCTGTTACACTGCACAACGAAGCTCTTACTGTACTTACCTCATGTTTGCATTGGTGAAATCATTAATGAGAGTGCAGACTGTCATCTGCTCAATGCTCATTACTGAAACCTTTTATGTGATGGGAATAGATCTAAATACTTAAAAAACTTCTCACGATTCGTTAATCCTGATAGCTGTAATAGTAAAAACGTATAATAGCTGTAATAGTAAAGGTTTTCGAGAGAGTTCCACATGTAATGCTAAATTTTTAATATGCGAGCATTTCAGCCAATCACAGCAGTGGGCGTTTACACTGAAGTCTCACAGCAGACACGCCCCTTTAAACAGAGCGTTCAAATCAGTGGCTAAAATCAGGCTAGGAAATATGCCTTTTATTTCTAAATTATAACAACTTTTGATCTAAAAAACATACTAACATTATAAGGGCACCCCAGGAAACATTCTAAAATAATAAAATAATCCATGCAATGGGACCTTTAAAGTGCCCCTAAGCTTTTTCGAATATCACCTTTCATGCGGTGTGTAATATAGCTGTTTGTGAATGTAAAAGGTCAGAAAATCAAATTGCACAATAAATAAAGTTATTGTCTCCTAAAAGAAAGAACTGATTCTGAACTACCGAAATGAGTCGTCAGTAATTCCAGTCTCGCTTCCTGTTACATACCTCCGTAATAATGCCAGCCTATGGTCTTCATTGGCTTCCCACGAACAACGTCTACTTTGACCAGCCCTCAAACACTGTAGTTGTAGCTGAGGCCTGGAAGAGTTTGGTTTGTGTCGTCAGCATGTCGAGAAGACGCTGTGAATCCACTTTGCATGCACTTCATTCTAAGCACTTCATGCAATTCTCGCGCTGGAATTGATACAGAAAAAAAAAAAAAACGCCATCGTTACTGTTCGTATCACTGTGTGTATACAAGCACTGAGGAAACCACCGGAGCTGAAATTCAAATATGGTAATAGGTGTTTCGTTTCGTAGACCAATCACAACAGACTGGGCTGTCTGACCAATCAGAGCAGAGTGGGCTTTTGGAAAGGAGGGGTTTAGAGAAACTGAATCTTCGAACGAACCGTTTTCAGACTCTTTGAGAAATTAGATGATGTGCAACGTATATTATGAGAACATTCAAGTATTTTTTTACTTTGGATGCATGTAAACCTATTGTAGGAGACCTCCAAAACAAAATTAGAAACCTTTAAAATAGCATAATAGGGGCACTAGAGTGTAGTATCAGATTATAATTGTACTTTGATAAATACCATGGTACTAAATGATTACTGTATTTATTTGCCATAGTATTTACATGACACTCCAAGGTACTTCAAATAATAGTGGTATTAGTATGGAACATGTGCAAAATATGCATGTTTGAAAGAAAATGTGCTACTATCATGGCACTGTTTTGTAATCTTTTTTTTTGGTGCATTTATCTTGCTATTTCATAGTAAATGTAATGCAAATCAAATAACAATGAATATCTATTTAATTCCTGCTATCACAAATAACTCTATTTCAAATAACTATTCAACTGGTTTAAGTATCCAAATACTCTGTGGCATTTTGAGTAGATTAGTGTTTGGGCTTATAGAGGATGTGTCAAAGCTCGGGCAGTACTATTCTTAAAATGCTTACTGTAGTATTCCTCACTTCAGTGTGTCATTGTGAAGGAACTGTCCTGGGAATGGGGCCACTGTCACTTTATTTACTCTCCATTGCAGCACTGAAGAACACTTGAGTGCCGGAGCTGGAACGCTGTGTAAAGCTATTGTGTCTTTGTTAAATAACAGACACACTTAAAGAACAAATATTAAAAAAAAAACTGTTCTGTAAGTTTTAAATAGGCTTTCCCTTTTGAAGAACCCTTTAAGTCCACTAAGGTCCATTTGCTTGAACAAAATAAAGTGTGCGTCGCATCCATAAATTGGAGAGAAGATACACTGCGCTGTTGCATGGATAAAATATTCATGGCCTGCTTTTCAAGTAAATATGTCTTTCCATCAGACTATAACCGCTGTTTTAATGCACTAGATGGAAGGAGTCCAAAAAGAAGGCAATATGTGTGGTGCATCTTACACAAGAGGGGAATGCAAGGCAAATAGAAATGCTTTTTTATTCAAGCAAATGCCTTGGTCTATATGTTTTCCCTTGGGGCTGCAGCCACCATTCTGATCAGCATGGCAAGACAGAAACTGCTCTAAAAACAGTTTGTTCATATATAATATGGTTGTGTTAACAGCTCAGCAGATTGTGGCCTATTTCTTTCTCTCCTCTGGGTCTTCCATAGATGGCAAAGGCCGTTTAAATAAAACACTCCAATTAGCTGATGGAGCTTTTCATTATTGCTATGTAGAATGATCACAACATGAGTCAATAATGCAGTTTCTCTTCGTGAAATGAGCAGTTTGTGTTTCTTTCTCAGTGACATTTTCAAAGAAAGGCTCTAAGAGGGAAAATTTAAAGGGATAGTGCACCAAAAAATGACTCACCTTCATGTCATTCCAAACCTGTATGACTTTTATCCTTCTGTGGAACACAAAAGAAGATATTTTGATTGATTGAATATTACAATTGGTGAGATATTTTTATCAAAGAAGAAAGTCATACAGGTTTGGAACAACAGTGATTTCTTTTAAATGATCCTGTTAAATTGATGTTTTTCCCTCACTGCAAAAATAAAAAAAAATGATATGATCAATAAGAAATGACAACAAATGTTTTTACATTGCTTTCTCATCAAAACAATTTTCAACTTTTTTTATAAGTTATACAAGATTCATCATATTTTTAAGTCAGTTTAATGCAATTTAAGTTGAAATGACTTAAACATCCAATTTGATTGTACTTAAAAAAATTACGGCAGCAATTTTTTTTTTTTTTTACAGTGGTTAGAATTACTAAGGCATGTACATAACTACATACTCAGGATTGGGCGGGATGTAATGCAATAATTTAAGAAAAAACAATAGTTGACTGCTAACCTAAATATTAAGGGCAACATGTCACCATGTCTGTGGTGTTTATGGCCTTGTCTCTTTCTGATCCCTTTTTTAAACAGATTTGTTTTCCCTCTTCAGGTATTTCCCGCTTTCATGTATAAAGCAGCTCTCTGGGATGCACTGTTTACATTTATTGAAGACAAATAATCTTATTTCACATTAATTTCATTCATTCTGTCTGTGCAACGCACCAGATGACACAAGGAGGGGAGGTTTGGGAAAAAAGGCCTCTGTATTATATAACTGTCTGTAGGAAGGGTGGGGGGATGGAAACGCAGCCAAAAAAATTCTCCCTGGATGAGTGTGTCTGAAACATCACATTACGGCTTGGGTTTTTTTCCTCACAACATCTAATGAGATGGAGGCTTAGCACAATATGTACAAAAAGCACATGTTTTGCAGTATGTCAGTTTAGTCTGACATGCCAACAAAATCCCCTCTTAATGCCTTGTTGGCCTTTTGCTTGCATTTGTCCTCAAATTTGAATCATGTATTGCTTTAGCACACCGACACAGTACATTTATAATCATTTATTTTAATTAAAATACAAACCATGGTCTCCTCAACACTGACCCATCAGCCAAATTTGCATGTGTCCACTGAAAACTATTTTCCGGTATTTAAAGTGACTGTGAGAGGGACTTGATTTATTCACATTTAGTCCATGTGATTGTAAAAAACCACTGGCCCTTTTGTTCACACAAAAAGTCATAGCAAATATATTACATATCAGTTATAAAGAGTTCCAGAATATAAATAAATCATCTTTTTACATTATTTACATCGATATGTGGATTGCATAAATGTGGATATGGATCTTCTGATATGCAACGTTGGTCTTTTTCACCTCTTACTGAAAGAAAAGATCACATGCTACAGTGGCCCCCCCAAAAAAAGTATCAGGATATGTATTATGCCATCGCATTAGATAACAAAATATCAAGTGGCATTCATTTAATAAAAAGAAAAGCACATTAATGCAACAAAATAGGGGAGACTGGAGAGTGTTTTAACGCAGAGTGAGTTTAACCAATCAGAAATGAGCTCACTATACATGATGATTCTGGAAGCTGTAAGACCTATTCAAAAATATGAATGATTTATGATGAGGCAAAAGTAATTTATGTTTATATTTTATGTATTTGTATATATTCATATTTGGAATTTGATTATATTTTATATTTCATTGTTTTTCTGTATGACAATTATGTTTTTGAAAATATATGATATAATGAAATATAGTATAAATATTCCCCCTTTGTTTCCCCCCTTTGGATTTGGCAGTTAGTGATGGGGGTGGCAAAATCATGATTTTAAACAAATATATCTGATTACCACAAGAAATTAATGCACAAAAGTTAAAACTTACTACATTATTTATATTAATGTTACACACCCATTCCCAGTAGAAGGGTGGCTTGTTAAAGCAGTTACCTACTTGTATAGTCAAGTAAAGTTTGTACTTGACATGAATACTGTTTAGGGAGAAGTATTAGAATAATAAACTGCTTTAATTTGAAGAAGACAAATATGGGAATATTATAATCAAAATATGACGTTTAAACACTCCTCGGTCTCACTACTTTTTGGGGCCACTGAATGTTGACGAGCAGGCAGAGCCGGTGAAAACAAGTGAGTAGAACACTTCAAATCACACAGTAGGGCTCCATGGGTGTTTGTGTAGTCAGGCAACACGGCAAACAGGCTCTGAATCTCATCCTCAACTCCTTATTGAATATGAAACATATGATGGGATTCGCCCCTGCTTGGGCGAACGTCAACCACACGGCCGCGGTCAGGAACACCTGAGGAAGCGCGTTTCCCTTCACAAACACCCGGATGTAGCACGAGACAATGTAGGGCGCCCAGAACAGCAGAAACGCCAGCGTTATCATGTAATACATCTTTCCTATCCGTTTCTCCATCTTGAACTCGTCCAGCACGAGCAGCCTCCGGTTGGCGTTGTGTGACGCTTGTCTGATGCCCACCAACGTCGGCGGCGTCGGACCGCGTCCAAACCCCGCGATCCAGTTGGCAGCGGCCTGGCCCGTCGCGCCAGGTCCGTGAAAGGTCCAGTTCTGGCTGATAGCCGGAACCAGCTGCGCGGGTTTCATTTTACGGTGGTCGTAAACAAAACACAGCATTTTGACATACACGACGTGCGTCGTGGCCACAATCACAGCCAGCATGAGCATGAAGCCCAGCGTGTCGTTGGCTTTCACGTATCTGTGCTCGAATACGCACTGCTCTTCCTCGCGAATAAATTTGTAGGTCCCGACATCGAAGACAGGTGGAAATGCCATGGCGACTGAAAGCGTCCACACCATACATATCACCGCGACGCATGTCCATAGCGTCATGCGTTTGGAGTAGAACCTGTGGTGCGCGATGGCCATGTAGCGCGTAACGCTGACGCAGAACAGAAGAAACGCGATGTGGAAGCAGAACAAGACGGCCATGAACGCAATGATCTTGCAGCTGAGGATGCTGTAGCTCCATAGGGAGCCGCTGTTGATGGAGATCATCACGAACGGGAAGCACACAGCCGAGCGGATGATGTCTGCGACGCACAGGTCGAGGAGGAAGTAATATGGAGCCTTGTGGAGCGAGCTGTCTTTCAGCACCAGCACGGAGAGCACGGTGTTCCCGAGCAGGCTGATGCAGGTGATGAGCCCCAAAGACGCCAGTTTGACCGCAGACGCAGTGATGGCATAATTCTGGAGCGAGGGGATGCTTCCCCCTGGATCACTTGTGTTCGCCATCTGTGCAAGCACAACCCAGCCTGGGCTTTGTAATCCGACATTAAGCAGTCCTGGTCCCCCAGTTTGATATACAAAATATCAGCCGTTAACAATCAGTTGAGTCTTTTATATGCCCATACCTCTAGCCGTTTGGAGATCCGAGACATCGTTTTGTTCATGTCAGCGACGCACGATTCTTCATTCTTCAAACCAGATGCTGGGTAATCCATTATTTGTTGAAGAAAAGACACCCTAATAAACACGTATCCGTCTCACTCTCCATTGATCCGAAGATCTGAAAATCGCGCTCGTGTAGGCCGAAAACAACCCAAGACGCTTCATCGAAATATTATTTTTGAATAAACAACAGCCTATATACGTACGCATTCAGTCTATTGTGGAGATCGCGGCGGAGCATGTAGTCGTCTTGTCTAGTGCGTTCTTGTTTTGGGGGTGATGAAGGGGGGAGTATAACGGGAACCTCCGATGACAGCAACGGTGGGTCCGTCTGGAGAGCGGTGCGATTCTGACACAGTCTACACTGGAAGCAGCCGATGACGCCTCGCGACGCGTCGCGCCGCAACGGCTCGAGGCTGTCTACACTGAAGCTGCACGTCATCTTGGGACGTTCGCTAACGCGGGCCAATCAGCTGTTAGCTCGATGACTTCGACAACAGTTAAATAGATGAATACATCTTTATATAAAGCCTAGGCTACTTTCTATGTAACATAAAAGTCTTTGTTATATGCATATCTGTTGCAGTAGGCTAGGCCTACTAAAAATAAAATAATTTTTTTTTTTTTTGCAACATGCTAAAAAAATTGTTTGCTACAGATTCATGTGCATAAAAAAGTTAGGAAAAATAGTTGATTCAAACCAGTACAGCAGAGACCACATCAGCTGGATCTCATGAAACGGCCAGTTATTTAAATATATAGTGATTCAAATTCATCGCCATCTGAGAAGGGCTGTGGTTTAAAACCACAATCTTAAACCAAGTGGTTCTGCTAACAAACTAGAACTTTCCTCAGAAGAACTTTATAGCTACTTAAGCCATTTTTGCAATTACTTTTAAGAAACGGGTCCCAAGGTAAAATTTAGTGGATGTACGCCTAGTAGAGTAGGCCTATTTACATCAGTCTTAACACATAGTTCGTGGTGGCAGTTCATGCTGTGTCGTTTAAGGTGGACGGATCGCTGTCCGTGGTGCTGAAGTGTTATTATGACTGATACCTGTCAATCAGCGCGCTGCTGACTTGATAAAGTCACTAAACCTGAGAACAGTAATAGAAAGAAACCATTTGAAGTCACAAGCGATGGAATATATCAAACAAATGTCCAGGGCAATGTGTGTGCCTGAATCGATAGTACTTTAATTTCCAGGAGAGAAGCAGCACCAGTCAGTTTTGTGATGAATAGCGTCATCTAGTGTTTAGATATTGTCATGCAACTAAGCACAATTTCAACTATTTCGATAGATACATAAAATATATCTAATAGCAATCCTGTTAAAACAAAATATTAAACCAAGTGACATTCATTGTAAAGAAAGTGACCCCAAAACATTTTTTACACTTAAATCACACTTTAAAAGCCATTGCATTAGATAAAAAAAATACATTTATCGTAAAGAAAGACAGGACAAGCACAACATTACACAATAAATACATGTATAAAACAATATACATATTGTTTAAAATGAATATGGAAATTGTTTTGACACTTTCTGTTGTCAGACATGTAAAATGTCCAGTTCATGCATTCAAGTTGAACCACACACTTATGTTCTGTCCATTTTCAAAAGCAAGTTAATATTAAATTTTATGCTTAATGACATTTTCTAGTCTTAATACTTTAACATTATGAAATGATTAAAGTGTCCTCCATCATACTGTTAAAGGTACATTGCCAATGATCAGAGTCTCAGAGACTGCAGGCCTAAAACACATGAATAAATACAGCATTTTAACAGTTCTCTCAAATATTTGATTTGTTTCATTGTACCTCTCTGCAGAGGTGGACAGTAACAAAGTACATTTACTTGAGTACTGTACTTTAAGTACACTTTTTGAGTATCTGTACTTTACTTGAGTATTATTTTTTCTGGAAACATTTTACTTTAACTTCACTACATCTGAAAGACAAATATCGTACTTTTTACTCCACTACATTTCTGTCAAGGTCCTTGAGTAGAAAGTAGTAACGTCAGTCAGTGGTTGCATTTTGGTTGGAAATGAAAGTCGGATTGATGTCAACATCCAACGTTGGACAGACGTTGGATTTTGGTTGGGAATGAAAGTCGGGGGGTTGACGTCAGAACCCGACTGATGTTGGTTTCTGACATCAACCCGATTTTCATTTTCAACCACAATACAAAGTCTGTCCGACGTTGGAGATTGACATCAACCTGATTTTCATTTTCAACGTTGGGTTTGGTCTTCTAAATGCGAATTTTGTCATTGGTTTGGAGCACACTAGCTTATAGATAATATTAAGGCTAACATATTCATACTAAAAGCCCAAAAAACTTTTCATATATAGACTTTAAATAGGGCAATATTTGAGGGAACAGCCATTTGGGTGTCCGAAACCATTGTGGACGTTAATGAGTGCACTTATTCAAACTCACATTCAATCCCACTGGAACTGTGTTCTAGAAATAAAATTGATATTGATATGAGGTTATAGGGGTGATTTCAGACACAACCAATATCTGAATAACATGAATATTATTCCTAGTCTTCTCAACTAGATGTCACCCTTTTTTCTTTCTTTTTTTTTTTATCTTGTAGGATGTTACAACGGGGTCCCTTTTCCGCATTGTGTTTTTCCTTAGTTCAAACTGATCTCAAACAGAAACAGCTTCTTAACTGGTTAACAATCTCTGAAAAGTTGAGATCAACAGATAGTTTCAATAATATCTGCCTAGTTAGACTAGATCAGAGGAATAAAGAAATTAAAGGTGCAGTAAGTGATTTCTGAGAAACACTGTTGATATCTAATATCAACTCAATCAAACACACCCTTCCCTTCATTGCTCCGCCCCCAAAACACACAAACACGCAACACATGAGTGGATGTCTCTTTATCATAGCTGAAACAAAGCAAAATAATGCTTAAAGTGAAGATGATGAACGGACGACAAGAAAGACAAAAAAAGAACATACAGTATACAAGCGTGTATACAAGCAAGAGTTTGTTGTTAGTCGCCAGCAGCACATTTGGGGCCTGTACCTTGAAGCCGGTTTATGTGGCTAGCCAGTTATGTTTCAGTTTAGTTTACACCAAACCCTGGGGTTTAGGCACCATGAAAGCTCTCCACGGCTATCCTGCTGCGGGGCAGGTTATGTTCCAGGTAAGAGATCTCAAACTGAAACTGGACCAATCCGCTATGAGCAAAGTGACACATCTCTGACGCAGTAAAGTCACTCCCCCTGTTTCCACTCCAGATTAAAGGTCACTACATAGCAAATGATTTTAAAGACAAATTCTTCTGGCTTTTAGCAATGCTTATTTATAAAAAATAATTTTGTATGATTTAGATATTATTTAATTATTATACCCTTAATCCATTATACATGTACAATTTTAGTTTATCAATTATTATTAAGCACGTAGTTTAAATGAATATATAAAGTTAAAATAGCCTAAATAAGCTTTAGAATCAATAGATAAAGCTATAAAAATGACTACATGTGAGCTTAAATGTATATACCAACTTTATAAACTATTACTTACACTAGTAAAGAGTAAAGATATTTTCTTGTAGTTGTCCTCTTTCATAGCTCTTATCTTCTTGCTGAGTAAATTTGTTTAAATTCTTTATATTTTTCAATCTCGTAATATTCTGCAGAAGAGTGAAGTGAATCTCATTTTCACTGTTCCTCAGCATGTGATTGGCTGTTCCCTAATGATGTCACACCTATAAACTCCTCAGCTTCAAAGCCTGACCTGATAGAAAAAGTTGATGATCAGCATCATGGTAGCCTACCAACAAAGCTTGACTGGATTGGTTTGGTTTTGTCAACTCGGAACTAATCCTAACCCTGAGTTTGTTCACCATCATGGTACAGGGCCCAGTGACAAACAATGACACTCAAACAGTCCAGTTAACAGTGTTGGGCAAGCTCCTTGGAAACTATAGTGAGCTAAGCTAGCAGTTACTCTACATTAAATGTAGCTTCACTACACTGAAGCTACCACCCTGGGAAATGTAGCAAGCAGCAATATGGCAAAAGTAGTTTACTACATCTAAGCTATTTTTTTTAAATTAATTTTTATATTGATTTTATATTCCAAGTCAATGCTATCTCAGTGATCAATAAAACTGTCAGTCAAACATATAGGCAGGCATAATTTGTCAGTTCAATTGTTTATTCAACAACTGTTCCAAACCAATTTGGCAAAAAAAAAAAAAAAAAAAAACCATAACTATAAAACCATATAACTATATAAAACTATAACAAAACCAAGTGTTGAGAGTGTGTGCATCTTTCCATTAAGTACATTTCTCACATGTCAGCCCAAGGATTGAGATTGGTACGTGATGTTCATTTTTTTGGACTTCCATTTTAATGGTTAAATAAAATTTTAGTAATCAAATAGCATATCTAATTAATTGAAATCATGAAACTTATACAATTTAACAATAATTTATAATTGTTTTAATTTTTAGGGCACTATGAAATGTTTTTTTTTTTTTTTATTTTTTTTTTTTTTTACAAATTCTGTTTTCTTTTTTGTTTTGTTTTCTTGATTGCATTTTAATGGTTTAATTAAATTGTAATAACCAATGATTTAAAATGTAATGATTTAAGCAAAACTTTCTTCAAAGGTTAAACCAGCCTTTTCTTTTGACGGGTTACCGTACGACCTTTAAGTCTGTCTCTGTGTTTTTATGATATGACCATCGTTTTTCTTAAATCAAGCTAAAATGCTGCTGAAGTGACTCTGTGTAGATGAAGTTCATGCATTCATGTCCTCATATATAGACTGAAAACATCGCGAGCGTAATGCGTGCCTCAGTGTGTGTGTGTGTGTGTGTGTGTGTGTGTGGTAAATAAATTACACGCAGAACATGCATGATTCCTATTTAAATAGTCTTTATGCGGTTTAATATTCACAGACACTAGTCTATATCGCGATTTTATTTAAGTTTAGTGACCTACTTTTCATCCAAGATCTGACAAATTCCGTGAAATTCCGCGTTATAGTAGGTAAATTCCGTTTTTGGGAGATTCTTAGACTATGGGCATTTTTATGTTCTTTGGTCATATATATATAGGCCTATATATATATTTTTTTAAAAACATATAATTTTTTTCTTTGTCAAACTAACAAAAAAAACACCTTAAAAACTTTTTAAGTTTTGCATTGCATTGCGGGAATGAAATCCTATGTTTCCCAATGCCAACCGCCATAAAACACGAAGAAGAAGAAGAAGATTTGAGCTTGAGCTTTAGAGATGCTTGGGAAAATGTAGCTTGTGTGGACGCTACCGCACTACTTTATCAAAAAAAGAGCTTCGCTACTGAAAAGCTATTTGATTCAGGAAACAGCGACGCTACCACCGCTACTGAAATGTAGTTAAACTAGCCTGGGTGCCAGCCCGAACCCCGCCCACAACATTTTTTGGTCGGGAAGTTCGGTCTGGACTCGGACCGTTGAGGAGCTATTATGCCCGAACAAAAATTGTTCGGACCAATCAAATTGTCAGGGTGGGCTTTATACGATGATGGACAGATGAGCAACGGTAACGTAATCATCCACGTCACCAAAGAGCGCTTGATTTGAATTAGTTTACAACAAAGACGACTGCTGCTGGACAATTGAGATTTCACGAGTTCACATTTACAAATAAGTCAGATAGAATAAATGCGTATATAAGATTTCACACAAATAAGTCGATAGAATAAATGCGTATATGACGTGCTGTCCGAGGAGAGGGCTGTGGGCTCGGTAGCCATACTCCCCCGTATTCCTGGTTGTGAGAGAACAAGACAAGAGTGAGGATTCGGGGTGGTGGAGGGATGCTGAAAAACTGTCAAGGAGTGTTAGGTAAGTTGACAGAGTGAATATGCTTCCTCATGCTGATAGATAGGGCAACGTTAGACATGGTATTGTTTGATGACAAGTTGATATTGGATTGATTATTTGTACGTGCTCCTCCCGAACTTTGTTTATGAAACATCATGTGTAGATTCCGCCATCGCGTCTGTTATAGAAGATATCCACAGCGCATTCATTTTAAAAGAGGAACAGAGAGCCGCGACATTTTGTTGGTTGAAAATATGAATGAAGAACATGCCTCATTTACTCCGTTTCTCTGATTGGTTGTAGGTCTATCCAATTGAGTGCAGAGGTTTTTTTTTTCCTGGTTCGGTTGAGACACACCCCATAATCAAATCTCTATGGAGCAGTATCAGACTCACATTCTGACTAGAATCTGAGTATGACGACGTCAGGCTATAGTTAAACTAGTAGTGTCAGTACTTTTAGCGACGCTACTGCCCAACACATGCCTGTTACTATATAGCTAACATTACAACAACAGCATATCTTGGTTCTGTGAAACATAGCAAAACCAATGTTACTCATGAATGGAGCAGAAACAGCAAACATTTTGTGTCTCTCCAGCGCTGGAAAGCTTGGAAACCTAAAGCTCTTGCCTGATCATAACCCTTCTTTTTCCAGTGATATTCCTCTGAACTTTTCTTTTTTTGTAATATCTCTCAGCCATCTGTCTTTCTACAGTCTTTCTTTAAATCTCCCTCTTGCTCACTCTCTCTTTTCCCTCATCATGTGTGGACACGCCCCCTACTGCTGATTGGCTACAGTGTTGTGGCGCTCGGTCTGATCCACTTTCAACAGCGTTTCTCAGAAATCACTTACTGCACCTTAACCCTTTAAATGGTAAAGAAGTTAATTTTGGAATTATTATATTTTATCAGACAGCACTGAAGTCTTTGAGACTCCAAAGATAAAGGTGAAAAGTGAAGCCAGTCTCAGCAGAAGATGAAGATTAATGAATAAATGAAAGGATTCAGTCACATATGATAGGCTACGTGTATGTGAACACATGTACAAAAACAACAACAACAAAGACAGACTTAAACTTTGTCATTATGTGGTTATATGTTTTTCTTCACAGTTGTCGTCACAGGTTTTATTTATTTGATTTTGGCTCCACCTTGTGGTCTTTGTCGGAATGAACGTGACAGCTTTGGGCAGTTCTAAATAAATAATTAAATAAATAACTGATTACAGTATAAAAACATTTCCCCTTATAAGGCTATATATACATTTTGACCTAAAATGTTGTTTGTTGTTGGTACAATACAACTGTTAAATGAGAATTGTCATTCATTCCGTTAAATGTCAATATGATTGAGAGTTAAATACTTTCAATTAGATTTTAGGTGCATTTTTTTATTATATTCATGGTTTTCATTGCCATTAACTTAGCATGCTAACAGGAATGCTCTTTTTATGCTCTGCATTCTTATTAAGTATAGATAATTATAATAATAAAAAAGTCATCTTATTGTTCAAAGGTCAGTAGTGAAAATATGTGAAATTGTCCTACCTGTGTCATGTCAGAAGGAGATAAAGGGCTCTTTGTTTTTTTCTACAATAGGCAAATATAAGCTATTGTTCCTTTGTGTCTCGAGGACGGATAACGCTTGTGAGCCTTAAGAAGAACAGAGTCCTCTCGTTTCATTTGCTTAATTACCTAATTAACACAACTCTAATTACTCCCTTTTTGAGCATGAGTGCATATTGAGAAGATGTTACATAACGTATAGTAATCCTCAATTAATTTGTTTTAGAGTGCCACTTTATCACAACAAGACCTAATCCACAAGGGCATCAGTCACGCCAAATCTACATGATGTCAATACGATCCGAACAAAATAGGCTTACTTTTATTTTCATTTAGGGAAACATTGGGTAATAATAAATGTTTCTTGAGCAGCAAATCAGCATATTAGAATGATTTCTGAAGGATCATGTGACACTGAAGACTGGAGTAATGATGCTGAAAATTCAGCTTTGCCATCACAGGAATAAATTACATTTTTTAAGTATATTAAAGTAAAAACATGTTCTTTTAATGTAATAATAGTTCATAATATGACTGGTTTTACTGTATTTTGGTGAGCATAAGATACTTCTTTCAAAAGCATATTTTATTTAATGTTTCTAAACTTTTGACAGGTACTGTATCTTTATCTTTTAATGTTTTTTTTTTTTTTTGTATGTCAGAAGATTTCTATCTCTTTCTTGAAAGTATTCTTTATTACTAACAGTGGACACAAAGTAGAAAAATAAGTCAAAATGGAGTATTTCTCCATGAAGGGTGTGTCTGTGATGGATGTATCCGTCTCATGCCTGCAGGCGTGCAGTTTTTCTGGATAAGAATATAGGCCAGTGACGCCCCTTGACATTAGATTTCATACCATTAGTAATATGTCCTGGGACAAAGCATTGTAATACATCTCCTTGTGCTCTGCAAATGTCAAAACAGTGTTTATGAGGTACATTTGATTTTTGGAGAATTCTTCAGATGACAAGAAATGTTATTCCAACAATCAGTTTAATAAAATCGCTTTTTAAAATATATCTGAGAAATAAAGGCAGCTCTGGAATGTACATCAAAATTAAAAATGAGATAAATAACGCTACAATAAATAGCAATGTTATGAAATTAAATAATGACAAAAGCACACAATGAAATTACTAAAAATGTAATTAAAATTAACAGGAAAACTCAAAATATAAAACTAAAAGCTAATTCAAAATATTAATAAAACTATAATAAAAATAACATTGCCATATTCTAATTGGCTTGTAAAGTGATTGAAGTAAAAAAAAAAAAAAAAAAGTCCCAGATTACTTATAATTCACTGGATAAATTATTTTATGATAAAAATTTAATTTTTGACTGAAATAATTTGAACTCACTTTCCACTGTTAATTAACTGTTATTACTTTCACTATAACTATTAATATTCTTTTTATCTCTAGCAGCCAATGTTTCCCTATGCATTTATTTTACGACAAAACTATAAATTTAGCTCCAAGTGTCTGCAGGAGACACAATATTCCAGAGGGTGGCGCTCTTTATCCGTGAAACACCTCAACTTGGGCCCATAAAGCAACATTAAGCTTCTTTCAAAAATTACTGTGCATTTCAGTCCTTGATCAAGGACAGTCAGATCTCTCCCTTATTCCAAGATCTTAGATGAATGCTGCTCACACTGAATGCTAACCGGCCTACCGAACTGACCAATGATTATAGCCTACTTTTTCTAAAAAATAAATAAATAAATGAACGTGTTATCTAAGTTTATATAAGGTTTACTTCACACCTACAATAACTCTGTTCACTTTTGGGATTCCTCTTGAAATTTATTAGCTGATATGAAGTACTTTTGGGTATGTATCTATATATAAAAGTATTTAATATCAGCTATATATAGGCTACATAATTTATACATGTTTGAGTTGCAGTTTATACATGTAGGCTATTATACCCTTACACATGTATTTACATTTGAATATAAAAATATTTTGTGCTACCTTTATTTATTAGTTCCAGGAAACTTAAGTGAATATTGTAATACAGTATAGGCTAATATTATGAGAATTGTGAATTTAGTTACGCCTAAATCTGGTTATAACCACTGTGTAGTTAATAGAGACTAGTATGCTGATATTTAGACTATTAAATGCCCACACTCTCTTTACTTCCCTTCTTATGGGTTGTCCTTCTCCTGAACTTTCACCCCCCACCTTGTCTTGCTTCACTGGACAATTTCGAGGAAAAGAAGACAGAAATTCTGCATTTACATCAGTTGCAACTACCAAAACTAGCAAGCAAAATGAATTAGAATTATGTCAACCGTGAAAAAAAGGTTATCCTGTCTTCTATGTAACTCACGTAGCATATCTCGGACTTTTTTTGACACACTTTTGTTTTGC
The DNA here is from genome assembly GCF_951802725.1 of Rutilus rutilus. Taxonomy (NCBI): domain Eukaryota; kingdom Metazoa; phylum Chordata; class Actinopteri; order Cypriniformes; family Leuciscidae; genus Rutilus; species Rutilus rutilus. The sequence continues at coordinate 33,055,747 of NC_140217.1, read as the reverse complement.
AGCGCAAAGATCTGCAATGAATGTTGTTTACAGCAGGTGGATGTGGATATGACGTCACGGGCGTAGAACATCAAAAAATAACAACATCCAAATCCGCGATTCTCTCTCTTTTCTGTGTGTGAGCAAAGGCGCAATAAACTGTAATAACATACGAAGCAGCTCCGTGTAGAAAGGCGGCGTGAAACGGGCTCGAAACTGCGGCGTTGCTCCCAGTCCAGTGTTTGCAGCTGAAGTTAGTACCGCTGGCGGAGTGATATATTTGTTGGTTATTTACAGTGCGTTTAATAGCACGCGCTCATGGTATACAAGATCGCGTGAAGAGTTGAATTTGTTATCGTGCACAAATTTCCGTGTCTATCTCGTCCCTGTCAAACCCCGGTAAGTTCATTCACCTCCTGCATTCTGCAACATTTTAGGGCACAATATGGACAGTTTGTCTTTGTTATCTAATTGTTGCCTTATTGTTTTTAAGCAATATTGGCGTAATGAGCAGATTAACACACAACATTATTGTTCGCGTGTATAATAACTAACTGTCCGGGCGATGTATTTTATTTGTAGTCTTCAAGTACTTTTCAGAAGTTAGCTCTTTAGCTAGCAAGTTACGCTGTTCGTTTTTTTTTTTTTGTAAACAACATATCGTTACATATGTGTGACAGCTCTGGTGTGACGTGATGCGTAAAAACAAAGTTATTGAAATCGCGACTCGTTGCTATCGATGGCGTAAAAGTTTGCGAGCCGAGATTTCTTTCGGTGTTCAGTGTTGTATAGGGGGCTTTTCCCCACGTGCTCCCTCAACCACAAACTTCTACTGGTGCATCTCTTCGTTTGGAGTTAAATATAACATTAACAGCGCAAAATAATATCGCGACAGTTTCCCCCGTGCATTAAAAAAAAAAAGCTCAGTGCAGTAACGTTACTTATCATCCGGTTGAGTTATGGAGTTCAGAGCAGAAGCGTTCAGAATTAAGTGTTCAGCAAGAGCAGGCTGTGTTTCAAAACCTAGTGAGTTGCCTAGTTAGACAGCATTTTGAGCATCATATGGGTTATGAACGTCCGAACGCGCCTGTGAGTTCCATAAACGCTGTCTTGTCTCAGGGTTTGAATTGGAGACACAGCCGAAGTGCAGCTCGAGTAAAATTGGTTTTCAACATCACTGTGTTGTAACAAGTGTTCGAGATAAATGTGCCTTAGCTCGTACTTTCTGAATGTGAACCACACAACCGGTGGATAAATAGCCTACATTTAGGCTACTTAATAAAAGACAAAAGTTTGAAAAAGTGCAGGAAATAAACTTTTAAATTGTATGTAGCTTCAGCACAATAAAAGTAGCTCTTTTCGTTTAGTAAAATGTCAGTTTAAATTTTTTATTATAATTAGCCTGACATATTCTTCACACAATACTATATTTGCTCCCACTATCGTTTTTTATTTTATTTATTTTTTTACTAAATATATATTTTAAATATGATGTTCTGTTGTTTAAACATTCACAAATTAAATAAACGGAACATTTGTACATACTCATACTTACAATTATTTTACATATTTTACAATGTTATATTTTATATTATTTATCTGTTTGCACACATATTCAGTGGAGCCAGATGTAAATCAGTAAGTGCAGATTTTTATTTTGAAAGTGGAAAGGAATAAGAAATGTTGCTTTTTGCATTTGTTTGTGTATGTGTATTATTGTTATTATTATTAAAGGGCATAAACTGAAATTACTAATCATTAATTGTATTATTTACCATTACCATTTTTTCCCCTCATTGATTCTCATAAATGTAACTTTTAAACGTCTTTTCAAATCACACTTTTAAATGGGAAAGCAGCAGCTTTAGCACCCAGCGTTGGTAAGGCTCAGTTCTTTGGATTAGTCATTGTCTGAGGGAAGGAGAAGACGAAAAAAAAAAAAAAAGAATGCTTTTTTTTTGGTAGGAGAAGTAAAGTAAACAGCCTCCAACAAGCGAACCTTGACAACCCAGATTAAGGAAAACACTGGAGATCAAACAGTGCTGCTGCTGGGCCGTTGTCATGAGCTGCCTGAGAGGGAGAGACAAAGAGAAGGGCAGAGAGAGAGAGAGAGAGAGAGAGAGAGAGAGAAACTGTTTGAACAGGCACTGGAGTTTGTGCTCACTTATGCAGAAATGGACCTCTGCAAACGCAGACTGACCCAGGATTAAAAGCACTGGCTGAACTTTTCTATACAACTTTTCGGCCTTGATGCTCAACAGCAGGAGAGCCTGAGTTATTTCATCCGTTTCATGATGGGAGCGCACTACTGTACTCACCAAGTACCTGTAGTAAAAAAAAATACAAATCTTATGCCTCCATGCTGTATTTTCTTTCCCCATATATACTTTTTCAGATTCCAAAAATAGATTTGTGCGTAATGTTACTCCGTCATGGTATTACAGGAAAAGCGTGCAAATTTTTCATTCCAAAGCTAGTATTTTCAGATTTACTCGCAATCGTTCAGAAGATCTTGATGAGTCAGATGTGTGTGGTGGTTACGGCACAGAAAGGTTTTTAACATCTTCACTAAGGTAAAGTGTATTTAAATGAAGTGAAATCTGAGAATCGTAGAGGTTAAACACAGCTCGCCGAATAATGCTTGAAGTTGTGATGTCTGAATCATAACGTGGGAAAGAGGTTGCTGCGTCCCGTGTCTTGCTGTGTGTTCGGGCAGCTGTTGTGTCTCTTTAGCGTGTGGCTTTCATGCTGGGTTGCCTGGCTAGAGAAGCCAGGCCGTTGGCCAGTCGCTGGACGGCTTAGGCTGAGGATGCAGCCAGGGTCTTGTTTCTATGGCAACTCTGAACGCTGTCAGTGTGCGGTGATAATTTTTTTTTATAAGTTAATTATAGCTTGTTGTTGTTGTCACCTCAAAGTCACACTGAGGAATCCAGGTACTTTATCATTTGTGTACTTGCAGGCAGTTGAAAATTATACAAGTGGACTGGAAGTTGCCACTTTTTTTTTCCTTTTTAAATATCTCACCTAGAGAATATAAATAAGTTTTCGGGTGAAAATGTGATGAATCTTTCTTTCTTTCTTTCTTTCTTTCTTTCTTTCTTTCTTTCTTTCTTTCTTTCTTTCTTTCTTTCTTTCTTTCTTTCTTTCTTTCTTTCTTTCTTTCTTTCTTTCTTTCTTTCACTATATACGTCAAAATGTTGAACACATTTATTTATTTACTTGTTTACACGTTAGAATAATAGTAAAATCATTAAAACTATATAAATATCACTATTGTAAGTGACTTTTTTTATTTTATTTTATTTTTTATTGTATAAGAATCATCAAAATTGCCACCCGTGTCTAGATTTCAACTGAGGCATTTGACAGATGCTTTACCTTCAATATTCATACCAACTAATGCAATTATTTTCATATTTAGCATCATTCACATTTATCTGCCAAAGTATTATTTTTTTCCAAAAATTTAAGCATGAGCCTTTAGATCAAATGTTTTTAAGATGATGTGAAACTTAAATTCATTCACTTCTGTCCAAATGTATGACTTGTAGTGTATTTATATTCAAAACAATGTACTAAAATTGAATGAAAAGAGATTGAATCAATGCAAAAATGTTTTAGTGATCAATGTACAGTAAAGAGAAAGTCACTGATTTGTTGACTTCTAGCTATAGTCATCTTGTATGTCCTTTTATTGGATTGTAAATCCAAATGGATCGGATTAGAGGCTGGATTAAATGTTGAAATGGTGTGATACTCACAAGTCCCTTTATGCCAGCTGTGAAGTTGACAGCTGAGCTGGGATCAGCTCGTTGGATCAGTTTCTCACTGATCTAGCCCCGAAGAGCTGAAGAGCAGCAGCCAATGCCTGAATTTCTGAATCCTTAAGCAGTATAGATGCTGCTCTTTCCAGGAATTCGAATCATTGCATTTGTTGACATTTATGTCATGCATAATGTGCAAGAATTCTTTCCAGCATTCTTTCTGTGCAAAAATTGGCATTGATATTGATAGTTCATAAAGAAACAGCTGGAAAAGCTACGGCATGCAAGAACTGCATACAGTGGTTTTCATTTCTTTTTTCTTTTTTTTTCTTTTAAATCTGCTGTAATATACAAGAGTTCTGCTCGATTGGTTTACCCAGTAGTTCAGAATCTGATTTTTACCGATAAAAATGAATTAATTAGATACATTTTATTCATTTTAGGTTTAATATATTTGTATTATTTTTATATCTACTTAAAACAAAAAAATTGTTATATCTCCAAAATCTTATATCTCGATATGAGTCATTTTATTTTACAATAATGATTTATGACAATATAGTTATTTTTGCTTAAAAATTATGATATCGAAAGTTGATATTTCATAAATCTCATCACCAATCACAAAAAACTAATACTAGCCTAAATAACATAAGTAAAAATGTAAATAAAAAAAATGAAAACTCAAGCTCATTGAAAATTAAATAAACAGTGATAAAATAGGATCAAAGAAACTACTATAGAACAAAGATACAAATGAAGTAGTCCTACCTGAAAAACTGCTAGCACTGTGTAAATTAAATACACATTTATATACAGGACTCCCTGGAAGAAGAGATTTTATATCTCAATGGGACTATCCTGGTAAAATAAAGGATAAATAATAAATAAATGTATTCTTATTAAAGTTACAAAAGTGATTCTGTCAAGAGCAATGAATTTGTTTGATTAACATTAATGGCATAGACGGCAGCAGATATATTAGGCTGCTGTCACTTTAAGACCGAATGCACTGATCTAATATACTGATACACATTAGGGTGACCACCTGGTTATTGATTTTGTGCAATTTGTGGGAAATGTGTGTGAGATAAATTTACTACTATTATACTATGTAATTGATTTTTATTAGTTGGAAAGACTATTTGGAATCATATTGAATGATAACGTTTTAAATCGTCAATAAGCTTTGTTAATTGTGACCGGTTCTGTGACTGGGACTCAGTTTGCCCAGGTTGAATTGATACTACTAAATACAGTAGTCAACATTTGAAGTGAATCGAAAAAGTTCATCAAAGTTGTCCTAAGACAAGAACGGGCATTGTTCAAAATTCATGTATAACTTTGATGAAAGTTTTTGATCCACTTCAAACGTTGACTAGCCTACTGTAGTCTGTACAGGGCTGCACGATTATGACAAAAATCATAATTGTCGATTATTCCCTTGAATTGTAATCAATTACGATTACCACAATTTACATTGAATGATGTTTTGAATAGCTTGGCCATGGGACCCACATTTCCCCATTTAGGAATTATATAGGCCTATAATATAATACATTTGTTTACACAAAAATGGTTGACACACACAAAGGCTACTGTCCCCCTTTACTTAATATAGGCTACAAATAAATAAGAATATGACTAATAATAGGCTACTGATAAATAAACAGCAGGCCTACGAGTTTAAGCTATTTAAATAGCAGTCCCAAACTAGTTTTTGTTAATACAATCTTGGTGTGAGCCACCACAGTCATTTAAAGATATACAAAATAACCAATAAGTGGCATTATGGGGTTATGGAAACAACAGTTACCATGGTGATACACAATACTTACAAGAACTGTTAAAGTGAGTGCAAGCTACGAGCGCAGTATAACAACTAACAGGACTTGAAATTTCGTTTTTCTGAGGTGAGAGACTTTTTATTTCGTTATGAAAATAACGATAGAATAATGACACTGTAGCCTGACAACATCTCATCTGACCGCAGATACTGAATCTGGACAACGCGTTTTTATTCTAATTTAAAACGTAGCAGCTAACGACGTTGCATGCTTGTAGTTTATTTTGCGCTGTCTATAAAATTAAGCGATATACAGCGCGCTCCGCCGCATTTGCGCGCGCAGTTGAAGAGTGCGCGCTACTGCAGTTTAGCGGCTGACAGGACAGGAAAGTCCGTTTTTCTGAGAGACTTTTTATTTCAGCATACACTTACGTCTCTGGTCGTTCCCATTGTTCTCTGAAGTAGTCGTGGTTCGCCTCTCATAAGGTAGGCTAACATGCTCAAAACACACCACGCAGAATAATGTAAGCAGCTTTTTATTTTTTTTTAATCGCGCGGCTTTGAACGATTACGTAATCGTGGCATCCATAATCGTAATCGCGATTAGAAATTCGATTAATTGTGCAGCCCTACTACTGTATAATGAACTGAATAACAGGCTAGTATAGGAAAAAATCACATTTTATACTAAAATAAATTTCCTTAAAGTTGACATGAAATCAAAATTGACCCTATTTACTTTGTTAGCGCATATTACTAGTGTTGTGGTGAACAATTAATATGTGCAAGTTAATACACAGAACAAAATTGTTTGCCGTGGCAATCTTTAATCAAAATCTGAAAAGTTACTTCCGGTCTGGAATGGCGTTCCTTTTCTGATGACGTCAGTTGGACGGCTTGGGTTGAAAACGCTTTAACCACTCCCCTTAAATCGTTAGACTGCTATGAGCGAGAGATGGAGAGGAAGAGCGCTAAAGTAAAACCATGCCCTCTGTTCAATATTCCGTTTCACTTGTAAATGCGTCACAACGCTGGAGAAAAGTCGTTTGCAACTTCCGGTTCACGGGGCCTTTAAGTAGCGACTTGTTTATTTTCCTTTATTAGACTATGCAAACGATAAATGTCTTTACCAGATTCAGTTCATCTTGAACTTTTGTTTTTGTTGGATCTGGCAGGTTTAATCTGGATGTTATCCAGTACGAGTCTAGAAGCAGTCCTGGCTGTTGTAGCTATATTTATGAGATTTGATGTCGTCTACACTGGTTCCTTTTCTTCGCCTATGCAGTCGTCATCAGCAGAAATATACACAGATGTCTCATTAGTGGCTTTTTCTATGGCCCGCTATACGTAAGCCATCCGCCATATTGAAACAGATATTGGAACTCTTGCTACAGTACAACTGTAAAATGCGGGACAGGTGGTCACCTTAAGACACAAGCGTTTTCTTTCTCAACTGTTTGTTTTCACTTAAGACCTAAATGACGGTGTTTACAAGGTTACTCACAAAGACGGGCATTTTGGCACATACGTGTGTTTATTTGAACATTCAAGCCTAATAAGGCACCAAAAAGAATTCAGTTTATGTGCCAGCATTTCAGGTGTGTGCGCTCATAAACGGTCTTGTCCGTTATACCAAGTGAGTCCCTTTTTCGCTGCTTATTGCGCTTGAACGGTTTAAAATCAATGGTTTTTAAACCGTAAGGCTTAAAAACAGATTCAAATAATACACTTTCATGACGGTGCAGCACGGTAACATCACGTGAGCTTAACCGCGATAGTCGATAGTCCAAAATCTCTACCGGTTGACACATTTCTTTTTTCAAGATAATTTTCAACCCATTTTATCTGATATTATCAACTCAATTTTGATAAAACTTTATAAGCTTGAAAACATCATCTTGGCGACATATATAATTAGCAGATTTCACAACAGCAATGTTTTTTTTTTTTACATTGCAGAAATTAAGATGTGTTTGTTTACAATGCATAAAAAACATGCACATGATCAAAAGATGTAAGACATGCACAAGTACAACAACTCTGAGCCATATGCTTTAACATGAGCTCAGCTGGCTATGGAGACCTTCACACCATTTTTCATACCGAGTCGGTTCAGAATTTACACATCATAACCTCTCTTGCACTTCTGAAATCAGAGCAGTGTTGCTGCACTAAATAACAGAAATGTATATGATAAATCTAAACTTCACTGATTGCCTTATCATGACACGTTAGACATTCAAAACTTTTTCACATTGTTGGCTCGTGACTTTGGTATGATCTCAGATCCATACTTCACGGCCCGTAGCTCAGATTTGCTCCCAAGCAAATATGATGAATAGATATTATTATAGACTGTATGTTAGAAAATCAATATTTAGATTTATATGTATTCTTTTATATTTTATGAATATATAATGTTTTATTTTAATAATAATGATAATAATATATATTTTATTATTTATTTATTTTAATCACTTGCCAAGCCATCAGAGTAACAAGTTCTGCAAATTATTTACAATGCTTGAAGAATACTTTCAAAACAGAGGAGAAACATATTTGGAAAAGGATAGAGTAGATGCCGATATTGTTGACTGGTAATTAATGTGTGTTTTGTCTCAGCCTTTGAGACGTTTTGTCTCTGCTTACGTGTTTGTTAAAGGGACATCGTTTGAGTGCCCTCCAAGGGAATCGAGTTTTTCCTCCCTCTCAATAGCAGCATGCTCTCAATTAGAGTATGTTTAATCAGGAAACCGGCTCGAGTACTAATTACCTTATCATAGCATGCATGTTAATTAGTTTTGCGAGAAGGTTTCTTTTTTTCCAATTGAATGTTCAAATGAATTCAAAGGAGAAAAAAAAAAAAAAGAAACGATGGAACTTTTCTTTGATCTTCTGTTTACAACTATATGTATGTGTGTTTATACCAAAATGTGGCCTATTTGCTGGTTTGAACTTCGAAGCAATTCTGGTGGTCTTAATTGACGTGTTGCTTGTTTATCTGATATGTAAGGTCTCATCTGATGGATCATTATGAAAGCACGGCAATTATCTTAAACGCTCAACTCGGTAGCAAACCTGCCTCGTTCACATGAAAGCGCTCACGTACGGCCTTTTTTGCTTGCCGTTTTGAGAAACCGACTGAAAGTGAATCATTTTGAGTCATTGTAATCTCACTTCAAGAAGCTGTTTGAAAGATGCTCTTGGATGCAGCCCAATCTGTGCTTGACGCGCTCTCAAGCCTAGAAAACACACTGACTCGCTGTTAAATCCACGAGTTGCCATACAGGTGGTTTTGCTCCTTGTGCGCCAGATTCCCCAGGCAAATTGAAATGTTTACTGAAGTGCTATGACAACATTTATTTCAGGTCCAGAAAGTTCCTGACAAAAATCTGTACTTTGTCAAACAGGTGGTGATATCCAAGCTCTAAAGAAAAAAAATCTAACTCTGTAACAATGAAGCACCATTTGTTGGTTCTTTGTTTTTCTAGTGCAGAGCGAAGTGTTGAGAAAGAGGCCTGAGAAATGTACTTGGGGATTACTGGATATTTCTCTAAAAGCATTTTGATGTTATGAATGAGCATAATGTAGCCTACGATCTTCTGAAGCGTGGATTGATCAATTGGCCAATGCCGAGTGAACTTCAAAGCTCGAAAATGAGAGATCAATCTTTTGATTTAATATCATAGAGCGGCGAGATGGGAATTTTGAGTGCATTTCTGTGTACTTGATATACAATTGTTTACAGTGATTAAATGGATACTTTCAGGAGGGTTTATCACTTGCAGTTTATTGGTACAAAACACTTTTTTTTGTTTTGCTATGATTTAGTGTAATGGTTAGAGCAAATTACACTTTGATTAATGAAAAATGGATCCATATTCAAAACCAAATGTCAACCTAAATTGAATTCAGATTGTGGAACCTTTTTTTTTTTTCTTGATTGATTGGTAAAGTCATGCAATAAAATCATATTCCTCAGTCCTGCAACATTGACTGTTGATTGTTGTGTGGTTTCAGACACCTCAACGAGACTAAAGGGACTTAAGCATACAGTCTACGATCACCTGTCAATTTACCTTCTGAAACAGTAAGAAACTTCATACTTTTTCTTGTTACACAAGCTCTTTTTCATTTAAAATGGATTTGAATGCTACTTAAAGGGCCTTTTTTTTCCACACATTTCTTTTTTCTACTGATATATCAGCCCATATTTATATATTTTGAGATCATCAGCATTGGACGATTTTTTTTTTTTTTTTTTTAGAATTATTACATATACATTATATTTGCATTATATGGGCAATTGATCACCCCAATCAGCCAATAATAACCCATTTTGGTCTATGTGTCACCGTTTTGCATTTGCTCTAAAAAATCAGCAGATCTAGCAGTAAAAAGTACAGCTTGCAACCAAATAATAATAATAAATAATAATCATGTTTATTTTTTATAGTGCCTTTCAAGAACCCAAGGTCGCTTCACAAAATAACACAAACATTAAATTTCAATTCAGTTCAATTTCATACAAATGAATTCCTAAGCATAAAAGATGTGACATCTGAAGTTATCATTATTGAGAATTACTATTCTCCTTAAGTTTAGATGGTCCTCCTTTATTCTGCAATTTCAGAACCGCTTGCTTGGATAAAAATGTGTGTGTTGTCATAATTCAGTAACATAGAAAGTACCATCCTTAAAGTCTTTTGTAAAAATAGATTGCCAGATATAAATATGCTTATGCATTTTGGCATGGTTAAACATCACAGGCCTGTCCTTTATCAGTGTCAGAGTTTGACAGTCTTGCTGTTTGTCGCGTGCACCGCACCATTTGGGTGACAGTGGTAACTGGCAGTCGAATAACCAAATTATTTAGTCATGGGTTTTAAACGGGCATGACGGCAAATGGATGTCAAGTAAATGATGCAATTTATTCCCCTTTTCCTCCTCCTCGCCAGGCGGGCTGCCACGGGACTTCTGCCAGCCTTAAATAAGTGTTACCCAGATGGCACTCGCATGACGCCCACTTGGTTACAGAATTGTTCCGCGGGAATAACTCGGCTTGCCACAACAAGCAATAGGTCAATTGAGCAGCGAGTGCCTGTTGCTTGACCCGTTTTGCATATGCAAATCTGCTAATGTTGTGTCATTTCGGTAAATTCCAGGGGAAGGCAGGCTCTCGGGGCTTCCTAAATGAATTGGAAAGGAGCCCAGTTAATGAGGGCGGAGGGGAGAGAGGTAAAAAGAGACGCTTGCTTCCTCAGCTCGCTTCCTTGCAAGTACATCACTTCCAAGTGTCTCGGCTTTGCTTGAGCTGTGGTAAAGGGAAATGTCTGTAGTTGGGCTCTCGTGGTAATGGGATAGTCCAGCGAGCACTTGGATAAGTGATTTTTTTTTTCTTTTTTTTTCGCTCTATAGTCTTTTTGAACAAAATTCTATTTTTAGGAGGTGTGGAAGACAATGCCATGGTGTTTTCTCTCTCTTTTCACTCCATCGGGCATCCCCTTTCGATACCTATTTATTTATCTCTCCTTTTCTTTCCGCTTTGTCTATCCTTTTCTCACTTTCACTTTCACCTTCCAACCCAACCTCTTATTTTTGTATGCCATTGTACGAAATGTTCCCAGTGAAATCTTGGGTAAAGGCCACGGCTTTTATGCCGGTCAGTGCGATATACGTCTTTGTTGAATTTGGTCACAATCAACAGTGTTGTTTGGCTGTTTTACTGCACATCAGTCATGTCATGTTTTGACATCCTTATTGACAGACTAAATTGAAATGGTACAATGCTGATATTGGCAATGCTTTGCCTGGAAAATATACAAAAAAGAAGTGTTACAGGAATCTCTTATCATTCTCGAAATTTGTCAAAACTTGTACAGCGTGCGCCCCAGCTTAAGTGAACTGTGTCCTCTGCATCTCCCTAACGTGCTACAGCTGCAATCGATGCTGCCCGAGCCGACAGCAGGAGCAGGACAATGTGGAGATGATTTTCTGCTGCCAAGACTTAAGTAAACAATCCAACAATCCATAGCCCCGATTCCCTCACAATACAAGCTCAGCTTACAACAACCCAAAGACCTTGTTTTCATTTCTCATGCTTTTTACTAAACAAACGCTCGCACTGCATATCACAATTTTTACCCCATTGGCAGCCTGTTACATTTTGTAACGTTATAGTTTTACAAACAGAACATTTCGGTTGCATTTAAATCCCTTGGAATACAAAGGTTTTTGCAATTTGAATTTGAATGTTGAAATAGATGGATTTGTATTTAGTTTATATATCACATCATATTTAATAGATAGTTGGACCAGGATGGGAGAACACTTCATTTTTAAGAATGCATTACATGTGTTGATTTTCTACCCATTACATTTCAGTAAATTCCTCTTTATTTCAAACAAGTTTCAGTTGAACTTCACGTAGAGTGTGACTAATTTTATGTAAAATTCCAACTAATGAATTGAAAGGGAGCCAATTTAGTAATCTAGTTTTAACAGTTTATTGAAAGTCTGCTTTCTCAAAAAAGAAAGAGAGCATGTCTGTGGAGATGTATTTGTTGGTTTGTTGCATTGGTGTGCATTAATATTCATAATATACTATAATAAAGTTGTCTGTCTAGAAAGTGGTCCAGTTTGGGCTTTTCTAAACAAGCGGCAAATTGGAGAGAGGTTTGAATCTGTCCGTTTGCATTCGATTTAGCAATCACTCCTCTGTACTGTAAGATGCCAGTGTGTAAAAGTCAGGCCAAAGAGTTTTTTTTTTTTTTTTTTACAGGCAGTAAAATTGATTGTTTTAGCACCTTACAAATAACAGCAATAATTGGATGTGCATATAACCTCAATTATCAAAATTTAAATGCTGCGGATTCTCCTTTGGAATTTAATTATATCGCAGCTTGTTATCGACTATAAACCCAAACAAAACAATCAAAACATATTAACAGGCTCAGCGTGATAAGGGAAACAATCTTCTAAACTGAGATAAACCATCTCATGGATTCCTCGAGCAACCCCCTCACCTTGTATTTGCTCTTGTGTGATCTCTCTGAAAGCATCAAAGGATGCAAGCTCTCTCTAATGTTTCTCTTCCTTCTGCCCAGAGAATAACCCCTCGATCACACTGCCAGCATTCTTTTTAAAAGCGCAAAGAAAGATGAATTTGGGCCGTAAAGGCGCGTATCACAAGGGCTTTTTATCCTAAATGGTCCTTAGAATTGTTATCTATAGGGATGGCGCATTCCCAGCACTGTCGTGTTCAATCAAGTGTCCACTTAGCCGCGGCCAGGAGTAATTGTCCCCAAGTGGGCCACACACTGACCTGTTAATGTCTGTGTTGACCCTCTAACCTTGTCAGCACGTCTTGAAGAAGAGCTCTAAATCATCTCGATCTCCTCCGGCTCTTCCCGTGCTGCCGGGTCAAAACTGAGACCGCCTCAGGCAGACCACTCCCTTAAATTGTCCTGTCTTTGGTAGGTCATTGTCTTGAGGATGAGGTCCAGATTCAGGATTCACACTTCTTTATCGCTGCACAATCATGGTGGTGGTAATTGTTCAGTGCTGTGTAGTGCAATAGTAGATGAAACACGTATACAACTGTATGATAATGCAGTAAAACTATAAAAACACACTATAAAGAGTATTTACTGTGTGTGGAACACTTATAATTGGATTTTAGTGTGTCTGTGCAAAACTAGTTACCACAATGCTAGTTTTTGTGGTTGGCTGCAAGAGCATTGCTGTATGGTTGCTAAGTTATGGCTGATGTTTACACAGTGATGTTTAATAATTAAGTTTGCAGATTTTGAAAAACCACCAGCACCACCAATAAATGTTCTTCGGTGGTTCTTTGCAGCACCTGAGGTTCTTAGGTGTTTGTTTTTTTTTAAATCAAGAACCATTTTTCACTGTATAGGGCCAGAGGCTTTATAAGGAGAGAAGATAAGGGATGCTCAGATCAGGATTTTTTGCAGCCGATACAGACTGCCGATTTCTTATCATATGATTGGCCGATACAGATACAGATTCCAATCATTCAAGTTTTATATAATATGTAAGCTTTCTGTTGACTCCTTACACCCTGAAGGCATTTTTAATGATTTCATGTCTAATTGGCATACTTGAAAGTAATGGCTTATAACTCTACAAAAAAGTGTCATCAAGTACATGGTCTCATTTGATAGAAAACCTTTTCAATTTAGAAGAAAACAGATTTTGATCTATTGCTTAGAAAACCCCAGAAAAAAGTGATTTCAGTTTATTGATTTATTATTCATTTTTGACATGAGTCATTTTGGACTTGTTCACAATCATGTCAGCTGCATCTGGGCCAAATTTTGCACGGGCAATAACGTCAGCTGCAGTTCTTGCTCTCTTCTCTCAGATGGTGACACACACCCGCCTCCTCTCACTCGTCTCATTCACTCCGGTAAAAAGTGCTTGTATTGCACATCATTTTACTCATTCCTGTAGGTTTGTTGCTCAGACCAAAAGCGCACTCTGCGCGCGCCTCTCAATCTCAAGCAGCTTGTGAGTAGCAAGTACCAAAATCGTTCGGTATTGATAATTATTGACATTTTTTTCTATAACCTTTTTTTTTTTTTTTTTTGCAGTAGAAAAGTTACAACATCTGTAATAAGTAGGGGTGTAATGGTTCATAACATTCACGGTTCGGTTCGATACGTTTTCGATAAAGCAAAAAGAAAGAAATGCCTGAGAAATTTCCTTGATTTAAAAAATAAATAAATAAATTTAAATATTTTTTTTTTAAATAAGTGTGTGTTTTCCTACATCTTGACACTTTTAGTTTTATAATTAATAATCTTTGAAGGATGAACAAATAATGTTTTGGTCATCACATTAAAAATAACATTTAAATATAATAATATTTTAGTTTTGAAGTGCTGGAAAAAGATGTCACTCCGCCCAAGTAGCAGTGCTTCGCCTTCTGAGAATATAGTTCCCCAGTATGTATAAGGTTAGAAGATGGCTGTGTCTCATGTGACCTTGTTATTTGTACACGCTGTGACTATTACAAATCACAACATGTAAATAGGAAAATGTTGGTGCTATTTTGTCACTTATTGGGAGCAGTATGCTAGCTGGAGCCGTTTACCTCCAGTCTTTGTGCTAAGCTAGGCTAGCGGTGGGTGCGTCAGAAAGAGTTACGGCACGCACGGAGATGAAAAGGGTATGTATGGAGTTATCTAACTCTGGGGGATACGGTGAATAAGCTAAAGTCCCAAAAAGTCGGCGTGTTCCTTTAAAGCCTATAACTAGTTCATTCATGGCACAATGTTTCTCCTGTTTTCCACGTCAGCGCTGTTTGATCCGTTAATAACGGAGAAATCTCCAGCAGTGTGTAGAAACAGTGTCGCTTGATCAAGATCAGCTCGTGCTGCACTGACATTGATAGTCCAAACTGATAAACGGTCCGTGAAGCACAAAACAATGAGTTGCGCAGTTTCGTTTGCCATTTGATGTTGGGCAACGTTGTGGTGGTTGCGCCAGAGATGCGCCCGCATTTTAATGAAAATATCGAGCGCTATTCACCTTATGTAGCCCCGCACCTTTTCAGCGCTGCACTCGTTGTCTTTTGTCTTTCGGTCTGTATTTTCACAGTGATCTTGCGTATTTATGAATGAACGGCTCGTTTTAAAATCTTCCTGGCCGACTGACATTTAAGACATCTGCTTTAAACATTACAGTCCTCATGATTTACAATAAGTAAATCCACTTCAAAAGCTAATTACTCCTGGACAGCAATGCCATAGAAATATACAGAGCGACGGCAAAAACGGAAGTTAAAAGACAATTTTCTAAAGATGGCTGCGCCTTTGTTTCTCTGGCGCATAAGGTCTATATCAACCTGTTTTTTTTTTTTTTTATCATTACAGACAATGGTGTACAGAATCGGCCAAGAAAATTGCAATCAGTGCATCTCTATTTTCAGATATTATTCCTGATTTGAAAATGTTTAGTTATGTTTTCTGTAAGTTCCATCATCACAACAGTAGGTGGCAACAAGTGACTTGTCTTTGGGTGATTTATTGATTTGTTCAAAAACACTGGCTGTGTCCAAAAGCTTAAAAATTCTGCCTTCGGAGGATGCTTTGCTGTCTTTGATATCCCACAATTCATTGTGTTAAATTCTGTGACAGCTAAGCTAAAAAATGCTGTCTGAAAGTTGCAGTTGGTGGTCAGTTTGTGTGTAAATGTATGTTCTTGACCAACATTTTCTACTTTTGATGTAATTTTTAGTGAGAAATTGATATTGTAGTTAGGGTTGTGCCAATGGATGAAATCATCGTCCATCGTGATGGCTGACCAACATCACGATGGAGAGCCACCATCCCCACCCTGACAGACCAGCCCAGTCTCACGGCAGTTTGTGAAATGGTCACGTAATTGAATCTTTTTATTCGTGTACACGGACACGTTTATCTGGGTTTTTTTCTTTTCGTGATGGTCAGCACGATTCCGTAGCGTTAAAGCTACACTGTATAGGATTTTCTCCCATCTAGCGGTGAAATTGTATATGACTACCAACTGAATATTACTTTCTAGCCCCTCCCATTCCGAGGGCGTTTTAACTCCTACGGTGGCCGTATTATTTCAAATCTGCCGGCAGTCTTGAGTAATCTCCCTCTCGCATTCGCCACTGAGTGTAAAAACGCGAAAGGCGAAACTTGAATTTCCAGGCATGTCCCTCTTTGTATTTTCAAGATGGATGCGCAACATGGCTTTCGCCATTCGAGCGACTCACTCGTATGTATTCTAAATTGCAGATTATACACTTACGAGAATACTTAATTAGTTGGTTGAAGTGATTACACATTAATGAGAATGTATAATTTTGAAAGAACAAAGTGTTTTTTGCTAAAAATCTACTTAAAATATTACACAGTGTAGCTTTAAGAGCGACTACGGTAGCGGGTAGTATGAAAGGCCAAATATCCAGTTGGTTGGGGTGGTGGATGGGGCAAACAACACAGAACTTTCACCCAGGAGACCGGGGATCGTGTCCCGCGTGTCGAGTTTCCTAAACTCAACCGTCCCGTTATTTTTTTCCTAAACCCAACCGTCGTCCCGTTCTTCTTTTCCTAAACCCAACTGTCCCGTTGTTGTCCAGCGTGTCATGGAAATGTAAGCCCACCCATAACCTTTTCCTTAACTTAAGGGGCCGTGTTCATTTCACGGAATTTTTGGCGATTCTTGCAAAGCTGTATACAGCTCCTCTGCTGCAGCCTGACTGGCAGAAAGAATCGTGCTACTTTTTTTCCCCCTTATGTGCAACCTATTGGAAAGCCCGGATGAGTAATTAGTTGGGTTAGTAAAAGAACGAAATTATAGTTTTTAAGTAGTTTTTTTTTTTTTTTTTTTATGTAAAGAGATATTGTAAAATAAAAAGTGCTTAAGAAGTCTGCTCAGAAGTCTGTCCGAAATCAGTTTCATGAGGTACCTTCATGTGCAAACGCTGCCTGCAAAGTCATTGCCTGTAGGGCAGCGAGGCAACAAATTCTATCCTAAGCTTTCGGATACAGTCACTGATTCATTCAGCAAACAAAACATGTGACTGTCTTCATGAGCGAGTCATTGAATCATTCATTCAACACGGATTCATTCAGTAACAAAACTCAACTACTGAATGTTTGCTGGATAATTCTGCTGTAGCTTTGTTTGGAACTATTTCATTGTATAGACCTTAGTCTGGGACAGGTTAGTAGTACCTTTAAAAAAAGAAAAATTGACAGGAGAGAAAACAAGGATGAGAGGGATAGAATACAGTGCGTTTAATGGATTGTACTGTTGTTTAACAACAATTCTGATTGTTCAGTTGTTAACTTCTTTCTGAAAAAACACACACAAAAAAACTACTTTCAGTAGACGAAAACTCCAAAGATTACGCGATCTATCCCTAACAGCCTCGTTTTCATCTGCATTCAATTTAATTTAGCGCCTAACCTGACTACGGTCAATTAACTTCTTGTTTATTGCACTGTTGTGTAAAAGCAATATTACACATAAGCATGCGAAGGCTCAGAACATAGCATTAGGGCTGGGTACCGAGTTCGATACTTTTTAGGTACCGACTGAATTGTCTCGATACTATCGAGTATCGAAAAATTACTTGTTTTTCGGTACCAGATTTCGATACCTAAGGGGTTAACTCGTCAACGTCAGTGCTCAAACAAATACATATGAAATGCACAACGACACACCTAAAGTCGCTCACGCACATACACGCAAACTCTACACACACGAGACGCGCGGAACTCTCCAAGCACATGCTCATATGAGACGCGCGCGCACACACAAACTGTCCACGCACATTCTCATATGAGACGCGAGCACACACACACAAACTCTCCGCGCACATACTCATATGAGACGCGAGCACACACACACACACACACACACACAATACCCTAAAGATGTGGGAAAATCGATCAAAAGTGTGGCTACATTTCTCCAGGCTCGATGCCAACAGCGCACGATGCAGTATTTGCGGTAAAATAATTGCTGCAAAGACCGGTACCACGACAAATTATGATGAAGACCTTGACAGTGCACGATAAGAGCAGAAAGTTGCTCCGTCTTCGACTGGTAAATGAAGAGATACCTTGTTGATCACTCTGACAGTAATTATATTGCAATAATGACCTACTGAATGTACACTGCCATTCAAAAATGTGTTGGTTAGTCAGATTTTTTTTTTAAAGTGATAAAAAAATACCTTAAAACGTGTAATGTTACAAAAGATTTCTGTTTCAAATAAATGCTGTTCTTTTGAAATTTGTATTCATCAAAGAATCATGAAAAAATTTATCAGTTTCCAAAATATTAAGCAGCAAACTGTTTTCATATTTCTGAAGGACCATGTGACACTGAAGTAATGATTTTGAAAATTCAGCAATTAAATTACTAAATTAAATTACATTTTAAAATATATTCAAATAAGATTTTAAATTGTAATACTATTTCACAATGTTACAAGTTTTACTGTATTTTTGATCAAACAAATTCAGCTTTGGTGAGCATGAGCTCTTTATTAAAAAAAAAAAATTGTTCCTTTGTGCACTGGCTAAGGAGCATGAGTCAAACTGAAAAAATAAAACCAACGTTTTTCTGAGGTAATGTGTAATGTAATCTTGTTAAAATGGATTTCATAAAATTGGTATCGAAAAAAGTATCGTTCAGGAACCGGTAACGAAATCAAGGTATCGGAATCGGTATTGGTATCGAAATTTTTTTGAACGATACCCAGCCCTACATAGCATATCAGATTGCATTCTAAGATTAAATAATTACGTTTTTGCAAGCTTAATATGCAGAGATGTTTATAAGTAAGCAATTTCTAGAATACATTCTTTGAAGTTTAAAAACTGACTCTGTGGTGCTTTCCAAACGTTGCTTTATTTGTTGGAGAATCCTGGTCAGCCTGGCATAGCAACAGTGACTCAATCAATGGTGTTAGTTTGGGGCACGGCTATGTGTTTGACTGACCAATGGCAGCCGTGGAGGAGTGTTTTAGGAGATCTGTGTGAAAACAGTCATTTATGCAGTATGTTGCTAAGTGATATGCTTCACATTTAAAGAGGTTTTTTTTGTAATCTTGTCATGTAAAATATTTGGTAGCATGTTAAATTGCTCAAATTTTTTTCTCTTTTATTTTAGATTATGCGTCTCATTGTAATTGATGGGTAGACAGCATATTTGATATAAAGCAGAAACAATATCGTGTAGTACATTTTATCACACACAATGTGACTTTTCTCTAGTCTTTTCGCAGTTGTGGGAAATTTGACACACAAATAACTGGCAATTATCAAACTACTCTAAAGTGGCTGGTAACTGGTTTCTGTCTGAGACTGACAGTGTTGGCAATTTGTGTGAAACGTGTGGATTAAAACCACATGTTGGAGATGCCGAGGGGTGTTGTATTGAGCAGCTGGTATGCCACCAAAATGAAGTAGCTGAGTCAAACCTTTGTGAGTTCTTGCGTGCCTAGAGATGTTATTGCTTTGAGGTTGATCATTCATACATTGAACATGCATGTTTTCACATCAATCTACAGGCCATTCCTCATCATGACAAAGCCAAGCCCAGATTTATTTATAACTTAGCATATATATATACAAAGGGTCCATAATGACAAATTAAAAAACAGATCCATCTGTGACAACTTTGCAAATTTATTAGAAAAGAAAAACTGAAATAAGTGCATAGCACTGAGTTAAGAGTTTAAATACTTCTGTATAGTTAAAGCACCTTTACAGCCTTTTTGGGTATGATGTGACAAGCTTTCCACATCTGCATTTAGCGATTTTCTGCCATCCTTCTCTTCAGATCCTCTCAAGCACTGTCAGGTTGGATGGGGACCATCGGTGGACACTGAACAGCCATTTTCAGGTTACTCCAGAGTTGATCGATTGGGTTCAAGCC
This sequence comes from Rutilus rutilus, assembly GCF_951802725.1. Lineage (NCBI taxonomy): Eukaryota > Metazoa > Chordata > Actinopteri > Cypriniformes > Leuciscidae > Rutilus > Rutilus rutilus. Next base: position 33,035,770 of record NC_140217.1, on the reverse strand, counting down.
TCTGGCTGGGCCATTCAAGGACATTCACAAAGTTGTCCATAAACCGCTCTTGCATCGTCTTAGCTGTGTGCCTAGGGTCACTGTCCTGTTAGAAGGCGAACATTCTGCCCAGTCTGAGGTTCTGAATGCTCTGGACTAGGTTTTTTATTAAAGCTAACTCTATATTTTATATCGTTGAGCTTTCCTTCTACTCCAACCGGTTGCCAGTCCCTGTCTCTGAAAAACACCCCCACAGCATGATGCTGCTACCATCACACTTAACTGTTGGGATGGTACAGTATTGTGCAGGTGATGAGCATTTCCTGGTTTTCTCCATACATGATGCTTGTAACTGAGGTTCGCCAGGCCAGAGAATCTTGTTTTTGTCACGTTCTGAGATAGTCCTTAAGGTGCTTTTTATTTTTTTTTGCTAATTCCAAGGGGGTTTTCATGTGTTTCAGAGTCTGGCCACTCTGTCATAAAGCTGAGATCGGTGAAGTGTCCTTCTTTAAATTTCTCGCATCTTCATAAATGATCATGGAACTTAAGTAGAGTGACCATCAGCTTCTTGGTCCGCACTCTAACCAAGGCCCTTCTCCATCAGTTGCTCAGTTTGGCCAGGAGGTCAGCTCTAGGAAGAGCCCTGGTTGTTCCAAACTTCATCCATTTAAGGATAATGGAGGCTACATGCTTCTGTGAACCTTCAATACAACATAATTTATTTTGTAGTCATCCCCAGATATGTGTCTTGATACAATCCTGTCTCTGAGCTCTATAGGCAGTTCTTTTGACCGCATGGCTTGGCTTTTGCTTTGCTTTTATTGAGATGTGTGCCTTTCCGAATTATACCCATTCAATTGAATTTGCAAAGGTTAACTCCACTTGAAGTGTAGTAACCTCTATATGTGAATTTGGAATGCTCCTGTGAGCTAACTTTCAAGTGTCCCAGAAAAGGGGATGAATACTTAAGCAATGTAATTTCAGTTTTTTATTTGTATTAAATTTGCAAAGTTGTCACATCTGTTTTTTGTTTCATCATTATGGTGCAGTATGGAGTATAGATTAATGAAAAAAAAAATATATAAAAAAAATTATAATAATTTAAAGTAGTTTAATATAAGGCAGCAACATAACAAAATGTGGAAAAATGAAGGGGTTTGAATACCTTCCCAAGCCACTGTATTGAAGAAGCCTATAGATGTCTCAAAGACATAATGTATTTATCACTTGTTTAATTTAAAGTATCAAGTTTGTCTCAGTTTTTCCCCCATATATAAGGAGACTTAATGAACAAGAAATCAATTAAATGTCTTAAGATATATGAAAGAAACGGGTGAGAAAAACTTAATGCCTGCTTGAATGTAAATTATAAATTAAATGATCAGGTTTGTCTAGTAAAAGTAGCCACAGTACAAATTTAACTGTTGCTGACATAGTTTAGAACTATAAAATGTATGTGGATATACATTGGTTGCCTTGTCATTTAAGAATTAAGTAGACAATTAGTGCGTCTGACTAATCTAGCCACGTCTTTTTGACAGGTGTATATATCTTTCGTTTTTTAGTATCCTGCCAAAAGATCATGTTTCTGTAATTCTGCTTCCTGTTGGTTAAGATGTCAACATTTTTATTTAAAGGTTTATATAAATGTGGCTCTTCCTCTCTTTCTAGGAAGTTTGGATGATCCATCTTTATCCTGGAGTAGTTTTCACCTCTCTTTCACTTTCATGTGCTCTAGCTGTTCTTCAAATACTACAGTACTCCTCCCTCCTATTCTCTCTCTCTATACCTGTAGCTATGTCCTATTGCTCCTTTTAAACTCCCTATTTTTGGAGTTCAGTGATGTGAGAGTCATAAATACCAGCGAGGGGTCTTTTGGGATCGTGTATTTTCTGCAGCAATGACAAGAACGCGGGCGGCTAATCAGAGCGGCTCTTATCTGAAGCTGCTCAGCGCCCGACACGGAACAGAGGAATTCGTCCAACTAAGGGGGTTAGAGCTTGCTGAATTCCATGCAGAGGAATTACATGGAGATGAGCTGTAATGCAAGGGTTGATTTTTATTGGGTCTGTTGGGGGCAGACTGTGAATATTTGGCCTCTAGGTGGGGATGGGCCTGAGTTTGTATGTACCGGTTTTCTTTTTTTTAATTATTCAAATCTTAGTGTTCTGATGTGGGAATTTGTATTTTATTTAATTTTTTTATACATGTGTGTGTGTATATGTGTATAGAGAGAGAGAGAGAGAGATAAATATACAAAAAAAAAGTCTCATAAAGTCTTTATTTTTTGACATTGTTGCTAAATTGATTCCAAATATTTGAAATAAAAATAGTAAAATGTAGTAAGACATCAAGGCATGCGGTTTTTCACTAAATAATCAGTATTTTATTATTTTTATTCCTGCACCAATATAAAACTGCAAACCGAAAGTACAAAAAAATAATAAACAGTAATATTAATGAATGTATAAAACTATTTATTAATAAGCAATATCACTAAACAGCATATATATATATATATATATATATTACTAAGCTTTTTAAAACAAGAAATATGTTTGTTTTATTCACACAAATTTCCCAATTCAATTTGCATTTGCTTGTCATGTTTAAGCACTATTAAGATATCTCTGTCTTGGCTCTCTCATTGTGACCGTAACCGGTGTGCTGTAGTCTTTTGGAAAATTAATAGGCAAATAAAAAGTGCATTAAAATCATTACAATGTTCACAGTGTTGGTTAATTTTATATTGCCATCAAAATACTTTCAGATACATCGTAAATATTAAATGTATCGCCTAGCCTTCTGTTGAATAGCATGGCATCAATAGCCAAGCAATTTGCCCTCGCACACTAATAAAATGACACCTGCGCCGGGTTAACGGAGGACAAACACTCCTCTCCGTTTTCGTCACTTTCTGTTCTCTCTCTTTTTTTCACCATCTCACATTCTTTTACCCCCTCCTTTTTCTGTCACTCTCTCTTTTTGTCTCCCTGTCGCTCTTACTGAGAACACACTTGAGTAACTGCTGACCTCTGCAATAAGCGTTTTACTATGCAAATCACCTCCACTGATGCTGATTGGTCTAAGCCACGTGTCACCGACTTACGGGATCTGACAAAATGTTCCAGAGAATTCTGTCAAGTAGTGTGTGGCCGCAGCATTTTCTTAGATGAGTCGTCCCTCGAGTCACTACCATTCATCAGAACAGCACTGCAGATTTGAGCTGATTATCAGATGTTCTGTATAAATATCACAAGTGTCAGAAATGCTTGCCGTTGAACATCTGAAAATGCGTTAAGATGCATTTAGGTCAGTTCTGGAATTAATTTGTCACCAAATTAAGCATTTGTGGTTGGATTTCATCACGTTTTGCCTTTTTCCTTTCTCATTTGAGTCATCATCCAGGTTTATGTGGGTTGAGTGAATTTAAGGGACTTCCCCCACCTTTAGAGAATGGTATCAATTCCTGTGTGTAATTTTGCTGACCTTAATATGCACTTGTGTCTTTCTCTTGTCTTTTACTCATTTTGTATTTCAGATTTAGCTGGCTGCACCGTATCCAATGGTTCCGCCCCTGTGTTCCCTTTTCTGAATTCTGATTGGAACAATGGAATGTAAATCTCATCCAAACAAGTGACTGTGGTATGTTCTCTTAAGTTTTCTTCCTTGAAACCACACGATTGAATATTATCTGCTGTGCTGCATCTTTTTTCTTTTTGCTTTGCATTGTAGTAATAACGATGTACATATTTCACTACACCCAGATGATTTTTTATTTTTTTTATCACTCTTTCATATCTCAGAAGACATGATTTGTTGCATGTTGTTTTTTTCACATGCACTTCAATTAAATATCAACTTTGTCTCAGAAGTTTCTCTTAAAATGCCCTTGAAAAAAAAAATGGAAACAAATAAAGCATTTGTTGACATACTGTAAGTGTTTAGTTTTGGAAGAATTTGAAGAAAGAAAAAAATCCTGACACATTAAAGAGATCTCCTATGTCTTGTCTACGAGAACAGTCATCCTGAAACCCCAAACTTTCTCAAAATATATATATATTTTTTTTATCTGGGCTGGGTTTGTTTTCTTCTACTCAGTGGTTGATACTTCTGCCCATATGCCTTTGCCCCACTTTTTATGTCACTGTCCCTTCACACTTACATTTGGCCGTCGTTCACGAGCCTTCCTGTCTTTTTCACTTTGCAGCCTCGTGTGAGCGTGCTTGTATATTTGCAGAACACTTTTCTGCGCTGTAGAACTGGCACGGTGCCAGTCCCTGCCTTTGCCCCTGATCAGAAGCAAACGTGACATTTGTGCCGAGGTAATGGAATCCTTGCACAATTAAATCCCCGACTGCGAGGTGAAGTCGCTCCTTCATCCCTCCATCCTTCTCCTTTCCTTTAATCCGCAGGAGGGACGGCTGTGATGATGAGACCTTCTCAGCACGTCGCCCCTCTCTTTTGCTCTCCGTGCCATTTTTTGTTTTTAACTTCTCCACATAAACATCTCTCTGCCTGGCAATTAATTACCACAAATGTCAATTAACCCCCTCCTTCCAAAAAATAATATCGTAGGAGAATTAAATTTCAATTATAAAAATTACGTTGGAAGGCGGCAACGTTAAATTGCTTTAATGAATTGTGCTGAAGGTGACAGTTGTTATTTTGCAGCCCGTCGTGGCGGGAGACCTTCCGCCTGCTCTGATACAATGTGAAGTGGAGGATGAATAGAGGAAAACAGAAGGATGGGAATGAAATGAGTGTTGAGAGGAACAGAGAGGACGCATTTCCTGCAGTAACCGCTGTACGTAATGCCTCATTTGTGGGATACAGCAGGCAATGGCGTGAATCATTGTTCTGTGCCAGCGAGAGAAAGCACTTAGGGGTCTCTTTCTCTCTCTCTCTTTCTCTCTCTCTTCCTCCCTTCCTTATTTGACTTGCACAACTGCTGATGGTGCATTTGCCCACCGGTTTTGCTCCAGGACCGTTCCTCCATACGTTATCATATTTAAAGAAATAGTTCATGCAAAAATGAAAATTCTTTCATCATTTACCCACCTTTTATGTTGTTCCTAACCTGTATGTTTTTTTTTCTTCATTCTACTGGTTGTTCTTTCCCATGCAAATAGTTCACATGGGGACTGGTGGTTTCGAGTTTCAAAAAGGTCACAGAGAAAGGTGAAAGTATCAAAAGCATGGTCCATATGACTCACATGCTATATTACAAGTCTTTTAAATTCTTACGATGGGTTTGTGTGAGGAACGGATCAAAATAAAAGTTGTTTTTCACCAAAATGCTTCCGGTGCAGTGAGCTGTTTACCTTTGTGAGTTAAAATTGAGAAGTTCAGTTTGAGATCAGTTTGATTTAGTCTTGTTCTGAGAGTTAGATGAACCGATTCTGTCTCAAAAGAATGATTCCTTCACAAATCGTGCAGTTGTTGTAGAGAGGAGTTTTGTATTTGTCTTCCAGACTGTAAAATGACTATAAAAAATACTTGCATTGTGACTTGTTTTTAACCTCTTTTTACATAAGTTAGTAACCACCCAGAACACCCTGGTAACTTCTATGGGTGTAACAGTTTTCAGTGGAAAAATAGTACCGTTTTCCACCCACGGTTTAGCGTGCACTTGCATCGCGGTTCATCTCAAATCTAATGTTGCATACGCATCTATAATATGGTTTGTTGAAAATAAAGTGTAAAACAGACAGAGTTAGGCTGTTTCTGTCAATGGATGCGAAGTGAAACCGAGGTCCTGACTCTCTGTGGTCATTAAAAATCCCAGGATTTCCTTTGAAAAAAGAGTAGGGGTGTAACCTCAGCATCCTGGCCAAATTTGCCCATTGGCCTCTGTCCATCAAAATGGCATCCCAATAATCCCCATATAAACTGATTGGCTTCATCACTGTCTCCTCTCCACTAATAAGCTGGTGTGTGGTGTGCGTTCTGGCGCAGTATCATCCAGGTGGATGCTGCACACTGGTGGTGGTTGAGGAGATTCCCCATTCTATTTAAAGCGTATTGAGTGCCGTGAAAAGCGCTATATAAATGTAATTAATTAATTCCCCATAAACTTCGTTTGATGCGAGTACCGTATGCTGTAATATGACCTGTCTTTTACGCCGTCATCACCCCAGGTGTTGATAGCACGCAAGCGCAGGTAAGACCTGAACAGCACACATTGCTATCTGTGTTTAAACTAAATTTATATTTATAAGCCTGGCCAATTTAAAAATTCAAGCGCAAGAAGACACGAAAGAGAACTCTGGTGCGCTGTAAGAAGATTTGTGTGTGCACTCATTCGAAGCGTCCAAACCTGCGTCTCGGACAGAGCGCAAATATCGAGTTCTCTTTCAAGTTTGAATGGACAAATTCACACAAAAATTATTTCAACATGCCCATCTTGTCGAGTATCCTTGCAAACGTAGGTTATGTCTTAACGTAAACAGTCGAGAAAGACAAACCATGTGTACTTTATATCTCAGTGAGAGCAGCCTAATATTCCTGCTGTCTGTGTTTTTAAAGGACAATTCCGGTGAAAAATTAACCTAGGGGTAATTAACACATGGTTACCGAGTCGATCGTTCTCTGGGATGCGTTTTCATGATAATCGAATGTAAAGAGTTTTATCTCTAAAAACAGATTAGCTTATAACTCTTGTATATGGGGCATAGAATAAGTAAAAGTAAATCGCTTGTTAATACCACTAACAAGGCTCAGAATAGCCTCACACTAACACGGTAGCATAATGAGGGTCCCTACATGCAAACCGAAGCATTGTGAACTTTGTAAGTGTACAGACAGTTTAATAAGAAGATACTTTATAAAGACAGTACATTACGCGTATACAGGCAGGAGCCATCTTGGAAAACAGTTTCGACTAGTCGAGCCACGAACGCCGTGCTAAGTGAGACTTAGCTTACCTTCTTCCCTTGTAGTTAGTCACCCATATATTTTAATAAACAGATATAATTCATGCATTTCCATGTAATTAGATTTCACAAACGTAATTCCTATCGACCAGCTCACTTAGCACGGCGTTCGTGACTCGACTAGTCGAGACTGGTTTCCAAGATGGCTCCTGCCTGTATACGCGTAATGTACTGTCTTTATAAAGTATCTTCTTATTAAACTGTCTGTACACTTACAAAGTTCACAATGCTTCGGTTTGCATGTAGGGACCCTCATTATGCTACCGTGTTAGTGTGAGGCTATTTTGAGCCTTGTTAGTGGTATTAACTAGCGATTTACTTTTACTTATTCTATGCCCCATATACTAGCGTTATAAGCTAATCTGTTTTTAGAGATAAAACTCTTTACATTCGATTATCATGAAAACGCATCCCAGAGAACGATCGACTCGGTAACCATGTGTTACCCCTAGGTTCATTTTTCACCGGAATAGTCCTTTAATGTTAATCAAACAACAAAAGACAAGGAAATCACTTACTACTCTTGACTGAATAGCTTTTGTAACTTTAATGATAAATATTTATTTAATTTATACAGTGAAGATTATATGCAGTGTTGTTTTACATTTGATTACTTCAAGTTCTGTACCTGAAAACTACTGTTAAATACCCGAAAAACCTGAAAAGAACTGTTTATTTTATGTGTATCAATGATCTATTGTATTTGTTCTTATTTTTATTTTATTTTTAAATAACAGTAGTCCCTGAACACAGCACATATCGTACCGTACCGAAACCATGACCCTAAAATCGCGATTAAAAACTGAACCGTGAGTTATTTGAACTGTTACAGCTCTAGTAACTACCTAGTAAACACAACTCTCATTCTCTTCAGAAAATGTAAAAAGTTAGTTACTACATTTCTCATGTTTTGTTTAGTAACTAGTTACTAAAATGCATCACGTACTGTAATTTCTCACCATAATTTATTGTAACTTGTGTGTTCAAAAGGTCTCATGATGTCTTGTGTGTGTTGGTACGCCCTTTGTGTCTCTGACATTTCACTGTGCAGAGTGATCGTATGCGTGTGTGTGTATGTAGGGAGGCATGAATAATATCTCACGAAATAGAGAGGTCACCCAACCGTTTTTTTTTTTTTTTCCTCCAGAGTTGAAGGTTAATTTGAAGCAACAATAAAACAGATGCTACCATTTCCTCATCATCTACTAATAATAAACTTACAAACAATCGGTAATAAACTTTGGACAATCTCAGCATACCCCTTCACTTGAGTTGGACTAGCCCAAGACATCTCCACATATTCTCACCATCAGTGATTAACATCTCACTTTGCTGACAATGATTTTCTTTGTTCATCTGATTGTAAAGTGATAGAGAGAAATATTAAATTGGACCTTGATGCTCATCAAAAGCAAATTTCATCCTATAGGAAAGAGAAATCAGGAATGAGATCTCTATGACATCTCTTTATTTCTCATTCACAGTAGTTAGAATAAATGGAAAGTGACTTGACTCCTGATAGTCAGAATTTTCTCCTAATAAACACCCCAGAAGCATTACATGTACATTATTTGCTTTAGAGCAGTGATTCTCAACCTTTTTGACTCCATTGTCCAACACAATATTCATTGGAATTAGAGATGCACCGATTACAATTTTCTAGGCCGATTCCGATTTCCGATTTTTCATTGAGTTTGACCTGCCGATACCGATTTTAGCCGATTCCGATTAAAAAATGTTCGAACCATACAGCACACACAAATATTTATTTTCGATCTTTTCTTTAACCCTTTCACCCGTAAGTTTAAAATATTCTAACTGACACCCCCACCCCCCAGAGTGAGTTTTTTCAAGGTGAACGTTCCCTTTAATGTTTCCATGGGGACGCGTCACGCGATACACCGCAGCCACAATAATACTGTATGACAGATGTGTCGCTTTTATTTCGCTTTTCCTTTTTTATTCAAAATATTATAATATAACAAACTTGCTTACCATGTCATCAACTAGCCTATCTGATATTCCGATTCTTAAATACGTGTAAGTGAGTGTGTTTGGTCGTTTTAAACCTTTATAAATAATCTTGATCTATAACATGAGATGGTTGCCGCAATGTTGTCCTGTCAGTCGGATTTAAAGCACGCGAATTCGTCAGTTTCTCCCGAAATAAATGCAATAAAGTGGCCGGTGAACTGAGAAGAATAGAGTAAACACTGCTTAGTTGTGATATATGACAGCGCTGCGGCTGAACGCGTCCGACTCTGGCTCAGCGCCAGCCAACGCGCGAAAGCACAGTTTGAATCTGGCAGTTATGCGACGTCACTGAACATTCTAATTGTGGCGCCGTAACGTTACTCTCAGGGGCACAGAAATAAAAATCCCATATGAGACCATACCTCTCAAAAGGTTAATCATGCGGCGCCCGAGTGCATTTGACCGGCATAAAATCGGCATATGTCAGACTGACCGGCCGGTCGCCGGTCATGGCCGATCACGTGAAAATCGGCCAATTCCGGTCACCAGCCGATCAATCGGTGCATCTCTAATTGGAATTATGACTTTTAACAGAAACTGGTAATGTTAATACATTAAATTAATTCTTCAATTTATGTCATTCTGAGACCTCTGCCCCCTTGTTGAGAACTACTGCTCTAGAATTTCAATCCATTATATACAAAAAGTCAGAGATACCAATATGATCTCAAAAATTCTCATGAAATTCTCCCACAATCACGTTATCTGACCTATTCAATCGACTTTAATATTTTTGCTCTATACACTTACTGTATGGCAATTTGTCTTTTCATTCATGGAGGAACATTTGAGACAAAGTTGAACTTTGAAGAGTAACTCCATGTCTCCAAGTCTCCGGAGCTAAAAAAAATAAAAAGACCGACCCTTGAGCAATAAAATTATCCTCTGGGATTGGTTTGACAGATAGATTAAGCAAATCATTGTAATTGTACCATTGCCCATCAGTCAGTCAAGCAGAAAAATGCTGTTTAGTGAATTGAGTACAGATTGAATCATGTTTTGGCCAGTTGCATATTTGGCTGTGCAATTAACAACAGCCTAGCAGCCCCCCACACACAGTTCAAGACCACCCCGACAGGCATGGAAATGCAAGTACTGTGTGATGTTTTTCTTTTTCCAAGCATCTGGTTATTGACGGCTATCCACAGGGCCGGACACACACGCCTACATTTACATTGGGCCTACAGCCCTCTGACCGGGCAACTGAAACTCAACACTCATTTAGCAGTGGCTCAACATATGGCCCGCTTCACATCTTAACACAGCGCACACACACTAAAAAGTTCATTAGATCAGTAGCCTGCCTTAATTGCCTCTGTGGAACACACACTGCAGGCTCAATGCTGTATGTGTCCACCTCACTCAGGGCTGATTTTATGAACACCTTTGTTGTACGTCCTTGTAGTTGCAGCAAATTTGTCATATTTCTCTTAATTCACTTCTCTGTAATAAGACTTGATTTGATAAATGAATCTGCTTATGTTCGTTTTTGAATAGGTGTCATTTCTTTGAAAAGGTCAGTGCTAAATCAGTAAATTAGTCATGCATTTTCACACAAATATTTTTTTCTTTAATATCTCAGGAGACGTAAATGAAACATAATTGAGAACTTCAAGTAATGACTTGGTTTCAGAGTTTTTTTTCTAAATAAAAACAGACACAAATGAGATTTTTTGCCACATACACAAAATGTGTATGTTCAATTCCTGTTCAGTCTCAGGAGTGAAAACCACATTTAAAAGCGAGAGTCCCCTAAATTATCGCTCTGTGTGTACAGAACACGACTCATTCCAGAAACTGTGAAAGTTTAAAAATATGAATTTAATTTTTGGTCTTGTTGTTTCAGCTTGACACAAAGCGATCCAGTCTATGGAGTTATTAAAGTGAGCAATATTTCGGTCTTAAGCATTTTCATTTATACATTTTTTTTTTTTTTTTTAATGAGCTTGTTCTTGTTTGCTGATTTGCTTGCAAGATCTGGCAACACGAATGAGTCAGGCTCTTAGCGCTTTCCCAGTGATTTCTTGCACCGCACATATAGACAAGAGATAGGCATGAGAGATGTATCAAATTTAAACAATGTTTCACCTTCAATTTATTGGGGGGATTTTAAATAGAAACAAGGGACAATTGTAAAGGTTCATGGCACAGCTCAATTTTCAATTTGATTAGAAATGTTTGAGAGCACATTGAAATCTCTGACTTTTGATTACAGAGCATATTTTGAGACATTCACTCTTAAAAAATGTTCTTTATTGAAATCTATGGTTGCAATAACATCCATGGATGTTTCCATTGCACAATTTGTTTATTTTTATTGTGGAAAAAGTTTCTTTAGGTTATTAATGTTCTTAACACTAAGAAAAAATGGTTCTGTGGAAAACTGTTCTGTTTCATTGCGATGATAACCTCCTTTTGGAACCTTTAATTTTAAGTGTGTTGAGATATCTGCTGAACTCTTGCGACATGTCAAATATTAGTATTTTTCTCAAGAGAAAAATCAGCAAGGCAAACATCTTCAGTTCCTCTCATTTTAACCTCATTGCTTTGTAGGAGTAACAATTGAGATCTCATTTGTGACTTTCTCTGTTAGATTATAACCGCAAATCAGTCTGATATTAATGACTGCTTTAGTGGTGTTTATTCAGTCTTATTCACTGTCCCTTCTCCACCTTCACAAAAGCTTTGTTACACCTAGCTTCCTAACTTCCTGTTTCGCTGGCCGGCGGTGGGCCGGTGTCGTAACAGTGAGCATCAGGAAAAGAACACAAGTCCGGGATGGAGTCCCAGGCAGCTGGCCGTGTGTGTGTGTGTGTGTGTGTGTGTGTGTTTGTAGGAAGTAACAGAGCAACTTGCAGCGAGCAGCAAATTAACGCCCATATCTCCTATCTCTCCCCTCTCTTTTCACTTTCCTGTTTGGACTCGAAGGTGATTGGAGGCACAGGCTGTGACAGTTGACGGAAGCAGAGAGAGAGCAAATAAAAGAGAAAGCATTTATTTACAGTGTGACGCTAGCTAAGAATGCGGTTTCACACAGGATGTGCCCCCCTGCTTCGGTCTGATGGGGGCAGGCTGGAGCTCGGGGTGGTGGCCTGTATTGTGGAGCTGGTCTAGATTCTGGGCTGGATCCACCAGCACACCCTCAACGCTGTTTCCTGTCTGGGTGAAGAGAGATGAGAACAGGTTAGCGCAGGTCACTGGGAAAGAGAGCGGAGGATGAAGGACAGTCGAGGGTGTGTGAGTCTGGGGGGTGTTTAATTGTCTCAGATATGTAGAAAGGTCATGTGTTGGGTTTTTTGGGCCCTTTACCTTTCTAGTCACCGCAGTGAACCAAACGCAGTCCCACAAGAAGAATCAAACATCCTACCACTGCTGTATAGCATTGAATCAGCGATTAGCATGTGACGCTCATAGTCATTTGAGGTGGATGTCCTCCACAAACGCCAGAAACAATCAACAGGCCGATGTAAATCAGATACACTTCCTTCGTCATATTCCCGTTTATGGGACCAATTTCAACTTCTTTGTCATCTTACATCAGAGATATCAGTGTTTTTTGAAAGGGCTGTGAAGTCGATTTGTGAATATGCAATGGGAGGGAGACCAAGTGACTTGTTCTTTGACATTAAAATTCTCCATCTAATCATATAAGGTTAATGGCCTTAATGGGGCCTAAAAACGCAATGAGACATCAGATCTACTTTTTATTCACGGATCGCTTGTCTAAATAGGAGAAGTGGCGCACTGACCGTTTAGCCTTGCACTAATGACAAATTCTGTGAAGTTTGAGCTGAGAGAGCAGACTTTGGGTAATGATGAATACATTGAACATCATGAAAGCTTTATTAAGGAGATATGGTATTTTGATTTCAAGGTGTTATGATTTGTCCTTGTTAAACTACTTTCTGTAGTGGATGATGTTCACTGTTTGATATAGCACCTACATTTTTGTGTATTTAATTGGATGCACCTATTGGATTTCCTATACATATACACAAAAGTTCAAAAGTTTGTGATCAGTAAGATTTTCTTTATGTGACCAAAAATAGTAAAAAAAATAAAATAAAGAAGAAGAAAAAATTACTATTATTTTATTTTTATTTTTTTTAGCAAGTGAGTCAGAAGATGATTCACAAGAGCTCTTGTCTGATTTAGTGAGTTCATTCAGTGAAGGATTCATCAGACTGATTTAAACCAGGAACTCCTTGGTCCACACTGGGCATACTGTACATTGAAGTAAAATATGATTTTTTCCATCCTGTTCCTATCTGTTTTATAATATTATTATTTTTTGTCTATACACTGTCGTTCAAAGGTCAGCGAACATTTTTTGAAAATTAATACTTTATTCAGCAATATGCATTAAATTGATCAAAAGTTACATTAAAGACTTTCACATTGTTAAAAAAATTATATTTAAAATAATTGCTGATCTTTTGCACAACTGTTTTCACCATTAATAATAATTAGAAACATTTCTTGAACACCCAATCAGCATATTAGAATGATTTCTGAAGGACCATGTGACACTGAAGTAATAATGCTGGAAACTCAGCTTTGTCTTCACAGAAATAAATTCAAATTTAAAACATATTAAAATAGAAAACTGTTGTCTTCAATCATAATAATATTTTAGAATATTTCTGTTTTACTGTATTTTTGATAAAAGCCATGGGGATCATTTGAGACTTTCAAAATCATTCAAAGATTTGACTGACCTCAAACTTTTGAATGGTGATGTAATTCTATTTAATAAAAATATTATAACTTTTAATTAATATAATTTATTTTGAATGGTACACTAGGAAGTAATGCAAAGAAAAGGGGCAACAGCATGCAAAATGACACCAGCAAGGCTCAAACTTACAAACCCGAAGTGTCAGAGCATGTGCGCTAACCGCTAGGCTACGGCTCGACTAGATCTTCATGTAGCTGACGTGTTTGTGCCTGTCCCCTGGAGAGCAGGAACAGGAATCTGTCCATTAAAGCGGTCTCTGAGAACACTAGTGTACACTAGGCCAGAGGGGACAGGAGCAGTAAATCTGTGAAAGTGGATCTAGACCTGACAAACATGTGCAGAGCTGAGAAATCCAAACAAACAACAGGCCTGTTTATCTCCCGGTTGGGTTACAGAAACACACACACACACACACACACACACACGCACACACAACACTACAGCTTATGCTTCCTGAGTAGAGTTGTAGCATTTCTGTCATGTGGCTCTTTAGTTTCGTCTCTTGTAAACACAATTCACATCTTTGTTTTTGAGTCCATTATCTAGCAGACCCAATAGTCAGTCAATACAGTCTTCTGGACCGCACCATTTTGCATTGATGTATGTATTTATGTGCTGTATGCAGAAAAGAGCGGCTCTTTTGTGAACATGGTGTAAACAGCCATGTCAATAAACCCATAGACCGTACCGTATCAAGCTACAGTAGCTATTAAAAAAAGGCTAATATATGTGGCTGAATTTTTTTTCTCACTCTTTTTTTAAAATAATGTTAACGTGGCATTGTAAAAGAGACGGATGATCTATATGGCAGATTGATCAGCGGGTAGAGACCCCATTATCTCTTTCCGTGTTAATTACAGTGTGCTCAGCTTGCATGTCAAAAGACGGATAACTGACGAAGGTAAAAGACCTTATTTATGCTTTCGTACTCAGCTGGCGGCAGCTTTCCTCTCTTTTTCTTTTTTTTCGCCTCCTCAGCGCTGTATATTTATCGTCCAGTAATATTACACTGTCAAAAACTATCATCTCTGCGGAGATATTATTCTCTATCGTCACCTTCACAGGAATCCATTTGGACCAGCTCGATCTCAAGTTACCGACTCTTCCTCTGCATGCAGGAGTGGCTGAGCAAATTTGCACAGAGATTTTTGGTCGTCCCCCGGGACGGCAGAAAGGTAATTCGGGTTGCGTAAATCAATATGTGGGCAGCCCAGTCATACCACAACGAAGAGACATGGCACCGATCTTGGAATGCCCTGACGTTTTTGTGGCTTTTAGTGGGGTCACATTTTGCTAACGGTAAAACAAAAGCAGAAAGATGCAGGGGGAAATTTCAGTCACAGACACCCAGATGCAGTCGACGCTCACCTGAATAGTTTTAAACTCAACTAAACCTGCATTTTCAACTTTAAATAAATCATTGTTTTTTTTGTTTAGTTTTTGTCAGACAAAACTATAAATGGTTTTAAGGGATAGTTCACCAAAAAACGTTTCCAAACCTGTATGTGTTTCTTTCTTCCTCTTAACACAAAAGAAGATACTTTGAAGAATTTGAGTAACCAAACAGTTGATGGGCCCCATTGACTTCCGTAGTATTTTTCCCTTTCGTACCATTCAGTCAGTGGGGCCCATCAACTCATTGGTTACCCATATTCTTCAAAGTATCATCTTTTGTATTCAGCAGAAGAAAGAAACTCATACAGGTTTGGAATAACATGAGGGTGAGTAAATTGACAACATTTTCATTTTTGGGTGAACTTTCCCTTTAACATTTGCGTTATGTAATTTTACCATAAAATACTGTCAAATTGATGGTTTTTGCTGGTAAAAACTTTTTTACCATATAATTTACCATGAAAAAAACTAACAGGACATTCCAAGAGATGTGTGACATCACATATGATTATATTTTTTAATTAAATAGTTTGTTTCTTCTCCTTTTTCTTATAGGTGATGTACATTAGCTTGCTTTGTTACATTTTATGAATTGTTTTTTTGTGTTGTGTGTTACCTTGATGATGCGTTTAATATGCTAATTATAGTAGCTTGTATTCAACAAGCTAGTTTTTAACTAGTACGTTAGATGTCAAGAAACACAAAACAAGATGTGTGATGTGTGAGAGTTTATGAAGACAGACTGAAAACAGTCACGTTTGGTAGACCTTACACCAAGATCACGCAGCATATTTATTGTTTGCGCTGTGCCGACGGGCCCTTTCTTCTGAAACACGCAGCAGTGAAACCCCCATGAAGGGACTTTTCAACCCTGTGTTACAGATCTCTTCCTTTTTTTTTTTTCTTTCTTATCACAGAGCGTGTGGTGTGAGAGGTAACATCAAAACAGTCTTTCCTGTGGTTTTGTGTAAGGGTGTCTGTCAGACCTGCAATCCTCAGGCCTTTGTTTGCACCTCTCACCAGAAAAAACACACTGTTATACATACACACTTCAATACACACACATTGTCTCGCTCTCCCTTTCAAAACCATTTATGCTTTTCATCACTTCCTGTCTGTTGACCACACCGAAACAGTTTTCTGAAAGGCTGTCTGGAGTCAAGCTTGATAACTAGAATTGGGTAAACAACAACAACGACAAAAAAAAAGAAAAAAAAGTTGATTCGCTTGGTTCTTTGCACAGAACAGACTGTCCTGGCCTGGACTGTTTGAATTCAGCATAGTGCGAGGTGAATGTCATTGTTTTACCATTCCTGCGATGATAGCATTATCGTCTATTACTGCACCACATCGGTATGGTAGATATTTTGGTATTGTGTATGCAATACAAAGGAATTTATTTGGTTTTATGTCTGTTGAAATATTTGTGTCTCTGTTATGTGTGGATGTTATCATGTTATCAGGCGTCAAACGTTACGGTGAGATGTCAGAGCATCACCTGGTGGACTAGCACAGAACATAGGCCCTCGTTCAAATGGCAAACCCTCACATACTGTATAACTATGAGAAATCATATGGACATTTGTTTCTGCCTCAGAAAAAAAAAAAAAAGTGACTATGTCAAGTAATTGTGACTTTATGTATCTCTGTGACAATTAAATCTCACAATGTGATGTTTTAAAAAAAATATTTCCTTTTTTTTTTCATATATATATATATATATATATATATGAAGAGTTCAGATGCAAAAACCTCTAAGTGCCATCTGAAATTTTCTTCTAGAATGATCATTTTTATAAAGCTTGTATATTAGGTAAACTATGTAACTTTTTTTTATTTTTTATTTTTTTATTAACATTTTAAATAAGTCAATACATCAGTCCTTCCCCTCCATTGACGAAATTTTATGGCTTTCCGTGTTTTCAATGTTAAATGGTAGGGGGCGCATCTTCTGAAAGAGTAAAGAATCTCCAGATCAAAACACAGGCAAAAAAAAGAGCAGCAGAAACAAGTGATTTTCTTTTTTTTTTAGCAGAGGCTCTGTTATTTCCTTTGAGAAATGACATGTTCAGTATTAAGACCATTAAAAAAAAAAAAAAAAAGATTCTGGGGGGATTCTTTAAATGTAAATTGTGAAAATTATAAAAAATTAGGGCGGTGGCTGGCAACTTTTTTTAAAATTCACTGGTGGGGAAAGAGTTGATGGGTATAGCTACAGTAACGTCTTCAGCTAGTCAGCTTGAGATCCTTTCCATCTAAATTGGTTATATTTCTTACGCCTAGTAGTGAATGTTTTATGAGCAGTAGGTTAACCATATTCATCCGCACAGACACACCGAAGCACAACCAAAACGATAAATTGTTTCCAAACAAATTGGCGGAACATGCCTTATCTTCTATTGGTCAGTCTGGCAAGTGGTCCCGCCCCCAGACTCAAGCTATTGGTTGAACCAGAAGTTATGTTTTCACTCAATATTCTGAAAATACTGTACAGCTGTTTAAAATCTTTGAAAAAAATCCATCAACAGAAGGTGTACTTAACATATAAATAATGAAATAAAAATATTATCGATATTGTAGTATTGTATAGTGTTGCACGGTGTACCGATACTTCAAAAGTATCACGATACTCGGAAATTAAAAACCTAAATTTATCAGTATCGATACTTAAAAAACATTTTTTTCCTCCCTATGGACGTCTGTGTTTTTTTCCTGACGCACGCAGCAAAGAACCTGCCGCTGTCAGTGTCATGTGACAAAACACTACAGCGAGATGGCTGCATGTGCGAGCACAAGTGGTCCACGACTCGTAGAAAAAGATGACGCGAGGAGTGACATATGGAAGTACGTTGCCTACCTTGCTCTGTTGCACGGTGCACCGATACATCAAAAGTAAATCGGAAATTAAAAACGTCACGATTCCTTAATTTATTAGTATCGATACTTCTAATAAGAATGACCGCGTTCCAGATTTGTAAGGCCGGCGACACACTGGCTGCGTGTCGTGTCCGTTTTTATTTCGGCTCCCATGTTAACTGCCTGCGTGACACACGCGTCTGGGCGCAGCTCGAGACGAGCGGAAAACGCGTGCATGCTAGAAATAGAACCGACGCCTATTTTTCACGCGTCACGCAAGCGTGTTGGAAGCGTTCCCAGGCAAAATAGAATAGGAAAAGATGTTTATATGTCATTTTGACACGAATACATATTAATAAATGACATTTTGATGTTTGAAAGTTTTGACATAAATACAATATAAATGTAATTTAAAAAAATATTATCGATTTTCAAATACTGCACCTCTCAATACAGAACGAATTATTCTGTAGCCTATTTTGCCATCAACACTGCCGACGTTGTCTTTGCTGCTATATATTTACGTTTAACATGAAGTATAGGCCTTCCACAACTCTCTCCCCACGTCAAATATATCACCAATGAGGCTTATGTTACCAATATTAAACATTGTTTAATATAATCGCTGTTCATATTTTTATTCAAAGTTCAGAATCAAGATAAAGCTCTTGAAAAAAAATGTTACCTTGAATGTCATTGCTCTAATTTATTTTGTATATTTTGATATTTCATATTTTGTTCAAATGTTTAATATATCTGCTGTTCATATGTTCATTTATTAGTGTGCTATATGATTAGAATGTTGTCCCGGTTTTAAAATAAAGCACAGCAATGATATTTGAGAGTGTTTCTCCCTTTTCAGGAAAAGTATCGAAAAAGTATCGAAATCGCAATACTTGACTTGGTATCGGTATCGAAACAATAATTTTGCTATCGTGACAACACTAGTATATAGATATATTGACATTATATTTTATTTCATATTATTGTCTATTTATGATTTAACAAAATAATTACACAGCAATCTTAACAGGAATCAGTTGTTTAAAAAATGTCGCAGAAATCTTTTCTCAAATTATCTTCTTTTACGTTCCACGGTTTTGTACGTTTTGCAAATGGAACAAAGTTTGGGTAAATGCAAAGCTTAGTCAGACTGAAATGTCTGTCCATTTACTGACATAGTGGTAGAGTTCAAGCTTAGACTGAGAGTATCCGCCAGAATAAGATCGGGGGAAGGCCTGATGGGGCCAAGAAGGGTCGTAATCTTAACAGATGCCACCTCACTTCACCATCGACACGGCTCCCACAAACCACCGTCCCAGTGTATTCAAATGCAGCATGTATTAAAAACACTCACGCTCACCTTTTATCAGATTACCATGCCTTACGATTGGCCTTCCATTGGCCTCTTTATTTAATAGAAGGTTCCTTTCTTCTTTGAGATGCCATAGAGTGTGATATCACTGCGCTTGAGCACTGTTATCTATGTTGAGGCCTGTTCTTGTAATGGGCTTTATTGATCTAAACAACATCAAGCTGGCCGTGATGTTATTAAGGTGAAGATAACTTCACTGTAACTTCCACTCAAACAATGTATTAGTGTTTTATTGGGTTTAAATAACTTTGGCTTTTAGACGCTAATGCAGCCGGTTAGTCACCCCGCTCTTTTATGGCTGCAGGATCTTAATAAAGCTTTCCTCTTTACATCCTGCTGTGTGTGAGTGTGTTTGTGTGTGTGTGAGAGAGGACAGGAGATGCCAAGTGCTTGCTGGGAAGTTTCTACGCCTTCAGTAAACAGCAGGAACTCTAAATAATCTGAGTAATTATATGTTGGCGGTATCCGTATTAAGCACCCCGTTATCAAACCTTATATCGCGCCGACCCGGACCTTTAAACTCGATTCACATTGCTGCTTTTTTTTCTTTCTTCCTTTGTCAAATTAAAATATGTGGTAAGAATTATTTGTGGTTTTAGAGTCATTTATTAACTGCGTTTCGCAGTGAACTTTTTAAATGGATGTTCGGATGTGTGTGTTTTTTTGGTCTTCCAAGGGCACACTGAATCCAATATTTATGAAATAACGATCCCATTCATCTACAGGCATATTTTCTGTATGAAATTTAATTTGCAGCTATTTAAAGCCATGCTTTTGGTAATGAATTATTTTGTCATCCTGCTTCTGATGAGATTCATCTTTAATAACTGTAACAATTATTTTATTAAAAAAGCCATGCATTATGGCTATCTCAGCAAGGTCTACAGCGAACGAGGATTCTCATTAGGAGGGTATTATTACCCCTGCTGGGCTTTCATTCACACTACCCAACTTAAATTACATTATGTGTCAACAATGTTTGCATTAAATTTAAGCAGTCATATTTACCAATTTTTCCCTCTCTCTCGCTCCCTACTACTGACACATTTAGATGTATTAAAAAGATAAAACACAGTTCTCGATCTGATAGGATGGCTTATTGAACGTTTACCTCAGTGCTGACTTTTAATAACACAATAATATTGAATTTGTATGCCAGTTGTTTTATATTAAAATGTTTTTGAAGGCTGTAGCCAGACATATTGTGGTCTTGAAGTTGCAAACTTCTCAGACACACAGAGAAAAGATGGAGGCATGCAAAGCAAAGCTTCTTTTGACATTGCAACCACATAGCAATGCAATAACAACTGCTCAGAACATCTTAGCAGCCATTTAAAGAGAGAGTTCGTTTAATAACACTCATGTTGTTCCAAACTTGCATGACTTTCTTTCTTCTGCAGAAGCTGTTTTCAAAACAACATGGGACCCATCTGACTTTTATTATTTGGACAAAAACACATTTCACAATGTATTATTTAGTGATTCAGTGAAGAAAGAATACATGTTTGGAATGACACCATAAAACAACTTGGCGTAGGAATTAATTTGAAACTATTTCACTTCGAAATTAAATGTGAAAATTTGAGGCAAAAAGACTAGTATTTGATGATAATGATGAGTAGAGTAAATGATGATAGAATTTTCTTTCCCTGACAATCAGTCAAACACTTTTTTGTGTATTGTGGGAACATTTGCATGGGTAATTGCATTCATTTTATTCAGAAAATTATAAATAAAATTCTATTTTGGAGAGTATAGTTTTGTCTAGCAGGTGTATTTGGTAACAAATTGTGGTCTGGTAAGCACATCAGACCTATGCGACGTCACATTCTTTTTTGTGAAAACATCTGATGTTGTGCTAAAACGGGGCTTTTTGGTGGAAACTGATCTATAGGTGCATGACAAAAATCACAGCTGTGCACAAAAAAAAAGCCAGACTATTTGCATATTAAAAGCACGACCAGCATTACTGTATGACAAATGTTGAAATTTTTGTTCTCCAGTCTCTCAAGGAAGTCGGAACGTTCCAATCGGAAACAAATAATGTGTAATACCTATTTTAATGCTTCCCCATTTTAAAATTTTTTTTTCCCTGATGCCTATAAAAGGTTCCACTGCACATGGAACCATCTGCAAACATGGAAACCAAACATTGTAGGCTTCGTTCCGCATTTTACCACGGCGCACTGTACACAAACAAAATGTTTATGGCTCACTAAGCTGAACCTATCCTGGCCCGAGACAGAAGCGAAATTACTGAATGTGAGGTAATCGGTTATTTCAGTTTGACCACTTCCTTAAACTCCTGCTATTACATAGTTATATGTGAGGATATGTTTCCAAAGAAAACCTCTGACTCTCCTGTAGGTCTAATGGCTTGGTTGATTGTGCAAATCAAATATTTAGCTGGACTTAAAAAGTAAAGTGGAGACTATTATCTATACCTGGAAATTGCAGTGTTGGGGAGAGGGCACGGTGATGTAGTTTCAGGACAGTTTGTCTTTAAGTCAGCCATTCTTCTATGCCTTTTTTGTCCTTTTGCAACATCTAGACTATGACCTGGGAATTTTGCTTCTGTCAATATAATGATACATTGTATATAACACAGTGATAATTTAATGTTATGCAGGAGACAAAAAAAAGAAGAAGAATAAAATCACCATTGTAAGCTGTTTTTTAAGCATGAATAAATATCGAGATTATATATTGAATACCAGCAAAAGGCTTTTAGCTATATTGCCTGGTACCCAATAAGCAAGAAATTGCTTTCTTTGTCAGTTTCTTTTTTTACATCATTGAAAATGTGTCTTGTTTTAAGCAGAAGCCATGAAAGAATTAAAAACCCCATCATGCGTGATGTTAACGCAATGGTTGTAAACCTATATCGACACTCAAACACAGTTTGATCCTGTCAATCCTTTCAATTGTCACATGGTCTTCATTATCGTCACTCCACGAGTTACGGTAATCTGCTAAATGTAGCCACCTCTCCCAGCATATTACTTGGATGTTTAACCCTTTTCTCCCTTCTTCAAGGACAAACGGTGTACGTGACGGGAGATCTCTGTGCGAAAATCCCCGAGCTCTCTTGAAGCAGCAGATCCCTTTTTCAATGCCAGCTGTTCTTCCAGATAAACTCTGCGGCGTGCTCGCAGATTCTCTTAATATGATTCCGAAGGGTCGGGCTCAGGAGAATAGATGCGAAACAAGCGTGCCAGGAGAAAGAGAGCGTTGAATTTTTCATCAGCAGGCCCTCGTAGTGCTGCAGCACTCTTTTAGTAGGCGGCCGGCTCATTCATGAGCAGATGTTCAGCGCAGGTCCAAGCTGCAGTTAGCATGAACTCTGCTGCCCTCTCAGCCGTTGGCTGCAAGGACGTTGGCAGCAACCCCGGCATCTGAGAATTCATTCCCGGCAAAAAGCGTTGAGCGCCGCTTCGACCAGACCCCTTTTTTTAGCCGCGTTGCCCAGCCCAGGAGCCGGCCAGAAATGGAGGAGGGCTTTTCTTTTGACAGGCCATCAGTCTTCGCTCTGACACTGATGAAAGACTCGCCCGGGTCAACTCAGGGGACCGGCCCCAAAAATTCCTGAAGACAATTTTGCTCAAGTTTATCATTAATTTTTTATGACGTCCTCTGTATGAAAATAAGCCACCTGGCACGAAAACCTAAACAGCCCCTTTTTTGAAAACAAAAGCAGCCTTTTTTGCGTCATTTGCGTGAAGGTACCCTTGAAACGGGGAACTGGTATATCAGATTAATGCAGGTGGTTTAGGGGAACGCGTTGGTCAGGCTGGTCGCTACACTAAAGCCCAGCTGCTGCTGTGGTTAGCCAGGTGGTTCGGTTAGTGTGGTGACCTCAATACAACCCAAGAGACTTGAATAACAACCAATACAGATGAAGCATTATCGTGTTTCATTTACATAACACTGTTATGTTGCCGTACGTCCATGTAGCCTTTTCCCGTCTCGAACGCCAAACCTGCATATGTTCCGCATGGAAAGTGTGAAATGTTTCTCTTCTTCTCCGTTGCGACGCATGTAAAGCTGTAATTGAAGGATGATGAGGTTTTTAGTCGTCTCTTTTTTTTTTCTCCCCCTTCAAGCACTTGTTTCTTCAGCACGTCTCCTACTTCACACTATCTAATTGGCCATTTTCAGGTTGGGTTTATGAGAGCAAAACTAATTAGTGTTTCTAAATTCAGAGAGCAAGAAAAAGGGAGGAAAAAAAAGGAAAACATGGATTGTTCTGGTTTCCTCTCTGGTGTCAGGCTCATAACAATGAAATAAAGAGTCTAATCACTTTTAAACTGCTGTGTTTTTTTTTTTTTTTTACCAACACTGAATGTCACTTTCTCTCCTGGCATTTTGTTTGGCACGATCACAAGCCCGGGAATAAAGTGAGTGCTTGCCCTCTTTACAAACTTTTTCCTTTGTAATTCGTGGGAAGGCAATGCAGGAAAAAAAAAAACAATGCTCATGTTTTTAGGTGGGGTCGTTTCTTCTTTTGATTCGGAACGTCCTGGTGAAAGACGGGGGAGGGTGGAGAGTTTACAGTAGCGTTGACTTTTCGCCCGTTACCTTTATTCAGAGAGCTCCAGCTGCAGCTCGCCCTCAGGAAGGCCACAGCGGGCACGCACACGCACACACGCCGGCCCTGTTTGAGTTGGCACTCGCAACTTTTGCTGCCTCTGCAAGACAGACACCAGCGGCGTCCGCGCTGGCCAGGCGGGCCGCCGTTCTTCTAATCAGGATGTGCCTTTTCCACCTCTCTCAGGAAACACATTTCTGCCTCTCCCTCCCCTCGGCGCTAAAAAAGCGAGGGACGGACTTGAGGGAGAAAGTCGGCGAAGATGAGTGACAGGATTGGAGTCCGAAGGGGATTGGGCTAATCTGAGTTTAGTAGCACTCCCTCAACACCTCACCCTCCCAGTCTCCACTGGGCCTTCATTTATATTGAATAAAAAAAAGTTTATAGGTCAGTTTAACAAAGTGCCGTAAAACTCGCACTATTTTTATTTTTCTACCTTGCTGCCGGAGGGATTTGCGTTTTGAGGGCCAGTAATTAAGAAGCTGTGAATCCAGGGTTAGGGAGGAAGAGTGTTTAAATGCAATTAGAGCACCCGCTCGAATCAATTTGAACCCAATTACAGTTTTCGTAAATGTGCTATTATTTGTTTAATCAAGGGAATTTTGCCCTCTTAAGATGCTAAAAATGTATCGCGGTATTATTTAAACACGGAGCGAAAATAAACTCGACGGAAGCGGTTAATGAACAATTTCAAAGTGACCTCTCTCCGTGTGCCCTCCCTCGTTACCTTGTTCTTCTCCGAAAAGAAAACTCCATTTGATTTGTCTGGAGATAAAGCTATCACAATATCGCTGGATAATTAGCACAAAATCCACATCCGTTTTTTTTTTTTTTTTTTTTTTTGGGAACTGGATGTGGAGCACCAGTCTCTGATGATTCAAAGTTTCAGTAGATTTCCTCATTTCTCACTGATGTTTTTCCTGTATGTCCTTCTCTCGTCTTTGTCTGCTCAGTCTTTCTACCTGCTGTCTGTTCTGCAGGCAGGAGCGTGCAGTGGTCCAGCCCTGTGGATGCTGAACATTGGTATGTCTTACTGTGTATCTGTGTGCCTGAAAACGCATTTGGACACTCTAGCCACACTTCTGAATTGATTTCATTGCAATAGATAACTAAATATTAAACCAAATGGCATTTGGAAGCAAAAGATGCGCTACTCAAAACTGCACTTTTTATGAGACATTCTTGTAATTACTTTACTTTAAACCAATTGATCCCAAAGTCATTTTAGTGAATGTATAGAGTCAGTTTTCCCCCTTCAATTACTATATGAACAGCAATTCTGCAGTATGTAATTTAAACAATCCAACAAACATTGTTTTTAATGAAATGTTATCATTTATTTATTTAATTAAAATAAATACCTCTTGTTTTAATATTTAATTCCTACATAAAAGCATTTGATGGGAATTAAATATTGGCATTTGGCAAGTGGCATTTCTTTTAAATAAATTGCATTATGTATTTCTTTAGAATAAATACCACTTGATTTAATATTTAATTATTTATTATTATTTGATATTTTATTTAACAATTTGCTTTTTATATTTAATTCCTGTCTAATGCATTTATGCGTGTATTCTTTAAAATAAAAGCCACTTTTATTTATTTAACTGTTTGGTAATGCATTTATTATATATTTATTTGTGTGTGTGTATATATATATATATATATATATATATATATATATATATATATATATACTATGCGTGTATTCTTTAAAATAAAAGCCACTTTTATTTATTTAACTGTTTGGTAATGCATTTATTATATATTTATTTGTGTGTATATATATATATATATATATATATATATATATATATATATATATATATATATATATATATATATATATATATATACATACATTTCTTTATTTACCAATTGTATAAATAAATTCATATTTATTTTAATGCCACTTGGTTTAATATTTCATTCTTACCTAATGCAATGACATTCATATGTTTGTAAGTGTGACTTAGTTGTCTAGGCAAAACACATCTGTTGGAAAGTGCTCACAGTTTAGATATATTTCTGCATGTACGGAAGGTCAGTTCTAGTTAATCTGAATTCGAAGACTGTACACAGTTTAACATAGTGTACATACACAGTTTAACATAGTGTACCACCACAGTTGTTTTTGATCCATGTCTCTCACGGCCTTCACTTCCTGTGTGATGTGTAAACAAAACAAACAAACCATGACACTGCCCACGTCACAGTGCCAGTCTATGTTCAAACCCTGTTGTTTACAGTAAATGTTCATATGTTAATGACCTTCAGTCACAAAAGCATCCGTTTGCGGCGCATGACATGCCGTATTAGTGTTTATTAGCATATTGTCTTTGAAACAAGTGCTCAACAAACATTAACCCACATATGCATCTAAATGTCATCAATGTTTGATGCGAAATACATGTTTTAGTCAGTCTTTTGTGATGCATTGTGAGTTTAATGGGGCTTCTGCAAAGTCTATTCCTACTTAGCTTGGCCAGACAACGTTTTAGAAAAGTGCTTCTAACAGTTTTACCCGCTAGTAAAACTGTGTACCTTACTGATTGTAAATGGAAAACATGAATGTAAATTGTGTCATTTGATAATGTAAATGGAGAGCCGAGCTATTTTCCCCCACCCCCATAAAGAAATCAGCCCTATTTACATAGTCAGTTGTGCTTATGAGACTTATGGAAATCAATCTCTTGTCTTTTTCCAACTACACAATTTCACGTTAGTTCAGAGATCACCGATTTGAAAGTCAATATGGTGACTTTGGCTCGGCTCCATGTTGGTAACATGAATTAAACATAACAAACAAAACAACATGCTCTTCCAAAAAACTTTTAGATGAGTTGTAATGCATTAATCCCTCACATTGCATGCGAATGAACTCAAAATGTATGATTATTTCCTCTTGAATATAGATTTTTTTTTTTTTATCCCGTTTAACGGAAATTTAGCTCTTATGAAAGTCCAAACTTTTGGCGATCTGAGTTAAAAAGCACTCCAAATATGTTTAAGTGCAGGTTATTATTATTTAGTTATTCAGATTTATGACCATAACAGAAAGCGAAAGCAGGTGGATTCGAGCTTGTCCATTAAAGTGTACTTTGCAGGGTCCAGTTTTAAAGTGGCCAGCAAGGCAGCTGTGACGAGAGTAATTGAAGAGGGTCTTCGTTTAAACGTCTTGCACATGGTTTTCCACTTTCTTTAAAAGCACTTTTAGGACTCATAATTGTTGCAGATGGGTTATGACTAATGAGGGGACTACATTTATGACTCAACATGAGGACATGAAAGCTGTTCTTGCTGTTGAATTTAACCTTTTTAATATTGACTAATTATTTAGGTTAGGAAAGATCTTAAGGCACAACGCGGTACTTTAATACATTCCATTAGTTACATTAGTCGACACCTTTCAGAGCTTTTCTACCTCTTTTTTGTAATATCTTTGAGATGCATTTGACTGTAGCCTCACATGCTTGTGCAGAATATGACATTTAATAATTGAACTGTACAGGTCGGTTGACTGTTTAATAAGACCTTTGAGCAGTGATCACACCTTGGCTGAATGTGGCCCAGATCTTTTTCTTTTTCTTAACTAGTGACATGTGAACAGAAAATATTGGAACGAGTATCTGCTTTTTTGAAGGCGTGAAAAGTCTGTTCAGAATTGTGCTATTTGCAATGTCTGTTCCCTGACTAGTGTTTGATATAAACCGCGTTTTAATTTGTTTGTGTTTTTTTTTTGCAATTTTGAGGCTTTAATCCATGTCTGTTAGCTTTGAGGTCATCTATATGCAACTATCTGTATGCTTTTAAAAAGTCTATTGGCTATTTAAAAAAAGGACCCCTTCGTTATGTTCCGCCCCAACTTCCTGTGTAAATAGGAAATACCTCAGCACAGGAAAGAAAACTGTGCTTGTCAAGCCATTTCTTTAAAAGATCATGCAAACAACCATACAAAAAAGAAACTGAGCAGAAAATTGGACTTGCACACTGTGGTTTGTGCTGCGAACTTTGGTTTCACATATACAGAGTATTCTTCTTTTTTTCCATTTTTGTCATTTACGCTACACCGTTCAAAAGTTTGGGGTCGGTAAGTTTTTATAAAGACTCTAGTGCTAGCCAAGGCTGCAATTATTTGATGAAAAATACAGTAATATTGTGAAATATTATCACAATTTAAAATAACTGTTTTCTGTTTTAATATAATTTAAAGTGTAATTTTTTCCTGTAATGGCAAAGCTGAGTTTTCAGCATCAATCCTCCAGTCTTCAGTGCCACATTATCCTTCAGAAATCATTCTAATATGTTGATTTGGCTGCTCAAGAAACATTTCTTCTGATTATGAAGGTTGCTTTACATTTTTGTTGAAACCATGATGCATTATTTTTATAGAAATACAAATTTAAATAGAATAGAAACTTCTAAAGAATTTTATTTGAAATATTTTTTGTAACATGATAAATCTCTTTACTGGCACTTTTAAATAAATACAATTATTCTTAATGTGTCCTTGCTGTTGCTTTCAAAAAAAAAAAAAAAAAACGGTACTGACCCCACACTTTTAAAAGGTTATATCTATATGTATATGTGTGTTTAAGCAAAACTGTTCACTTTATTCACTTCAGGTGAAATAACTTTTTTATATTTCCTCCATAAAACATTTGTGGTAAAATTTATTTAATTAACACTAACTAATTTAATTTAGTTGCTGTCACATTGTCTCGTTTTTAGTAGTTTTGAGATTAAAACTCCAGATGCAGTCTTTTTTTTTCTTTTTCTTTTTTCTACACGCACACATTGGCAATGTCATTTTGTCCAGAATGGTGACATAAGGGTCAATCCCATCTGTCCTCCCCCTCTCTCCCTCTGCTCGGTGGTGTTATACGCCCCTGCTTCACGCAGCTCTGCCAAAGCGACTCACCCCAGCCTGTTTGTGCCCTGTCTCTGTTTGTAAATACACAGACGGAGGACGCGGGTGCCGCTCGGGGTCATGACTGCCTCGCGGACGCTAGAAACCCAATGTGACAAGCAACAGATGAGTCACAGCACCCCGAATCTAAAGAAGCAGATAGTTTCTCTCTCTGTCTCGCGCGCTCTCTCTCCCCTTGGGTCACGTGAAGATTAGTGACACCTTCGCTGGCATCCTATAGGCCTCTGCCAAATCCTGCCATATAATCCTGCCTCAGTGCCATTTCCCTCCCCCTTCCCTTTTCTGTGTATCTTTCTTTCTTTTCTCGCCCAGTCATATTCAGAGCTTTGTTCTCGTTTAAATATATGGCTGGTTTTCTCCATGCCAATTAAACATGAGGCATTGGATAATTTTATATAAATGGGTGATTGCTTCAGTTTGTTGGGGTTTTTTTACGTCAAAATATATGCATGTATGTGTGTGTTAAAATATATATAAAGAATGGATATATCTATATGTATATGCGTGTTTAAGCACACTAATTAAATCATTAGTAAAAAAAAGTTTTATATATATATCCAAATTATTAAAATAAAAAGACACTTAACAATACACTCTATTAATATATCAAATTTAAAGGACCATATCTTTTCCCAAAAAAATATGTTCATCATCTTCACACACTTATTCTGACATGCAAGATATTCAGTCATATTTTTTCTTTAGAGACAGATAGACAGCACCGAGTCAGTATCTCCCTCTCAAACTCAAAAGATCAAAGCATCTCTCATCTTGTCCTTCTCAGAATCTGAAAATCCAGCTCGCCTTTTTTTTTTTCTTTTTTTTTTTTTGCCAGCCGCACAGAGTAACAAACGCTAGCCGGCACGCTTGGGCCCAGGATTACGATCCTTCCAGAATAATCTGTCCATCTTTTTAAGCAAATAGCTTGGCCTTCCATAACCAAGGAGAACAACGGGCGTGCATCGTTCTTGTTGACCTGACGAGGGTGTTTAAATGCTAAGCTGGATGGGATGATGGGCCCTGAATCGATTTGCCAACTTCAACTGCTAATTTGACCTTGCAGTGTTGACCCACATTGGAGTTTTTTCAGACGCTCTTGTAAGCAACCTGTGTTAAATTCATGTGTGTCTCTAGGCTGGTTTTCGACAATAATCACCCAGAGCTTGCAGTTATGTTATATGTAAATGTACTATTATCAACGCATCCAATTTGGTTAAATGGCGTAGTGTGGGTGGCTGTTTTGATCCTTGTACCTACAACACTTACTTCATACTTTGGGCACTTATTGTGTTAGTTTGGTGACCTTAGTGTTTCTAAAAAATGATGTCACAGTAATAGGAATTGTGACTGTTTGGTATGTATCTGATTGATCTTTGTCAGGCAGGAAAGAAATGACAAACCGCTATCATGTAGTGTGTGTACCTGCTTCATACTCGTATGGAAATTGCTGCCATATATCTAGATCTAAAGTGAAGCATTTAAATATTCAAATATGGATCCAAAACAATTTGCAGGCATTACTTTGCATAGAGTGTTATTTGTTGGTGTGGATTGTGTTGGAACAAAGAGCGAAGGCTGGCCGATGGGAAGCAGAAACGGATACGGCCATTTCTCAGAATAGCGGGAGATAAAGGTGTTGAAGTGTTGAGGCTACATATGAGTACTGGTAAGTTCTTTAATGGAAACTAGTTAAAGTATTGGCTTGTGTTTTAAAGCAATGGACAGTGGTTATAAGTGCATTTTTGTATACATATACATATATCAAAAAATATTAAGACACTTTTTTAAAAACTTTGTGGAGTTTTGATTCAGTTGCATTTGGAATTTAATGGAGCAAAAAAGAAGATTGTCATAATTTACTGACCCACATGTAGTTCCAAACCTGTATGATTTGCTTTCTTCCTCAGAAAACAGGGATATTTTGAAGACTGTTTACCATGCTCTTTTCCATGTAACCACAGTGGAGTGTTTAAGAGTGAAAAATGATGGAAAAGCACCATAAAATGTCAGCATTTCAATAGTTTTTCACTGGAAATCTTGACATCCTGTGTAGCATTCCTTGATGCTTTCATCAGAGATGTAGCAATATTCAATTCTTGAATGATTCATTTGAATATTTTAAGTTAATCTATTAATGATTCATTCACAAAGCAAAATGATTTGTTCTGGCGTTCATTTCAATGACTCAATTCAGTTCCAGTGGTTAACAGGTTATGGTATACATTTTCTTAAAAGTTTCTCACACAAAGAATATATCATATTAGCCATACTGTATGGATAACCTTTGTGATGCTTATGGTGATTTTGTGTTCTTTTTCAAAGCTTGAAAGTCCTTTATTGTAATTGCATGGTCTTCAGTCTTCAGCATTTCTCCTGTTGTGTTCCACAGAAGAAAGTGCATCATACAGGTTTGGAACGACATGAGGGTGAGTAAAGGATCATTTTTGAGTGAATAAACCTGCTTGAGAGCTGTGTCCACGTTGCTGCGGCGCTGAAAATGGCCCTTAAAACATCATCATTTCTCTCCACATTTCAACACAAAAGACTCTATTGTGGCCATGCTGTGCTGATGTTTATTTAAAGTCTCCTCTCTCACACAGTAACGTACGTTTCACCCAAAGAAAACACATCACCCCCCTCTTCACAGTGTATGCGAGAGTGTGTGTCCGTGAGTGGGAGGGAAAGAGAGGGGGATAAAGGAGAGAAAGAGTGGAATAAATTAAGAAACATCAAGTGGTGATTTAGTAGGAGAGATAGAGACAAGACAGAATGTGCTGGGGATGGGACGGATAGACAGGAGAAATAAAGGGGGTTAAGAGACGGAGGAAGACTGGGAAAAAATAGGCTGGCTGAATGTTTGACAGGGTTAAACACAGTGAAAGATTACCAGAGAAATCTAAGACATCTGTAGCGAGTATCAGCAAGAGTTTTAATTAGGAGGAATCAGCGGTTTTTAATTCTTTTCTAGGTGCTTGGCAGTAACGTAGAGATGAATAATTGAAGGGAAAGAGCTGCCTCAGAACACTGTTTAAAGCTAATGTCATAGTCCAGCCACTTGATGTAGTCATTTATCTTATCAACTTCAATTTCTATGAAATAATTGTAGTCATGTTATGTTGCAGAAGGAATTTCTTATAGGAAAACGATCTATAATATTTTTTTAATTGATGCAATGGAACAATATGTTAAAATGTTAATAAATATGAAAAGTAGGTCAGAAAAAAAAACTTTTACACACTTTTCAAAACATTTTCAAAATAAAATGAAACTTAGAGTGTTTTGGGTGGTTGCTAGGGCATTTTAGGCTTTTAAAATAAATACATTGTATTGTCTACAAGGGTAAAATTGTAAGTCTGATCATTTTGTAATGTAATAGCCGCATGATTTGAGGTACAATTCATGCTCATATCAGTCAGCACTAGTTACATATTGAAGCTCATTACAGAGGTTTAGAACATCCCCTAACCCACAAGATGAGCAATAATAATAGTGATTTATCCTGCTATGGACTGTGGAAGGAGATGAATCTACCCCAAGTTTTACTTGAATGGTGTGAATCTGTAAGTGTCCAGTGGGGAGGAGTTTGGCATTCAAATTAGGTTCTAAATTATTCACGTAATGCATGATATTCCCCAGTAGAGGTGCAACACGTCACAGTGAGTCAACTAATAGCATTTGATTGTGCTGGTCTTGTGACCTAGTGTAAATTAACCAGTTTTACAATCATATCCGTAATGTTGACAGTCTGATTTATGCTTTAAGCATACTGTCGTTGTTTATTTAACCATATAAACCAATAACGAGGGAAGGATCTCGATTGCTCTTTTAAAGCTGCTTTAAAAATCTCCCATCAGCTCCACTGATCATTCCTTTTGTTGAATAATTGATTTTTACTTGCTTTTTGAGTAATTAATATCTGATCAAATTAATATTAACACTGCCTGAAATATTTATGATGAATGATAAAACTATGAACTATCTGCAAGATGATAAATGGCAAGAAAATTCCAAATTAAGATAGAGCCATTTCATTTTCATCTCGAGTTTAGGAAATAAATGAGAATAATTTTTCCAGCTACATGCAAATTAGACTAATCCGGCTCTATGTTGGACAGCTAAAGACCTAAATGAAGTTTGTACTGAGGGGGAGATGACATTTGATGTTTTTCTTTTCATTTGGAAGCTTGATTTATACATGATTGCAACCAAGAGAGTTAACTGAATTTGTTTAACCCTTAAACACATTTTCCCATTCATCCAAAAACAGTATAGGGTTGCTAACGAGCCAAGGTGTGTAAGAGTGCAAGTATATATTTTTTTCTGCACAACAATAATTTAATCTTTGTTGACTGAATATGTGCAATTCCCCTTGTCTGATACACACACTCATAGTTGCCGCAGGCAGAAAACAAACAAATAGGAAGTATCATCAGCAAAACTTGAAATGTCTCAGCGATTTACTGCAGAGCAAGTACTGAATACAATCAAATATTAGTGTCACTGTCACTTGATGGTGGATCTGCTGAAGAAGCTGTCAGCGATCAAAATCGAATATGATCCAGATGCTGAATGTACTGGGAAATGAGCTGTGATGAGGACAGTTATGATGGTATAAACGTCGGCTCAAACTGAACCCTCCAAAATATGCTTTATTTCATTCTTCTGTAATTGTTACTCTAATACCAGGAGAGTTTTGTATTACTCCATCCGTGATCCTTCCATGTTAGATATAGATCCGGGTCGCTAAAGACCCGAATATGTAATAATGATTTGCGAAACGTTCATGCATTTAAGGGTTAAATGACATCATATCACCCATATGATACATGATAGGTGGGTACATGGAGATGAACAAAACCGATGATGTCCTGTGGAGGCGTATTCAAAGCAAGAAGTCAACGTAAAGCAGTTTTTTTGAGATCTAGTTGTTTTAGGCAATGTGTGATTATAGGATGTTGCCATTTTGAAGGTTTTGCCTTTATGGTGCACATCGTAATTAAACATATTAAATGTGAACACAGATTTTAATATCAAAATTCAGTGGAGTTATGAGTTATTGTACAATGTAAATGTACAAAACATCCTGTTTCTTTGACTGTTTGGATGGAATTTATTTTTTCGTGGTGCGGCAGCTCTCATTGTGGATATTTTTGCATAACAATGTCTTGTTAGAATTAAATATTCATAGTTATCTGAAAACAATCCATGGTTTGGACTGAAATTATAGTTGCTACAATAAATATAGTCACTTGTAATGATAGTTCTGAATTTTAGTGCCGGTTTATGAACATAATAAAGGCGACATGAAAGACTTGCCATTCAATATCAGATAGCCAAGGAGAAGCAAATGATTTCAAATATTAGATATTTAAATTATTTTCAAATGAACAGAGAAGTGAGCAGAGAGAAGGGTGAGGAGTTTCCCCCGGTGGTCCTTCGGGGGCTTTGTTTCTGTGGCGTGGCTCATTAGCGAAGCGAGCTCATAGAACCGGCACACACACACACCGAGCAGAGGCCCTGAGCGTGCCGTCGACATGCGCACGCTCTCTCTTTGCGGGAATGCTGACCGAGAAGCTGTCCTGATTAAAATGACAATAGTCTAATTAACTCGACCTCTGTGTCAGTGCACAAAACAGTGCGAAAAAAAGGAAATTGGCAGGCCAAGCGACTATTTCTTTGTCTCCGTCCAGGAGTGAGAGATTTTCTCTTCCTGTCGCCGCGTGGTGCGCCAAACCATTTCAGAGTAGTGTTAATGGCAATTATTTTCATAAGCTAATTAAATCCAGGGCCTGCTCTGTGTTTCTGGTTGCGAACCCTTGAGAGACTTAACTTAGGGCTAGCGCTACAAGCACCTTTAAGTAGCAGTCTGTTAGTAATTGAGAAAAATGATACACTTATAAAATGTTTGCATTTATCTGATTCTAATCTCGAATTTGTGAAATTGCTCATTTTTAGGCAGAGCCAGGGCGACTTAGCGGGCTAACCTCCCTCACCCTGTTTTTCCTCCACCCCTTTCCAAAGTCAGCGAGAGAGAGAGATAAAGAGGAACAGAGATGCCAGACGAAAGGAAAGGAAACCATTTCGCTGACAAGTAGAAGAACACTAAGCCAG
The DNA here is from genome assembly GCF_951802725.1 of Rutilus rutilus. NCBI lineage: Eukaryota > Metazoa > Chordata > Actinopteri > Cypriniformes > Leuciscidae > Rutilus > Rutilus rutilus. The sequence goes on along the minus strand of NC_140217.1, from coordinate 33,000,826 downwards.
ATAACGGCGGATCTTTAAAGCTCTCAAACAGACACCATTCTGAAAGTTGTATTTTCCTCTTGCCCCCGCAATCTGTTGCCATTATTCGATTGGTTAATCTCATCTGAGGGCGGAGAAGAAAAAACAAGTGGAAAAAAAAGAGAGAGAAGAAGAAAAGAACCGCTTAGATGAGTGGAGTGGAAAGTGCTTTCAGTTCTATTATCCTTCTTTTGGTGATTGCGGCCCATAGGGAGATAATTACGCTTTAGTCTTGAGTTAATGAAATGAAAACTTTCTTTCTTTTCTCTCGGCTGAAAAGGAACGGTTGATCTTTTGTGCCACTATCTGAAGGCATCTCCCACCCTTGACAGGGGCACATTGAGGATGCGTTTTGTTTTAGGCTGAAAAAGCCCCCCCCCTCTCCCCGTACGCACACACTTGGGCTGTCAGTTGAGCAGCGATATGACACATCCTTCAGCATATTGAGTTGCCCGTTCCTCTCGCTTCAGATGCTCTTCCCTGTAGCTCTGCTGCTAATAAAATACACCAAAAAAACAAAACAAAACAGAAATACTCTCCATATAACACACAGCCTTTGCTCAATAGCTCAAAGCAAAAGCAACTTTTTGATGCAATACAATTATGCAATTTCGATTCAAGAAATTAACTCATCTCATTAGCAAATTCATTTTTTTTTTTTTTAAATGGAAAAACCGAAGATTGTTGGAGAAATTATCATCAAATTTACAAAATTAAAAACTGAAGCTTGTTGGAAAAACTGGAATGATCAGATGCAATTTGTTACAGGTCAATGCAGTTATTTTTGTAGGATAACTAGAATGAGCAATGAGATCTAGTTGAGAAACAGTAAGTAAATGTGAGCAACAGAGTTTATTTGTGTAATTCAGATAACTAACTATTTCAAAGTGAAGCTGTGGCCTTCTAGTTATGGTAATAAACGTAATAATAAAAACAATAATAGTTGGTGTCGTTGTTTTTTGCACTTAATACTTTTAGCTTGAAGTCATCATCTTATCGTCATATTTGTGGGACAGTTTTGTTTGTTGGTGTCTGCATTTATTGAAGTTTATGTGGAAAATGCAGATTTGAATCTCGATCATGTCCCAATTCCATTCTCTGCTGTTTTCTGTGAAGCAAAAATAAATAAATTCTAGCAATATTAATTGAATCATTAAATAATAAAAAGATTAATATATGTCATAGAGCTTTTAACTAGACATTTCTAGCTTCAAATCATCTTGTGTTTGTGGTGAAAGTTTGTGTTTGTGCACCGTCCCCGTCCACATCTGGTTTGGGACTTTAGGACCGGAGTAGTCTGACCCCTCCTCCTCCTCCTCCTCCTCCTCCTCCCCCTCCTCTCTCACATTTCATCATCTGTTCTGCAGCTCTCCACTTCTCACTCACTCGTTCTTTGGCCTCGCTGGATCCATCTGCTGTTATTATTTGCCTCTGATAATTGGCTTGAACAATGGAATGCCTGTGTGTCCCCCTCGCCTTTGAAACAAGACACCCTGTTTATTTTCTGGAGGTCCTTTCTGTGCTCTCTCTGTTTTTTCCCCTTCCTCACTCACCTCATCCGTCAATCCCGTTCACTTCCCCTTTCCCTTTTCTCTCCCCATCTTTCTCTATCTCTCCTCCTAAGTTTTTCGCTCTCTGCTCTTTTTTTTTTTTTTTTTTTTTAAGCGAGTTGTTAAAGTCACACATGTAAGTGCGTTTATGAATGAGTGTCAGGCTCGGGATTCTTTGCAGGAATGAGTCGTGATTGCTCAGCTTACCATCGATCATGTGATGTTACATTTCTCAACAGCCACTTTAAAGTCGAGAGAGGGGGAGAGCTGCAAGAAGTAAAGCGCAGCATTACTGAACTGCACTGTCCTTTTCACCTTACAAATTTGTAAGGTTTTAAGTTTGCAAGAAGATTGGAAACATCCGATGCAGAAAGAAGGTTCTATATAGAATCTTAAAGGGTTCTGTCAGTTGCTTCATATATAGAACTTTTAGGGGTTCCCATAATGGCATTATTATGGATTAGTTAAAATTATTTTTTATGAGTTGAACAGCTTATACTTTATCAGTACAAATAACTGAAATAACCTTTCAAATAAATGAAAGGATTGTGCAAATTTTTTTTTAAGACATTTTCTCCTTATATAGAACCTTTTTGGTATAATGCGTCCTTTAAAATTGAGTAAAGAACCCTGGGGAGTGGAGAAATTGGAACTATAAGATAAATTCTTAAAAACAAATTTTCTAAATTCAGAACTGAAGCTTGCTGGAAAAATTGATTCTAAATTTAAAGAACTTTTTGTTGGAGAACTAGAATGAACTATGATAAGGTGTAGTTAATAAATGTTTCCAAATGAAGTAAAAAATAATGCACTTACTCCTTTGGGAATCATCAAACCAAACAATTCGAGTTTATCTCCACTGTAGTCCATTTCCCCTCAGCTGTAGTTTGATTAAAGTAGTCCAGGGCCAGGACGGGACAGGTATGCGTTTCCCAGCAGGCACTGGTGCGATCGGTGCCAGCCCTTCATTTGCTGAGTGTTTGTGTTTATGCAAACGGAGGCCCTCTTCCTGCATATTCAATCTTCGACTCAGGCTTTTGTTGTGTTTAGACCACATACCTCCAGCCCCTGAGACCAGAGTGCATGTGTGTGTGAGCCAGAGAGCGCGAACGGGGCAAGGCTGCCGGTTGCACACTGCTCGCACCTCACTTACAACTTGATAAAGAGGCAGCTGGTGAAGAGAGGACTTTTGTTATAGTGTGGATCAAAGTGTGGGACGCTGGAGTTGTTTGGATTTGGCTTGCGGAGCACTGGGTTATGTTCATGGGTGAGTGTTCACAGACTTTAAGCGATGCATTTATTCTCCCTCTTCCTCGTCAAGCTAAAAATACTGAGTAAAATTCGTACGTTTCTGACTGTGCATCTCAGATCCCTGTCGTTGTCTCTCTCTCTCTCTCTCTCTCTCTCTCTCTCTCTCTCTCTCTCTCTCTCTCTCTCTCTCTCTCTCTCTCTCTCTCTCTCTCTCTCTCTCTCTCTCTCTCTCTCTCTGTCTTTCTGAGCAAACCACACGGTATCTGCCTCCGCTCTCCTGTCCAATTAGATCTTTCTCACAAAAAGAGAAGTGAATCTGTATTGGGAGATTTTGCTCTTTCCTCAGTCACTACACTCACTCTCACTCTGTCTCTGCACAGGGAAATGGAATTTGTGGGTTATTGATATTAATAGTACACAGGATCTGTGGTCAAAAGAGAGAAGAGAATGGATGAGAAAAAGAGAGCGAGAAAGAGAAGGGGATTGGTGGGGAGAAAGAGGAAACATGATGTCAGAGGGGATGTTAAAGCATAGCTGATATAAAAGAAATGAACCTTAAAAATGTGTGATGTGATAAAAACAGAAGTGGTGTTTTGCTTGTGTAATGTTTAGGATAACTACAAAAAGTTTTGGATTTAGCCCTATGTTGTTAATATTGTTGAATAAAATGCAAGCCATATAAATATGCCTACATATTATTTGCTTTATATTGCTATGCATTATATCAGCCAAGTTTCTGTAGATATTGGTGTTGACAGAGGTCATTGCGTAATCAGAAAGTTCAGAAAGTATAAAGTAATTAGTTTATTAATGAAATTGATGGGCATATATCGTTCAAAAGTTTGAGGTCTGTAAGATTTTTATAATGCAATTGAAAGAAGTCTCTTATGCTCACTATAGCTGCATTTATTTGATCAAAAATACAGTAAAAAATTAAATATTGTGAAAATTGTTAAAATAGAAAACAGTTATTTATTCCTGTGATGCCAAAGCTGAATTTTCAGCATCATTACTCCAGTCTTCAGTGTCACATGATCCTTCAGAAATCATTCTAATATGCTGATTTGGTGCTCAAGAAACATTTCTTATTATTATCAATGATGAAGACAGTTGTGCTGCTTAATGTTTTTGTGGAAACTGTAATGCAGTTTATTTTTTAGGATTTTTTTTATGTTTTGATGAATATAATTAAATGATGAATGAAAAAAAATTGCTAATGAAAGCTATTGTGTAAAACAAGTGTTTATACTTTTGTTTAAATTCAGCAATTTTGTGTATATATTATTTGCTATATATACTGTAATATTAATCAGCAATATGTAGGCAACCCTGATATCGGCATCGGCAGCAGCCATTAAAAATTGGATGCAAATTTTCTTTTTTCAAATAGATATTCTCAAATGGTTTCCAATTTTTTTTAAGCGTGTTTTGAGTAAATATCATGGAGCTTAAGTACGTTTTTTTTTGTTTTTTTTTGTTGTTTTTTTGTTTTTTTTTACGTACAGTACTTGCGTGATTAAATTGTATTAAATTGAACATTACTGACCCTAACCTCTAGATATCCATATTGGCATTTGTCATTAATAAAACTATAATATTTCACTGCTTAAAAAGATAACATTACATAACTGGGTTGAAACCCACAGTGACCAGTGTTAACCCTTATAGTTTTATATCGATATACAGTAGTTTCATGCTCTCATGGCGCTGGTCCGTACTCAAAAAAAAAAAAAAAAAAAATGTATATATATATATATATATATATATATATATATATATATATATATATATATATATATATATATATATATCAATCACATACATACATACATACATACATACATACATACATACATACATACATACATATAATCCAATTACAGAAAAAGAAAGAAGAGGGGAAGGTGAGCTCAGAAAAGAAAACAAGTGCAGCTTTTTATTTATCTTTTGGATGATTTCATTAGAATGTGTTTTGAAAGTCTGGCTGGGCCGTTTCTGGTATCCAGAGTGAAAGAATGCTCTATTCAGCTCGCGCTCTTGCCTGTTAACATTTAAATAGTGTAAAGAAATGCACTGCCTTGTTTGTTTTGGGATAGGAACGAAATACCGCTGCCTTGGTATTAAGACTGTGAAAGCTGTGTGTGTGTGTGTACTCTGTGTACTTTGTTCTTAGCTCAGCAAAACGTGAGGGCAGGTCTGAAAAAATGTCTAGACTCAGACAGCCTGACAGTCAGCAGACTATGTACCGACTCGCTCGGCCTCCAGAAGCTCAAGTGACCCACGTACAAGCCAAGATAAATTAGGTTTCTCGTCTGTTTGCATGTCGGAAACCGCCGTTGTTTACACGAACGTGGACGTGCAAAACAATGGGCGAAGCCTGCTTGTAAGTGAATTATAAAAATGACTTTCAGGTTTTTTTGGGAATAGTTGAAATGATTCAGGCTCTGATGAGAGAGTGAGTGGGAGAGAGAGAGACCTCTGTTCAGTCACCTTTTTGTCAGGCTTTTGTAAACAGCTGCATTTGTCTCAAAGTGAGTCATGCAATTTTCCTGTATTTCAGAGCACAGACAGTGACTTGGAAAATCATGTGCACACACCCTAAAAACAAACACAAATGGACTCAATATAGATATCACAGCCTGTCCTCTGCTCAAGTCTCTTTTTTGCGGTCTCTCTCTCTCTCTCTCTCTCTCTCTCCATTTTCTCCTTTTCTGATATGATTGTATTTTTTAAGATCAGTTTTTTCTTCAAAATATTAAACGTTCATAAAAGTAGTTCACATGACTTGCTTGCTATCTGAAGTCATAGCTTTGTACAGTATGTGGAAATGACTCAAATTTCACTGTAAAATCTTTTAGCTCTCAAATCTCATTCGTCCTTTTAGCATATTCAAACTCTGAGCGTTAAGAACATGTGAGAACTAAAATAATTCGGTGTCATTTACATCAAACCTGAGTTTGAATTTGTGCATACACAAATGAGGTTTGTGAGAGAAACATGATTGGAATGATATCAGTAAATAATTTTAGTCTGTTCCTAACACAAAGCTATAAAATACATCAGGGCCCGGTTTCACAAACAGGGCTTAGATTAAGCCAGGGTTAGGTTTTAGTTCAATTAGGACATTTAAGTAGCTTTTATAAACATTCCTTTCAGAAAAAGAAAAAGAAAAAACACATTGCTGGTGTGAATCTTGAGACAAAACAATGGCACTGGCATATTTTAAGATATGTCAGAATAAGTTGCTTTCAGTTAAAACAGCTCAAACATGCATTTTAGTCTGGGACTAGGCCTTGTCTGTGAATTCGGCGGCAGGGTTATTAATAAAAAGTACATAAAGGTGATGCAGTGCAAATATTGCAGTTAACCTGGTTAAGAATTTAATCATATTCGATTTATTAATGGTAATACATAATCCTGGTTCTTATGAATTTGAGTCTGGATATATTGCTACTATTACATGAATCTCATTATTATTATTATTATTATTATTATTATTTCATTAATGTATTATTGAATATGCATCACATTAAGTTTATTTGTTTGATTTGTTAAAACTGTGTAATCCAAATAGATGGAAATTTTATATACAATCAAAAATATATAAATCTTAAATATTAGGCCTGAATGTTTTTTTGAGTGTATTGTATAACTTTTAAAAACAAATTTTTATCATTTGTAACATTTTATGCTTTACGCAAAAATAACCAACAGTGTTAATTTGAAAGTTATTTGTTGTTGTTGTTGTATGGAATGAGGGAGAGTAAATGATGACAGAATATACATTTTTCTTTTAATAATCTTTACACGCACTTTTGACACTTTATCACAGATCACACCCTTCTACACTAGTTTTGAGCATGTCAAGCCTGCTTGTTAAAGGACACTGGATAAATTTGCTTTCTTGACCAATAGGGGAGGAGAGGAGCTGGTGGTCACAGCCTATGAGCTACACTCAATTGCTGCATAAATGAATATGCTAATAAGCAGGAATGTTCATTTATGACCCCACTGCAGAAGTAGCCACAGATATGCTATTTAAGCGTTTGCAAACCGATTAATGGAATGGATTTGCTTGGTGGTAAATATTCATGTGCTCTTGTGTTTTTGGTGAAGTGAGCAAAGAGATGGTCCATTAGATGGACTGAAGAGGCGTTCATAATGACCACCAGGGCCTTTTCCGTTAGGATTGGCTTAGTTTTAGCCAGGAATTGGCTGGAGTGTGTGATTCAACAGCCTGTATGATGTAAATGTGGCTGAATAAGAACAATATTTTGTAGAAGTCCTCTTCAGGTCTGGATTTCCAAATGAGATTGTTGATATTCATGTGCATGCTATCATTTTTAGCCATTGTTGTCATGTATGACCAAAGTTTTTGCTGGCCATATAGATGTTTGCGATTCTAGGTCAAACGCAGTTAAGGATGCACCGATATGACGTTTTGGCCGATAACCGATATATTGGCCGATAAATCTAAATCCAAAATTACCTCAGCTACTCTACAGCTACGCAACTACCATTATGACGCTTCAAAAAGTTCATAAAGAGATCGTAAAACGAATCCATATGAAGGTTTAGTCCAAATTTTCTGAAGAGACACAATCGCTTTATATGATGAACAGAATTAATTTTAGGCTTTTTATTCACATATAAACATTGATCAGCCAACATAAACTGAAGCTCGACCGAAACAGCTTGACGCGTTGAGCAAACCTCTTGCTGAAGCTCAAACATGCTGTGTAACATGAGAATGAACCTCATTGGTTCTTGCTGAAGCTCAAACGTGCTGCGTAACACATGAGAATGAACCTCATTGGTTCTCACACATCAAGTGAGCATGCTTGAGCTTCCGTTTGCCACAAATGTGGGAGTTGATTAGTATTTATTTTATTTACTTACTTACCCACCCATCCAGTGAGTTTTCTTAAATGATTAGTTCACCCCCCCCCAAAAAAAAAAAATTTGTCATCAAATTACTCATCAAATTGTCATCAGCCTACGCAACTACCACTTTAATTCTTCAAAAAGTTCATAAAGAGATCATAAAACTAATCCATATGAATTGAGTGGTTTAGTCCAAGTTTTCTGAAGAGACTCGATCGCTTTATATGATTAACAGATTTAGAATTTGTTTACTGTAATTTTTATTAAGGTAAATATCACTTTTGTGCAATTATGCAAAAAAAGTGTCAAAATATGATGTAATTGTCTATTTTGGGTGCATAGAATGCTAGATGTTAAATTAGCCTCAGAAACACAGCAATTTTATTCCAGTAAATGTTTCAAATGTAATTTCCACCACAGGAAAAATGGTGATTTATGAGATGTAATGGAAATAACATTTTTCGTGACTGTTTAGAAGGGAAAAGACTTTTGGACATTTTTAGCGAGTTACCACCCTTACACAAGAACTTAACGTTTTTTCTGTCTGTCTCTTCACTATCATCTTCAGACAATATTTAGTCCATGTGATCATTTAGTTGTCTCTCCCGCCACGTTTCCTCCATAACACACCCATGAAGCCGATCATCTCAGCAAGTTCCCCGAGCACCAGAGTGCTGGTTCTTTTCCTTCTCCAGCTGGGTCTAACGGTATGAGTGTATTTATTCACTCCCCAGGCCTCCTCCACCCCGCTGCTCAAAACACCAGCATTACCTCCAACTGCATGCATTCAGTCTGGACAGATATCGATTTAGCAACACATTACGGTGCTAAAAACTAAAAGGTAACTGCTGTTGCGCGTCTCTCTTCCAACCCCCCCCCCCCCCCCTTTTCTTGATGCAAAACGTTCTCATCATTAGAATGAGAGAACATTTGTCTAAATGAGCGTTAGGCATTTCAGTAAACTCATTTAGCACCTAAGACCTTAGCAGGTGATTTGAATAAATGATGTTTAGCTTTTTAAGCTGAAAAATTCATCACTTGTCACCACGAGTTATTGATTCATAACAGCAGGGATGACATGTTAATTGAAGTCTAATGAATTAGAATAAGAGAAAATGGAGTCAGCACAAGATATGCGGAAAACTCATATATGGTCCTGGTGGTGACTGGTGTTTTCAGTCATTTTTAAGTAAATGCTGACCACCCTTCTTAACAAGGGTGTTTAACCGATAATTGATGCAGAGACATGGACAGGCTGTACCAATGTGTTTTATCTGTGCTCACTTTACCTGAGATAAACAGATTCACTCTGCTCAAACGGCCAGCCACTGTTTTGACTGGCAAATGTAAACTGCATATTTGTTCACATTCGGCTAAGCTTTCATGCTTTTATTCAAATGCCCAAGGGATGTTGGCCTACAGTATCTTTCTCAGTAGTGTAGTATGAGAATATGCGCTTAGAGTATATTTTTGAGTCCAGACTGTAAATGCGAGCTTATGAACCTTTTGCCTTTTTGGCTTTTGGGAAGGAGTTGCCTTATAAAAAGCCACACAGTGATGGTAATACTATGATCCTTTGAAACTGGCACCAAAATATGTCCAAAATAAAATGGTAGTATCATGACCAATTTTTTTGTTGATGGTACAATATTTAGTTCAATGGAGTAGTGCTGTGATATACAGTATACTATGGTACTGATTTGTTACCATAATTATATACTATGGTATGTACTTGGTGTTCCAGGGTGTTACAAATGCACGCCACCGTTCAGAAGTTGGGGGTCAGTAAGATTTTCTTAAAAAAAATGAATACTTGTATTCAGCATTGATGCAATCAGTTGAACAAAGTGCCATTTTCTAATGTTACAAAAGTTTCTTTTTCACATTAAAGGGATACTCCACTTTTTTTGGAAATAGGCTCATTTTACAACTCCCCCAGAGTTAAACAGTTGAGTTTTACCGTTTTCGAATCCATTCAGCCGATCTCCGGGTCTGGCGGTACCACTTTTAGCATAGCTTAGCATAAATCATTGAATCGGACAGGACCATTAGCATCTCTCTCAAAAAAATGACCAAAGAGTTTCGATATTTTTCCTATTTAAAACTTGACTCTTCTGTAGTTACATTGTGTACTAAGACCGACGGAAAATGTAAAGTTGCGATTTTCTAGGCTGATATGGCTAGGAACTATACTCTCATTCCTGCGTAATAATCAAGAAACTTTGCTGCCTCACCATGGGTGCAGCAGGCGTAATGATATGACGTGGCGCCTGAAAATAGGTCTAATAGGTTAGACAAACTTAGTCCCGGTCACGTTGGAAGTTACCGAGCTGGGGACTATTTTCAGGCGCTGCGTCATATTACGCCTACTGGACTCATGGTACGGCAGCAAAGTTTCTATAAGTGATAAGTGAAAAATGTATATATTATATACTGTATGTATTTCAACCTGCCAAAGTGGCAAGTGACTGAGTTACACGCCACTGCTGAAATCCACCCGCATTTGGCGGGTTGGCCAGTGTTAATGTCAAGCCCTGAATGCAACTTTCGCTTGATATAAAGGTAAAGTTTAACCCTTTATGGTTTCATAAGGATGATAAATCACTCACTTCCATATTGTAGCTTATGGTTTAGTAATGCTGTGGATATAAGTGATTTTTTTTTTTCTTCTGCTTCTCTCAAGTTTTGCCAAGTAGATGATGTGCTTCTGTATGTCCACGGTTGAGTTCTCACTGGTTTATCTGCAACATCACAACTCTAAAATAGCTCATTTCGTATGCACAGAGATGACTGATGGTTTGTGACAGCAGCAGTAATTTTACAGCTACTGCTTTTTCTGTGTGTTTGTTGTCTCTGCAGGGCAGGGAGGTTAAACGCAGCGCTGGAACTGAAGACGGCCGCAAATAAGCAAGTCCTTGGAGAAGGTAAACAAGTGATTCATTATTAGACTCCAATGGAGCCGAGTGTGTGTGTTTGTGCTTGTTGACAGACTAGAAAGGGCAGGACTAGTGCTAGTATTCTATATAGTTTCTTTATCTAGTATTCTATATCTTTTTGTCAGCAGCCATATCACCCTGTAGCCCAAGACTGGTTGCCCACTGAAGCTAAGCAGGGTTGATCCTGGTTAGTACCTTGATGGGAAACTAGTTTGCCGCTGGAAGAGGTGTTAGTGAGGTCAGTAGGGGGCGCTCACCCTGTGGTCTGTGTGGGTCCTAACACCCCAGTATAGTGATGGGGACACTATACTGTCAAAGAGCACCATCCTTCGTTTGAGACATTAAATCGAGGTCCTGACTCTCTGTCCTTCGAAAAAAGACTAGGGGTATAACCCCGGCATTCTGGAAAAATTTTCCCATTGGCCTCTGTCCATCATCATAGCCTCCTAATAATACCCATATAAACTGATTGGCTTCACCTCTCCACCAATAAGCTGGTGTGTGTGGTGTGCGTTCTGGCTCAATATGGCTGCCGTCGCATCATCCAGGTGGATGCTGCACATTGGTGGTGGTTGAGGAGATTCTCCCCTTCTATGTAAATCGCTTTGAGTGCCGAAAAGCGATATATAAATAAAACAACAATTTGATTTGTTGCTGCTCTTGTCTTTGTATACTTTTCTCAAGGTTGAGGGAAAAAGAGGTTGTTTATTTTTGTCAAAGTTTACCGCTAAACAGGACGGTTTATTTGCCCCACTGCACAGGGCTTTTTGAGACATGATTTGGCTAACTTGCAGAGTCACCATATTTTAAATGGTCATTGTCAGTAATTTATAGGACTTTTTGAGTTATCCAGGTACTACGACAAGGAAAAATTGTATTTGAAAACGAGATTTGATTTCTAAATAGGTTTCCCAACCTGTCTGATTCAGAATGGAACAGCCCTAATCAGCTGACATGGAGACCAGAGCAAACCATAGAAGTGAAGTAGGGGGGTGTTCATGTACAGTATTAAGGCGCAGGGTGTGAGAAGGACTGTGTTTGTGTGTCTGTTCTCTGACAGTATGGTGGACAAGGAAGGGACTTCCCATCCTTTCCCATGAGCTCATGCTTACAGACACATTCACACACACCCAAATACACAAACCTTGTTCACTATGTGATTGATTTCTATTTTGTTGTTTTGCATGTTGTTCTTTCTATTTTTCTCACCATAGAGCTTCTTAAAAAGCTACTCACTCTTGTCATTACACACTACAAACACTGTAAAAATCTTATTGTAATTAGTATCTTTGTCTAGGTTTGCAGCAAAAATATATAAATATTCTTAAAACAAATGTACATATAGTTTGCATTACAGGCAGACTTATATAAAACATAATAAGATTTGTTTTCAGTGAAAATGTCCTTTTTTACTCCAATGGCATTTTTTTTCATAGTTATAAGTGTTTTTTATTTTATTTTTTTATTTTATTTATGCACTAAATGCCCAACATTACCAAAGAAAAAGTTGCCTTGCTTTTGATATCCATTACATCCCTGGTTTTATTGTTTTTTTTGTTTGTTTTTTAAAGTGCTGCCCACAATGCTATTGGCTTCAACAAGGTTAGATATTTTTATTGGAAAACAGGAATACTAGTAATATTTATTTATTTATTTATTTATTTATTTATTTATTTATTTATTTATTTATTTATTTATTTATTTATTTAACCACCCACCCAGTGAGTTTTCTTAAATTGTTAATACACCCAAAAATAATAAAAATTTGTCATCAATTAGTCATCAAATTGTCATCAGCCTACGCAACTACCACTTTGATGCTTCAAAAAGTTCATAAAGAGATCGTAAAGCTAATCCATATGAATCGAGTGGTTTGGTCCTACTTTTCTGAAGAGACTCGATCGCTTTATATGATGAACAGATTGAATTTAGAATTAGAATTTATATTTTACATTTTAATTTATATGTGAATAAAAGCCTAAATTCAATCTTACATCAAAGAAAGCGATTGTGTCTCTTCAGAAAATTTGGACTAAACCTCTCGATTCATATGGATTAGTTTTACGATCTCGTTATGAATTTATGAAGCATCAAAGTGGTAGATGAGTAGCTGTCAATGGAGGGACAAAAATCTCTTCAGTTGTGTTACAAAGATGAACAAAAGTTTTACGAGTTTGGAACAACAGGGTGAGTAATTAATGACAGAATTTTCATTTTTGGGTAAACCGATGGGTGTAGGGTTTGGCCATACCATTGGATTTCTGGGAAGGGTGTAGGGCTATCTCCCTTTTTTCTCTCCCTTTTAGTAACTGGCCAGCCAAGATAAACCTCATCATTCTATACGTTTTTGCACAGGATTTGCATATGTCAGTGTTTAAAAACCAGTTTGAGGTGCAGATTATAATGATAATGATGCTGAAGCATTACATGATTTTGATAATTTCACACGCTTTCAAACTTTTTAATTTATCATGCACTTTGGCATAACGCAAAATGACTTGCTTATGCATTCAATTCAGTCCACTTTCCAACAGAAATGCCTGTTTACTTCTGTATGGATGCCTGGTATAATCTTATCCCCACTCAACCACTCTTACATAAGTTAAAGTAAGTGTATATCCACTTAAACCCTGAGTACTTTTTCAGAGAGCTAAACAGCAGGGGAAAATATAATATTTGCATGCTGTGTGGCGCCTGCCAAGGGCTAAATTGGAATGCCTCTGAAGATCATACACTTGATTATTTACTTTATTTGCCTCATCCTCTCGTTTTACGGCAACCACAAAGATGGAAATTCTGAGGTAACACCAAATGAAAAGTTGTATATTGATGCATGTTAGGGCGCAGAGGTGGATTAGGGTCCATGTAATAGCTCTTCCGAGTACATTTTATTGCTTACTACAAAAAAAAAATGTAATTCTGTGTATCAGCATCAGGTTGAAAATTGCTTTGTATTAGCATTAGCATTTGGTAAGCCCCTAATTCCCCTGTTTCTACAGCTGAGTGTGTTTCTATGCATTTACAAGTGCTTCCGATTTGTAGGAGTTCACTTAAATCTCTTTTTCTGCCAAAGCTATGAACATAATAAACAAGCCAGCATGGCTAAAGCGCCACACGGGGGAGATTGCTAACGAGAAAGTTAAATGCTTACGCTAGTCACACAGTTGTTTATGCGCCCGTGTGCATAACTCCAGAGAGGATTTTAATATGCTGTAATAAAAAGTTTTTCGAGCGGTAACGTCTTGAACTAAAGAATTAGCACTAGCTTCGTTTTCTGTTAATTATGAAAGTGTCAGCATTTTCTTACAATGAAGTACTGTGGAAGTGTCAGATGTAAAAATTGTATGGATGATTAACACAATTATATATAGCAGTATTACCATGGTGTCCAAAACATACTTTTTTTGTACCGTTTATAACTTGAATATAAATTGAATAACAAAATTATGATGTTGTATCAATTCGATTTTTGGAAACAGTCGAGGTCAAAACAGAGGTGGAACAGATCCAAATTGGCATTAACATTTTTTGATGCATTTAAAACTGGCTACCTTTCCTTGCCGTGCCTCCGTGCTTTAAAAAAAAGTCACGTTTTCTTTTTTTACTTGATGAAAGTGTACTTTTCTGAATGCATATAGAAAATCACAATTACAAATCCATTATTTTTTTCATGGTATTGATAACTTAATGAATTCTGCTCTCTTAGAGGTGGAAAGGCTTTGATATAGTTGGTCTGCCACTGCGTCGGAGCGAGTCTTCGTGACAGGATCTTTGTACTGAATGGAAGTGATGGCAGTCAGGCTGGCAGCAGTCTCTTCTTCTGTCAGAGGAGTTGTCTTCAGAGAGATGAAAGGAAATCTGTCCACAAAAACGCTCCGTGAGGAGTGTGTGCGAGAGTGTTTGTCACGTATATCACAAAGCTCAGTTTGTCTTCTTTTCATCTGAAGACATTCGCTGTTTTTCCTTTCTTTCTTTTTTTGCATCACTTTTCAATTTCTTCATCCAGCTGAAAGGAGATGACCGTATTTTAAATGGGTCAAATTGAATGAAAGAATGATTTTTAGGTGGTTCTTTCAACATGAAATGTAAGCATTTGCTTATTTTATTGCTTAAGTAAGGTTGGTCTGCCCCCCCCCCCCCCCCCCCCCCCAGTCATTTTGTTTTCTTTGTACTAGCAATGCAAATACACCACACGGCTGAACTCATTTTGGTAAGATGAAAGTGAAATCATTAGCACATTGTTGAACATAAGCAGCGAATGGGCTTACTCTCTATATAAGCATACTCTATGGGCTTAGTCTTAGCTTGCCTTCCTTAAAAATACACCAGATCAAGTTCATTAAATCATCATGACAATTGAAAGTATCTGTCCTTAATGACTTACACAGGTTGATGTTTATTGTTCTCTATCTGACATTCGCTATATTCATGGTCAATATCATTTTGGCAGTGTCTCGCTGCTGTATTTATTTGAGGAAGCAAAATCCCTTTTAGGGATGAAGCACCTGGGCCTGGATGCTTAATGGAATAGCTTTAACATTAAGTAAATAAACAGCTTGCATTTGAAAGGTGTGTGTGTGTGTGTGTGTGTATCAGAGACAAAGAAAGAAGGGGAGTGTATTTGTGCTGTGGGTAGGAAAGGAGATACGCCTACACTGGTTAGCTGAAGTTTTGTTGTGGCTTTTAAACTGAAATAAGAGTTTGACTTTGGACTTTGTTAAAGGTGAAATGTGTGATTTCTTTGCCACTTTCGGCACCAAATTTAATTGCGAAAATATTGTTATTGCAATTACTGTAATGCATTTTCATTTCCAAGGGAAAGTAATTAACTGATTTCACAATGGCACATATCAGTGGTATCACTTTGGCTGGTGATTTACTGTATGCAAAGGTCCTACTTTTTGTACTATTTTTATGGTTTGTAAGTTAGCATTTTTCAAACTGTGGTAAAATTTTCAGGGTGTCTGCTGAACATTTCAGAAATTTATAAAAAATCCATTGATTCAAAATAGTAAACTGAAAATCAAAAAAGTTGTAAAGGAACGAACGAATGTTTATATAATCAAACATGGAAATAATACTAGACTACAATAATAAACTGTTGGGTATAAAGTATAAAATGCAATA